>NC_046262.2:48453969-48807315 GCF_009819885.2 Catharus ustulatus | reverse complement strand
ATACAAACTACCAGGTAAGAAAAGCAAGCAAGAAACAGTAAAATTGAAATATGGAAGTGAACTATGTACTGGAATCCAAGTTTTGTATTTTAAAAAAAGCCCAAAACAAACTAAAATGTTAAAATGTAGGTGGCATTGAATGGACACCTGAAGAACATGAAATAATGTAATTTTTTACAAAGTTAGGGAGGAATTTATTAAAGCCATGAATGGGTTGCAAGTAGGAAAATAGTTATTAATTTGAATTTTTTAAAAAGTATTTAAATGCTTTTTAAAATTATTTAAATTTAAACGCCATCATTTTTTGTCAGTAGTGGTAGGGCTTTTTCAAGATCATTCATGCAATTTCTTTTCCTTCAGTTGTCTGTAGCCATGTCCAGATTTGACACAGCCACCAAGCTGTGATGAAATGGCAGCTTCTTGTAGGGTGGTCTTACTAAGGGGGCACCAAGGAGAAAGCATGATGCAAAGGCAGAGGTCTGTCTAAGGAAAGGGGAAAACCAAAGGGAGAGGAAAGGAGAGGGGGTATAGGGTATCCCTTGAATAGTTTACATGGCTATTATTTTGTTCAGTCCTTTCACCATTTGGATTCATGAAACTTTGTGTCTTACTTTACAGATTATTTTTGAGGCAATCCGGGGTGTGTCAGTAAGAAGTGACACTGCTATTGATGATGTTCTGCTCCAGGCAGGACCTTGTTTGGGTAAGTTTCAACATACTTTGTAAGAGATACCTAAAATTCACAGTGCTTGTTTGTAGGTGGGTGATACTTCCCTTGAGTCCCCATTTGAATTTAATATGAGGCTGTTGGGTTAGTGCAGAACCTTTACTCTCTAATAGGATGTGAGATCAGCCTCAGAATCTCAACTAGTAAAGGGTCTGTACACTTTTTTAAATCCACATGACAGTGCCATTTACATTCAGCATGCTAATTAAATTCTGTTGTAAGTATTCTTATGTATGACAGAAATAAAATTAAAGTATTTCTTCATTCTTTGTATTCCAGAAGTGGAAGAAATTCAGTTTTCATCAGGCTACCCTGACAGCTTGAATGAAATTGAGTATTAAATACAGTCTGAAAAGGAATGAAGCATATTGAAGAACTGTGTATGAGAAACTGCACGAACTGCCTATTTTAAAGTATGCTTCAAGTAAATAGTGGACTGGTTCGAATACACACCAATACATAGGAAAAACCTGGAGCACTCATGTTCCTCACCTTTTAAATTAAATTACTGACTCAGGGCTTCTTAGACAGTCATTTTTTTAATATAATTTCCTCTTTTGCATGAGGTATCAGTTATTACTTAAAGGCTTCCCATTTTGCACAGATCATTCATTTTTAATTTTTTTTAACGTTTCTGGTATATAAGTAAAAAGAGGAAATTCAAGTTGCACAATCGAAGTCCAATATTGTGTTATCTTAAATCTGCATTCAGTGAATGTTTCGTGTTGGGGATAGAATGGATTTTTGTTAAGAACATTATAAATGTTTTGAAATAACAAAGAAAATAGTGTTAGCTACTAGTATTATGCTACAGGTTAAGTGCAATTATTCACAATGACAAATCTCTCTGGGAAACTTAATACTCTGCTGGCAATTTTTTGTGATCGTGTATTATTTTACTATAACAAATATATTTGTCAATAATAAACTCACTTCTAGTGTACAGTACAATTCAGCATAAGATGCTGGCCTGTGGAATTATATGAAATGAAACACTTTAAAGCCATATGTTTTCTGGAATGAGAGTCTTGTTTGTTTTTTGTTACATAAGTTTGTACAATCACAGAGAATGCACTTACACTTTGCCCAACCGCAGATGTTTTGCATTTACATTAATAGGAAACTGAATTCACACATCTTGTTATTTTTAAAGATTTTATGTATTTGTGAGTAAGGTTGTTTGTTTTTTGGGTTTTTTTTTAAATTACTATAACTTCCTAATAAAATGTAACTTTGAGTATCATCTTATTGCTCTGCTATAGATTTCATAATAATCAGTGTAGGGAGAAAGAACTGAATCTAACAAAGTAGTCTGAATTCATTATTTTGAACATGAAGAGAATTAAATGTGTAGGTCACATCACCTATGAAAGCTGTCAAAAAGTAAACTGAACTGCTGCAAGATGCTGTGTACTGAGTGGCAGAAAATATTTTTACAGCCACCATATCCTACTCCTTTCAGAGCTAGGAATATGTTTTCCCTAACAGTTTTTAAGGATCAACAGCACCTCTGATGATCTAGGCCCTTGCATCTTCCGTAAATTTTCCTTTTGGTGACAGGAGCAACTGAAGAGATTGTTCAATACCATACATTCCATACTCATGTATTTATTTAACTACACAGATTGAAGTAATTTTTGTTTTCCCAGTGTCTAAATTTGGAGGACAGGTGTCTGCTAAGAAAGTCAGGAGAATGGAAATGGAGAATGTAAACACTCTCAATCAAAATTATTAGAATTTTGAAATTAAGGGGCTCTCAGGCAAAGATATGGGAATTAAGAATAACAGTTCTTTACTAGGAAAATTAAAATAGAAATACAGTGCTACAAAGAACAAACCCAAAACACTGACAGTCAGAATACAACCTGACACCCCGTCAGTCAGGGTGTTGGTAGCAGTCCCATTCAGTGCTGGCTGCAGTCCCCCTGCAGTGACAGATGTGGTTCAGTTGAAGCAGTGGTCCTATAGAAGGGTGTCGTTTCCCTCTGAAGGTCCTGTGATCATATGGAGAAGTCCAGTTTTCCTCTGGAATCCAGTCCCAAAATCTCAGTTTTTATCTTGGTAGGAAACGCTTGGCTCTTCCCCCTGGCTGGAGCATTTCCCAATGGGATGAAGTAATTTTATCAGTCCCACAGTGGGACTCAATGGCCATTAGCAGAAAATGACTCGCTGGAGGAAGGATGAGTTGTGAAAAGATAAAGAACAATGCCCTGCCTGGTTTCAGTGGATGGCCCATTAGCAGAATATCTCCCATGGAGATAAGGATCACTGCCTCATCTTGTTTCGACTGATGTGATAGAATAGACACTTTTGATCACATTCTGTGTTGCCATCCAAGACACCTAGAGACTGAGGAAGAGCCAAAATGAATTGATCTCTTATGTGCCTATCCTGGATACCTACAGTCTCCCTAGTAAGCTGCTTATGAACGCATCACTCTTGCTATGATTCAAAAATGAAAGCAAACAGAAATAATGGACTGTTTCCCATGAATCAATACAATTTTGCAGTTGTTCTGTAAAGTGCACACTTTGGTATCAATACTCAGGTCAAAATATCTAAGCAGAAAACAAGTGAAGATGAAGTGGTTAAAATAATCAGGCTTGGTGGTTCTCTATATGTAAATGAAATGCAGCATGAATTCAACTGTGAGGCTCCAATTTCTAAAGATTTATGCAACTCTGCCTCACTCCATCAAAGCACAGTAGTTTCACGATTATAAACCACACCATTTTGACTAAAATTTTGATTCCCAACCTGGAAATGCAGCTTATATATGAAAACAGTTCTGAAATTTCCCAACCCAGAAGTGCAAGATGAGGTGCCGAGCCGAGCACCCGCCAGTAAAACCCAGGATTGCACGATTGTTACAAATTGGTTACTCTGTTGCGAGGTGGGTAGAGGCGGGCTCCGTGCTGGCAGTGCGGGGGGCGAGGCGGGGGCTCCCTCCTGCCAGCCCCGTGGCCCGGGGGAAGGCGGGGGGCTCCGTGCCTGCCTCCCACTGCTGTCACAGGAGCAGGTGGGCTCTGTTCCCGCCTGCCATCGCCGCTGCGGGTGCCGGCAGGTTCCATCCCTGCCAGCTGCCACGGGGCAGCGCTGGGCCAGGGCGAGCGAGCCTGGCCCCAAGCCGAGCCAGTAAACCCCGTGATCCGTGACTGTTACTAATTGGCAACTTTGTTGCACGTGGGTCCTCGCTGCAAAGGACAGTGCGGCTTATAATCAGGTGCAGCTTGTAATTGTGAAATTACTGTAATCAGATCTAGGCTGATAGAATTAAAAACCTCAGGGAAGGACTCTAACCCGCTCTCCACTGAGTAATTTCAAGGGACCTCACTGCTTCAGTGATTTTAACAGTACACTGAAGGAAGTATTTATCCACAAGGTGTAAGGCATTGCCCTGACTGGAGGGGGCAGGGAAGGGGAGGGAAAATAAAGGCAAAAAAATAGGGGGGATAAAAACCACCACGAAAACACCTAAGGTCTTCTTTATGTAGGAAATGTCACCTTTCCAATCATTTTTGCTGCAGAAATTAAAGCACAGAGGGAAAATTTGAAAGATGGCTTTCATGTACTTCAGTGTCTGATGAATATCAGTTTATAGAACAGGAAATTCAGAGCCTAGTGAAAGAATGGCTAAAATACATTTGAAAACTGGGTACGGTGCGTTAAGATTTCTCCGCTGGCAAACTTCAGTTTTACAGTGAGATAAAAATGTATTCTATCAGTTCTGTCCAAACGGAAAACTCTTCATGCAATTAATTTCTGTTCTGGATCAATATTTATTTACTATTTTTTCTTTTCTTCACTGTTGCAGTAGCTGTACCAGGACCACAAAGGGGCAAAGAACAGTTCTTCTGAACTGCCATATCAGGCCTGTTTAATGCCTGAAAATTTCTTCAAGAGCTAGAGAAGAACTTACAAGTAATTGCTTTGATCCCAGTTGTGTCACAATCTGTAAAATGGAAATGAAAAAGAAGCCTCGAAAAGCAGCTATAATGCCCCAAGTGGTCATGGGCTTGTATTTGATTGCTGAACTCAGTTTGTCCTGAAATCAGTGGAAACCCCCTTTTAATGTCCTCCTGTTTAACACTGTCCTCCTGTTTAATATTGTTTTTATTCTTTAAATATTTTCCCATCAGTTTTCATTTTATCGTTATCCTTATTAATTTCTGAAAATAGAGGCAAATTCAGATCTCATTTACACCAACAGAAATCCAGAATAACAACTGTTTATCCTGTCTTTATAAAGTAAAGGAATTAGTATTCTGACTGTGGTTTCACAGCAAAATAAACCTAATAGAAACTTAAATTTACAATCATGAGGATTCACAAAGACAGCTCAAGCCAAGCAGCAAATGACCTGGCATTTTATCCCCCCTGGAGTGAGCAGAGTTTGCCCTCCCTCAGGAGACCCAGCACTCCGAAAGGCAAAGGCTGGAGCGAGCAGCTTCTGCATCATGATGGACACACTGAGTCCTGCTCTACCTCTCACGTCTGGGAAAGAGAAAACCTGATTCTCATCCCACCTCAAAGAAAAGACGAGCAGTCTGCTGTGGCACATTCCCCTTGCCACACTCCTCAGTCTGGGCTACTCAGGAATTCTCCTTAGGCCTCACTCAGCCTTGACTCATGGCTCCTGGGATCATCCTTACCAGAAACACCCGGCAACTTCTGCTGTCAAACCGGCCCCTGCTGTCTGACAGGCAGTCTTGGAACGTTATCTACCTGACCCACTAGCCTCAATCATGGAATGACAGAATTGTTAGGGTTGGAAGGAAGCTCTGGAGATGATCTATTCCAAGGCAGGGTCACCTACAGCAAGCGACACAGGAACGTGTCCAAGTGGGGTTTGAATGCCTCCAGACAGGGAGACTCCACAACCTTCAGGGGAAGGCTATTACAGTGCTCTGCACCCTCAACCTAAGGAAGTTCTTCTCATGCTGAGGAGAAACCTCTTGAGTTTTCGGTTTATGGCCACTGCTCCTCGTCCTGCCAAAGGGCACCAATGAAAAGACTCTAGCACCATCCTCTTGTCAGCCGGCGGTATGCATTAATGAGATTTTCACTCCCAGTCTTCTGCGAACTAAACACGCACAGCTGCCCACAGCGCTGCTCACGCGAGCAGCACCGGCACAACGCGCAGCTCGCCACCGCCCCAACCGGATGCGCGCACAGCGCCGGCGCCGCGGCCGCCTCAGCAACAGCGGCCGCAACGCCCCGCCCCTATCGCCAATGGGCGCGGGCGCCGCGCACCCCAGCCCAATGAGAAGCTTCAGGGCAGCTCAGCCCCGCCCCCTTGGGCAACGAACGCTCCGCGCGGGCCCGGCCCCTAGAGCAGGGAGGGGTGGGTTGGGGGGGAACATGGCGGACGCGCGGGAAAAGAGGAGGGCGGTATTGAAGGTTGGGAAGCATAATGTGTCCCAGTCCCCCTTCGTTGTGGGCTCCATCGTCAGGATCTCCATGGAAAACTTTCTGTAAGTGAGCGGAGGGCGTTTCTCCTCACTTGAGCGACCGCGGCCTGCCCCTTCCGTCCCGCCGTAGAGGGGCAGCGGAGCGGGGTCGCATGGGTCCCGGGGTTGCGGGGGCTGGAAGAGCGAGTGCGGGATGCGGTGTTCCCTGTACGGTGGTGTGTTGCTTGGAGTGGGGAGCTGGGAGACACTGCTGCCTGAGTTACGAGTCTCCGGGGTTGTCAGCGCAGTGCCGCGTCCCTGGGGCCGCGTTCCCCGGTGCCCGGCCAGCCTTCCCCCAGAGATGATACTATGCTCCTGTCGGCCGTGCGGCCTCTGCGTGCTCTTTGTCTCTCAGGCAGCCAGCAACCAAGCAGCGGAGCAGGGGAGAGTGCAGAAGATGCTCGTAGGGCAGTGGGGATAGGCCTTGAGACCCATTGGGCTGAAACATTAGTGGTCTTTGTGCGTGTTTTTTCCAGCTACTATGTACTGCCAATACCATTTTTGGAGGTATTGCGGTTACCAGCAGAATGTTGTCAGGGCATTTGCTTACGGCTCCATGCCAGTATTGAAAACCATCATTAACGTAGTGCGTGAGTCACCTGTTAGATGTTAATGAAATCTTCAGAGACAGTAGTTTAAATCCTCATGAGTTCCTATACCTTCTTTTACACAAATACATTATTTATAATATTGTGTTGCCATTAACTTTTTTGTACTCCTCCTTTGGTGATAATGTTTCAGCTCTCTGTTTGGCACAGTGCAGGAATAGAACATCAAATGATATTTTATAAATTTAGGGTGTTAACTTGTTAAGAGTTTGCATGCGTGGATTTGGTCCCATAGTTACTATTGCAGTAGGCATTTCTGGATGCACATGGTAAAAAATGTCTAATGCTTTTAGAAAAAAACCACTAGGGATGGGCTGATATGGTAACTCAAGAAAGCTACTGCATGATCAGTTTTCTGTCTTCTTTTTGATGCATAAAATAAAATGGTAGCCTAGTAAGTTCATTTTGAAAGTTATCATATTGCTGGATTTCGTTCTTCATAGTCACTGATTTTAAAGAAAGTTCTAGTGAGTACTCTGGCTGGTAGGAATGTGTTTCATGGTGTTTCACTGAAATGTTAGTTTACACTCCTGAGACTTTCTTACAAAATGGTATTTCATGGTTGAGTCTAGATAAGGTAATTGTATCTGTTTAATAAAATTGTGAAATATTTCTAAACCAGTTGTTTGTTTTCTTGTTTTTTTAAGGTAATGTAGTGTTTTAAAATTTAAAAACTTGCTGTGTTTTCCAGAACATACAGTGTCTGTGAAGTACGACCAGGGCCAAACCTGAACGTGGTTCTAGGTGCTAATGGCACAGGCAAGTCAAGCATTGTTTGTGCCATCTGCCTGGGACTGGCTGGAAAACCTTCTTTCCTAGGTCGAGCTGATAAGGTAATTATGAGCTTTTGTGATTTTCATAATTAATCTGTCCAGCAGAGGATAGGGGAAACACTGTCTTCCTTGATTTGCTTTACTTTTATAAAAAGTAAGGTGTCTGAATTGAAGAGTAAACAGGTCCACAGACAAAGGGAATTATCTTAATTAACTGCTTGCTGTCTTGTATAAATTACAAAATGGAAATGTCTAAATTGTAGTGCAACCTCAGTGGACTGGAGATTTTGTTTGAAGATGGCTAAGCGTCCATAGTGGGGTAGACTAATGGCCTGACTATTTGATAAGAAGTACCAGCTAAAGGAGAAGTAGACAAAATCTAAAATAAATTCCAAAATACATAGTATTTAGTATAGTATTTCTGTAGAAATAATGTATTCCTAATGTGTCTTGAAAATTCAGCTAAAAGCATGGAAGCACTGATCTTTGATTTAAATTGAATTTGAATTGCTCTACTCTGTTTTTGCTTTTTACTGTCAAGATACCTTGCATTGACACTGTAGTAGGAAATTTATATTTTGAAATTTTCAAATTTCTGCACTTGCTTTCTTGGATATTTTCATTGAATGCAGTTTCTCTGGGTAGGTTTGGAGGGATGTGAATAAGGGAATTGACTGCATGGCAGTACTGTTTGTTAGTATTTCTCTTTACTTTTCATGATATATTTTCATACTATTAGAATTGGCAGACATTTGGCAGTGTGTTTTCATTTGTCTTTGTCCTCCAGATTCATGAGAACTTCTTCCCATCTGCGGATCTGCTGATTATAATTGTTTCAGTTTTGGAGGCTGAAGTTGATCAGAAATTGTTGACTTGTGGAGGAGGTTCTAATGCTACTAGTGGAGGATAGTAGTGTATTCCTTTATTTTTAGTTAGTGCTTTATTTTGCTTTTAATTGTAAGTTTTCAATAAAATATGCCGTTACAGCAGCTCCATTATACAAATGCATATTCTTATAAGATAATACATTTTACTTTGCACTAACAGCTTGTAAATTAATTTTGTAGGTCGGTCTCTTTGTGAAGCAGGGGTGCATGAAAGGCACAGTGGAAATTGAACTGTAAGTAGTAAAACTTTCCTTATGCACTTTTAATTGGATCATTCCACTGCATAGTCATTCACAGAGCTATGAGAAGAAATTTTGGTTTTTACAGAGGTCTGTCTTCAAGCTGGTACTTCAATTTGTCCTTTTTTAGTTCCCCCCAGACTTCAGAACATACATTTTAAATAATTATTACACAAGAAATAAGCAGCGATGGCTACTCTTGATCTTGCTTTCTAAGCATTTCACCCTGTCTTGATGCACCAAAAATGTATAGATAAAGATAATTTTATATGGTGTGTTTAGCTTTTGATTATGTTTAAGCTTCAGATGATTTAAATTTAGTCAGAAAATTTGCTGACTAATTCTCTACGTAGTTATTGGAATTCTTCTTATTGAAGAAAAAAAGACAAAAACCTAAAACAGATGAATCTGCCTTCACTTTCTTACACTACTAGTAGGAGTTGCTTGCCTAGATTTTCAGAGAAAGCATCACATACTGATAGAAAAGAAGGAGAAAAAGTAATCTAATTACATGTAATGCAGTCTTGTAGGTAAGCTGTTGCAAAACAGCAACTGGAAATCATTTGGTCTGGAAAATTTCATTAGTTTCTGCAATATTACATACTTCCTTTTTGTGGATGCTATGGCACAGGTGATTTTAATAAGCCTCAGTCTGGTCTGTTTGCCTCAATGAAACGGAAAATAAAGATAGTCAACTGATTCATAAGCCTGTCTTAATTTGTCTAGCAGTTGGCCACCCTGATCTGATTCTCTATAAAGACAATTTTATACCATAGCAGGCCTTGGAAAAAGTCCTGTCCATTTTTATTTTTGTGGAAGTGATCAAGTAAGACCTCCTTTAGAGATTGGCCAGTCAGTATGTTTAGGAGGTAGGATGTCTTTCAGGTAGATAGTGCCATTGTTTTAACATAAATATATTGAGATATTAGTCTGGAAAGAATCTTGAAATGTGTAAAGACTTAGCATTTCATGGCTCCTTAGACCTGGCATGTCATGGTTGCAGTGAGTAGTTGAGTCCTTTGTCTGGCTGATAGAAAATACAGTAATTTCACGAATACAAGCCGCACCAATTTGACCAAAATTTTGGTGGAAACCCGGAAGTGCGGCCAATATTCCGGGGCGGCTAATACATTAACAAAATTCTAAAAGCTGCCAACACGGAAGTGAGAGCCCGCGGCAGCCCCAAGCCAAGCTGGAGCCCGGCCGGCCCCGGCAGAGGTGGGAAAGCCTGGCAGAGGCGGGGCCAGCAGTGTGGGGGGCGGGCGGCAGAGCCTGGGCCAGCAGGGCGGGGCAGGGGGGCGGCAGAGCCCGGGCCAGCAGGGCGGGGGAGCCCGGGAGAACTGGGGCTAGCAGTGCAGGGGAGCATGGCAGAAGCAGGAAGGCCGACGGATGGGGCTGCCTGGCAGCGGGGGAAGCCCAGCAGAATCGGGGCCAGCAGCGTGGGAGAGCCCGGCGGTGCGGGGGCCTGCAGTGCCGGCCAGGGCGAGGAAACGCGGCGGCGGTGCAGACGGGAGGGGGCGGCCGGCGAGCCTGGCGGCGGCGGCGGCAGCCCTGCCGGCAGGGCTAGCAAACGCGGCGCGGGGTGGCCGGCGAGCCCGGCGGCGGCAGCCCGCCGGCAGGGCGAGCGAACGCGGCGCGGGGCGGTGCTGACGGGAGAGGGGGGCCAGCGAGCCCGGCGGCGGCGGCAGCACCACCCGGCCAGCCCCGCCGAGCCGTGGCGCTGAGCTGGGCCACCCGGCCCCGTCGGCAACCATGAGCGGGCCGAGCCTGCCTGGCCCCGCCCCGAGCCAGTAAACCCCACTATGCCGCGATCCTGTTACTAATTGGCCAATTTGTGAAAGCTGCGCACGGATTCTCGCGAGGAACGAAAGTGCGGCTAATATTCGGGGTGCGGCTTATCTATTGACAAAGACAGCAACATTGTCGAGGCACCGGAAGTGCGGCTTATAATCCGTGCGGCTTGTATTCGTGAAACTACTGTACTTAAGTACAACATCTAGGATGGGAGACCAATGATGCAGAAGATTGCTTTTTTGACATGAACTAAAAATTGAAGCTCTATAGGCATGTATTTCCTTTACTGAATTTGGCCCTTGAAATGTAGCTAAACCCAAGTTAGGATAGTAAAAAGATGTCAATGAAAGAAAGGAGCATGGCTTTGTAGGCCTTTTGAAGGAAGCTTCATAAATCAAAATGAGGTGATGCAGGAAGTAATAATTCAGTAACAATCAAGTAATAGGATCGTATCCCTGTGGCGCTTGGTCCAAACACCGGCAGCAGATGTGTGCTCACTTCTGCATTGACCTCTATTCTTAAAGGTGTTGAAGTACACGGCCACTCTACAAGCCGGTATTCTCCATCCTTGACAGAATGTTTAACAGGCACTAGACAATTTCTAAATCGAAATGGCAGACCAAAATTACAGGAATTTGGCTTAATTGCTATTGCTGCATCTTAACCAGTTTAAATAAATGTTTGAAAATAGTATTGACCTAGAAAATGAAATTAAAATTAATGTATCTTTATTGATTTTAAAAAGCAGAAAATTAAATTAGTGGTTTTTTGTGTTGTATGCTATTTTTTCCTCAAGTGGAATATATATACACATATATATAATAATATATATATGTCATATATAATATATATTGTATATCATATATATTATTATATATGATATAATATATTTTATATATTATATATATTATATATAATATATATTACTGATGTATTTCTGTACACTGATATTTGAAGATGTACTGCACCTCCTTCACACAAATTTTAAAACTTAGTAAATGTCACACAAATTGCGTTTTTATAGAAACTGTCCACGTTTGTAACTATCTGTGTGTCTTACAATCAGCATGAGCATCTCATTTATAAGTAACTTCTGAGTTAAGATTTGCAGCTATTCTTGATGTTTCCCATGTGAATTTAAATCATCACTGAAGTACTAGGTGTTTTCTGAAGCATGAAAATGAGAATCTGATGCTACTGTCCAGTTAATTTAGGTTAAATAATTATCTACCTATAAGTTCTAATAGTACTTTGACACTTGGTAACCTTTAAAAGTGTAACATCTTTCAGGTGTTCTTGGAAGTGTAAACACTTTTTTCTATTAATTAGGTTTAAGTCACCAGAAAATATTATTATCACACGTGAGATTCATGTGGTGAACAACACATCAGTGTGGTTTATCAACGGAAGACCAGCAACCCTGAAAACAGTAGAAGAACAGATTGCAGACTTAAACATCCAGGTGGACAATTTGTGCCAGTTTCTCCCTCAGGTATGATTTGATTTTTGAAGTGGGTGCAAGTAGAGTACTGCTTTAAGAGGATTTTGTTTCTGGTTAGCTTTAGCAGCACTTCAGCTAGTTCAATGGGACAGCACGAAGAACAAGAGGGGTGAGGCAGCCATGCTGCTGTGATGGTGAAAGAAAGAGGAGCTTTGTGATCTTTAAAGCTCACTAATTGGACAATTTTGTACCTGTTGACTCTGAAAGGAATGATACTGATGTTCTGTGTCTTGGTGTTCAAGTAGCAGTGCTTGCTAATAGAACCTTTCTGGTAATTTCAACAGTTTGTTGAGCTTAAAGATGTGGAGGATTGAATTATGTAAAACCATCTTAATAGAAAATAAGTCTTGAAGGAGAGAGAAGATTAAAGAATATTACAGTTTCAAGCAGGTCAGGATTCCTGTGTAGGTAGCTATATTACCTTACAGTGCACCTTGAAGTTGTGACGAACTCCTTCCCAGTTCATTGGGATCATCAGGAGTGGTAGTAGAAGGAAACCTTATCAGAGGTTAGCCATGGCGTTATTGTTGAATTCAAGAGAACACGCCTAAGAGCATTAATGTTTAGAAAGCTAACAGTGCAGAAACAAAAATATACCAGATGTTTGATAATTAATTTTCACTTACATACAGCATTTGTTCAGAGCTTCCAGCTACTCTGGTAACTTAGCTTGGCGTTTAAAAGAACTTTTTCTCTTTAATACATAGATGTCAGTTCAGTCAATAGCGTGTTGATAGTTCTGGTTTATTTGTTCTTTCCTGATGTATCAACAGCAAGCACACTTCTTGTATCAGTGTCAGTTTTGAGCTTTTCTGCCTTCAAAAGCAGTACTTCCTCATAGCCTCGGCTGCCACTTTAGTAATAACTTCTACGTGGCTTAATTTTCAAGTTAGTCATTTATTGTTTCAAGTTAGTCATAGTATTTATACTGCAAAAGATTTATACTGCAAGGTTGCTTCAGCAACCTGAGAACAGATGCTCTGGAAGGTTTAGTACTCCATAAGATTGTCATTAACTATGACATAGCTATTTAGCATAGAACTATAAGTCAAGTGATGTTCATGAGAAGTATATTTCAGTGTATAAATCCAGTATTACTGTATTTTTCTGTTCCAGCTAATCCTGTATTTTTTATAACTTTTTTAAATTTCATAGGACAAAGTTGGAGAATTTACAAAACTGAGTAAGACTGAGTTGCTTGAAGCCACTGAAAAATCCATAGGTTCTCCGGAAATGTACCAGTTTCATTGTGAACTGAAAAATTTCAGAGAAAAGGAAAGAGAACTGGAGGTAAATGCACTTTTTAGAATGTAGGAGAAGTGAAATAAATTTTACTAGATATGTTACAAGATTAGAAAGTGGTATTTATTTACAGGGTCTGTGGTAAGTTGATTTTGCCAGATAATGCTCATCTTCTGTCAGAATCCATTCACTCTGACCACTCACATGCTTGTAAGTACAAAGATATGTGAGGGTGCAGACCCAAAAGATGATGGGTATAAGCCACATCTCCAGGTGCCAGCAACTTTTCATTCTTTGTCCGTATATAAGCTGCACGTTACAATACAGAGTGTGATAAAAGGTATCTCTTCTATCACCATCTGTTGAGGGTGGGGGCAGTGATCCTTATCTCCACGGCAGATATTCTGCTAATGGGCCATCCATTGAAACCAGGCAGGGCATTGTTCTTTATCTTTTCACAACCCATCCTTCCTCCAGCCAGTCATTTTCGCTAATGGCCCGTTGAGTCCCACTGTGGGACTGATAAAATTACTGCATCCCATTGGAAGTTGCTCCAGCCAGGGGGAAGAGCCCAACATTTCTTACCAAGATGAAAACAGAGGTTTTGGGACACTAAGGGAGCCCCTTTCTCCACTGGACTCCAGAGGAAAACTGGATTTCTCCACATCACCACTGGACCTTTAGGGGGAAACTGCACCTTCTACAGGAGCACTGCTTCAACTGAATCACATCTGTCACTGCAGGAGGATGCAACCACCATTTAATGGGACTGCTACCAACACCCTGCCTGACGGGGTGTCAGGTTGTACTCTGACTTTGTCAGGGTTTGGAGTTTGTTTCTTTGTAGTACTGTATTTCTATTTTCATTTCCCTAGAAAAGAACTGTTATTCTTAATTCCCATATTTTTGTCTGAAAGCCCCTTGATTTCAAAATTATAATAATTTGGAGGGAGGGGATTTACATTCTCCATTTCAAAGAGAAGCTCCTGCCTTTCTCAGCAGACACCTGTCCTCCAAACTAAAACAGCAACTTTTTGTTCTTTGTCCATATATTAGCCGTACCTGATTATAAGCCACAGTTCAGGTTCAGACCAAAATTTTAGTCAAAATGGTGCGGCTTATAATCGTGAAGGTGCTGTACTTCTTTTTCTCTGATATTTTTGACCAGCAATAACTTTTCTAGACTGATCTTTTATGTCTTTTCTAAGTTATTGGCTTATCCTGGTCCTTTGCTTTAATGTTGCTCACTTCCTTGAAAACAAAGAGACAGACAAAAAGGAAAAGGACCAGAGTTCTGAAATAATGTCTTTAGCCATACAGGCCATTCTTTTAATCCTTTGTTCTCCTGTTCCTATCTTTTTGGGTGATTCTCTTCTAGTTACTGCTGTACTAAAATGTCTTCTCTAATGTTGAATTTCTGCTTTAATGTACAGGTGAGATGTAGACTATTTTCTGAGAACTGTTTAGATACCATAAACCATGAAAATCTGTATTACAGAACTTGTGCAAAGAAAAAACCACCTCGTTGGAGAAAATGAAACAGAGGGTTGAACGATACAAGCAAGATGTTGAAAGATACCATGAATGCAAGCGCCATGTGGACTTAATAGAGATGCTTGAGAGGAAAAGGCCATGGGTGGTAAGTTTCAGTGGTTTTCTCACCTAGCCCATTTTCTGTAAGACTGTGGAATTAGAAATAGGCCTGAAGTTGCTTTAGAAGAAGTGTGACCAGAGTAATTTGAATATCATTACAATTGCTCAGTGCAAACAGGCCAAGTCTTGAAATTCTGTTGTTGGTCTAACTGTGATGTTCGCTTACGTCCCTAGCTGAATAAATTGCTTTAGAAGTAGCTCAGGTAGTTACTGCACTCTTAGGAAAACCAGCAGTTCAGACCAAGAGCAGGCCTCCTTTTATTCTGTGCAGACGCAGCTGGTGTAAGCTCTAGTCAGCTCTGCTTGCTTCTTCAGCTGTAACTTTTTTATGTTTTTTGTTAATTTTTTTAGAGTTATGCTGCTCTTAATTTATTAGGTGTAGTGTGCATGAGAGACATGTCAGTGAATTTAAGTTGCCAATCTCAAAAAATTAGCATTTGGACAGAAAAATTTTAACACACGTTTGAGAGAACCTAAAGAGCAGGTCATTTATGCAAATCAAAGTAAGTCTGAGGAGCACTTTAGTACTAGTTTAGTTTAGTGTTGAATGATCAGTCAGATTAAATTATTCTAAACAGTTCAAACTAGTGGAAATTTCAGTTTTCTGAAACAATATGTTGCTTGACTTGTTTGCAAGCTTAATTATATATATTATAATTATAGGGTTAATGAAATACAGTATAGAACTTTCGGAAAACTTGATTTACTACTTGTGGAGAATAGAGAAGACTTGCTTTTGCAATTTTGCATATAACAAAGCTTCACATGGCTGTGTTAAGAACATCTTGAGCTGCTGGAGATCCCATCACTGCCCTCAGATCTCCTTGTTAACAGCAGAGGGATTTAGGAGTAGCAATTGAAATGGGTGGTGGTAGGTGTTAAGGAAGTACGGTATACCTTCTGTGATGTCAGTACTTGTTGAATGGTGGGATATTTTTCTGACTATATGTGTTAGCCTGGTGTTGCATAATTAATGTAGACTGGTACCCATTGTTCTCTGCTGTAAGGTAGTTGCTTATACTCAACTCGAAAGGCTTGCTCGACACTGGCAGAGGAAAACTAAACTAGTGATTTTATATCTGCTGTCAATTAAGTTGCCTTCCATGAATTAAAGAACATGTTACTTAAGCAAGTTTAATCAGACTTTACTTCCACTGGTGTCTTTTAGACAGTTTATATTGCTCAGTATGTTAAAAGCATTTTGTGGCTGAACTCAGTTAGATTTACAGTAATTTCACGAGTACAAGCCGCAGCAATTTGACAAAAATTTTGGTGGAAACCTGGAAGTGCGGCTAATACTCGGAGGTGACTAATATGTGAACAATATTCTAAAAGCTGCCAACACGGAAGTGAGAGCCCGCGGCAGCCCCAAGCCAAGCTGGCGCCCTACCGGCCTCGGCAGATGTGGGAGCCTCGCAGAGGCGGGGCCAGCAGTGCGGGGGGTGGGCGACAGAGCCCGGGCCGGCAGGGCGGGGGAGCCCGGCAGAAGCCGGGCTAGCAGGGCATGGGAGCCTGGCTGCGCAGGGGAGGATAGCAGAAGCAGGAAGCCCGGTGGAGAGGGCTGCCTGGCGGCGGGGAGAAGCCCAGCAGAAGCGGGGCTGGCAGTGCACGGGAGCCCGGCTGCGCAGGGAAGGATAGCAGAAGCAGGAAGCACGACGGGAAGGGCTGCCCAGTGGCAGGGGGAAGCCCAGCAGAAGCGGGGCTGGCAGTACACTGGAGCCCAGGAGAACCGGGGCCAGCAGCGTGGGGGAGCCCGGCGGTGCGGGGGCCTGCAGTGCCGACCAGGGCGAGCAAACGCGGCAACGGCGGTGCAGACGGGAACGGGGGGACCAGCGAGCCCGGCTGCGGCGGCAGCACCGGCCAGCCGGCCCAGCCGAGCCATAGTGCCAAGCTGGGCCACCCGACCCCGTCGCAACCATGAGCGAGCCGAGCCTGCCTGGCCCCGCCCCGAGCCAGTAAACCCCACTATACCGTGATCCTGTTACTAATTGGCAAATTTGTGAAAGCTGCGCACGGATTCTCGCGATGAACGAAAGTGCGGCTAATATTCGGGGTGCGGCCTATTTATTGACAAAGACATCAACATTGTCGAGGCACCGGAAGTGCGGCTTATACTCCGTGCGGCTTGTATTCATGAAAGTACTGTAACTTCTGGGCGACTGAATCCATAAAAGCAGCAGCATGCTTTGACACCTTGGTGGAGTGCGGATTGACAGTACAGAATCAGCAGTGTGTATTAGATTCAAGGAAAAGAGAAGAGAACTGGAGGTAAATATACACTTTAGAAATGCTGAGAGCAGTGACTGTAGGGAAATACTAGTGGATTCTAACAGGAGATCTTCCATGTACAGTAATTTCACAATTATAAGCCGCACCATTTTGACTAAAATTTTGCTCCCAAACTGGAAGTGTGGCTTACATTCAGGAGCAGTTTATATATGAACAAAATTTGGAAATTTCCCAACCCGGAAGTCCAAACCAGCTGCAGCCCCGAGCCGAGGTGGAACCCACCCGGCCCCGGGCGGCGGTGGGGCAGCAGCGGCGCAGCAGCATCGCTGCCCGGCCCTGGGGGGCACGGCGGCACCAGCCAGGGACACCCCTTTCCCTCTTCCCAGCGGCACCGGCCAGGGATGCTCCTTTCCCACTTCCTGGCGGCACCGGCCAGGGATGCCCCTCTCTCCCACCTCCCGGCAGCACCGGCCGGGCATGCCACTCTCCTGCCTCCCGGCAGCACTGACCGGGCACGCCGCTCTCCCGCCTCCTGGCGGCACTGGCAAGCGGGGCTGGGGCTGCTCCCTGGCGGCTGGCCTGAGCAGGGCCGAGCCAGTAAACCCCACGATCCCACGATTCTGTTACTATTTGGCAACTTTGTGAAAGTTGCACACAGATCCTCGCTCGGAACGAAAGTGCAGCTTACAATCAGGTGCGGCTTATTTATGGAGGAAAAATGAAGCGTTGCTGACACCCCGGAAATGCGGCTTATAATTGGTACGGCTTGTAATGGTGAAATTACTATACTTAATTTACATTTGAAATCAAAGGGCATCAATGTAATTGACTAGGTAGAGGATGACTGAACTACGGACTGTAATAAAATTTCATATTCTGTTGCTGTTTTCTGATTTGTCAAAATGTGACTGAACTTTTGGTATTCTCTTACATTGCAAAATACAAAACTTTCTAAAAGAAGGATTGCTTTGTTATACAAGAGTATGGGTTTGTTTTTGTTTTGATTTTTTAAATTTTTGTTTAGTCCTAAGAATAAATGGATGTTTTTGTGTTTTAAAATGGGGTTTACTAAAGTTGAGTATAGTATGGGAGTTTATTCTTCCTTCTGTGGATATTTAATCTGCTCCATCCTCCCCAAAATTCAGATTTTGACTCCAAGATTAAATGCACCTATGTGTTCAGTTTACCTGTGCAACGAGGCAGAGTAGCTCCAGCTGAACTTTTAAGTCAGCTAGAAGACAGATGTATATAAACTGCATGATGATGTGAAGTAGAGAAACAGGCAGCTTGGAAATATGATAACTCAAATATGACATATGCCTTAGACTTTTTTAATTATAGAGGAAAAGAGGAAGTCTAATGATGAGCTTTTTCATTTTCTGATCACTGTTGAAGTGCATTTTAATTCTGAAGACTGCTGATTTTCACCTGTGAAAGCATTTTTTTGTCAAGCAATTTTTTTCTAGACAGTGACAACTGCTTCTATATATGGAGAATTATACACCATTTTCACATAGGGTCTATGTCTAACAAGTTTTTGAACATACACAGTAATTTCATGATTACAAGCCGCACCTGATTATAAGCTGCACTTTCATTTGCAGCAAGGATGCTTGCACAAGTTGCCAATTAGTAACAGAATCGCGGGATCACAACGTTTACTGGCTCGGCTTGGGGCCGGGCAGGCTCGGCTTTGCCACACTTTTCCCCTGCTGGGGCCGAGCGAGCCCGGATCGGTCCCACTTTTCCCCTGCCGGGGCCGAGCAAGCTGGGGTCGGTCCCACTTTTCCCCTGCCGGGGCCGAGCAAGCTGGGGTCGGTCCCACTTTTCCCCTGCCGGGGCCGAGCGAGCTCGGGTCAGTCCCGCTTTTCCCCTGCCGGGGCCGAGCGAGCTCGGGTCGGTCCCGCTTTTCCCCTGCCGGGGCCGAGCGAGCTCAGATCGGTCCCACTTTTCCCCTACTGGGAGCCGAGCGAGCTCGGATCAGTCCCGCTTTTCCCCTGCCGGGGCCAAGCGAGCTGGGGTCAGTCCCGCTTTTCCCCTGCCGGGGCCGAGCGAGCTGAGGTTGGTCCCGCTTTTCCCCTGCCGGGGGAGCACATTTTCAAAACTACATGATTCCAGGAACTAAGGAATTCTACGGAACTTAATTTCACGATTATAAGCCGCACCATTTTGACTAAAATTTTGATCAGAACCTGAAGTGTGGCTTATAATCAGGTGCGGCTAATATACGGCCAAAGAACGAAAAGTTGCTGTTTTAGTTTGGAGGACAGGTGTCTGCTGAGAAAGGCAGGAACTTCTCTTTGAAATGGAGAATATGAACCCCCTCCCTCCAAATTATTATAATTCTGAATTCAAGGGGCTTTCAGGCAAAAATATGGGAATTAAGAATAACAGTTCTTTTCTAGGGAAATGAAAATAGAAATACAATACTACAAAGAAACAGACCCCAAGCCCTGACAAAGTCAGAGTACAACCTGACACCCATTAAATGGTGGCTACATCCTCCTGCAGTGACAGATGTGATTCAGTTGAAGCAGTACTCCTGTAGAAGGTGCAGTTTCCCTCCAGAGGTCCAGTGGTGATGTGGAGAAATCCGGTTTTCCTCTGGAGTCCAGTGGAGAAAGGGGCTCCCTTAGTGTCCCAAAACCTCTGTTTTCATCTTGGTAAGAAACGTTGGACTCTTCCCCCTGGCTGGAGCAACTTCCAATGGGATGCAGTAATTTTATCAGTCCCACAGTGGGACTCAATGGGCCATTAGCAGAAAATGACTCGCTGGAGAAGGATGGGTTGTGAAAAGATAAAGAACAATGCCCTGCCTGGTTTCAATGGATGACCCATTAGCAGAATATCTCCCGCAGAGATAAGGATCACTGCCCCAACCCTCAACAGATGGTGATAGAATAGATACCTTTTATCACACTCTGTATTGTAACATGTGGCTTATAATCAGGTGCGGCTTATGTATGCACAAAGAATGAAAAGTTTCTGGCACCCAGAAATGCGACTTATACTCAGTGCGGCTTATAATCGTGAAATTCCTGTGCACAAAAATAGTAGCAGATGAAGAAAAGTCACCTGTTAGAAATAGCTTCCAGGTGGTCTTTATGTAAGATTATTACTATTATTATTACTGTTAGTATCACTATTACTCTTGTTGTAATAATAAGCTCCAAGGCTTGGAATAAACTAGGTATGTGTTTGGAATTAGGGACTTTCTTATATGCATGCAAGGTCAAACAGAGTTCTCTTCTTCTGTCCCCTTGCATACATGAATCTACTCTTCTCTCTGGTCCTCTGAAATTCTTATTCTTTTCTCACGAACCCTTCATAGTCATAGAACATACTGTTCTCTTATGTTTCTTTGTTTGGAGGGGCTGGGGAGATGTTCCCCTTCTTTTTGTTCTTTTTTTCATGCTTTTTTTTCTCTCCAGAGAGTGTGATGGACACACACAAAAAATCACTAATAATGACTCCTTCAGCTTAAGCTACTTTCTCTACAAAATTCCCACCTTCTTGAAGTGCAGGTTCTTGGTCACCATACTGCTTACCGTCTCTTTTCTCTCATGATTGTATCTTCAGTTAAACTTCGTAATGCAATGACTTTGGTGTTTGTGGTGTGTGGTGGAGTTTGTGTTTCCCAAAAGTATGTTCCACTCTGTCCCCTTGGTTTACTTCAGCAGTGGTTGTGTCTGTTACTTGCTCTGATCGTCTGTCCAGCTCCTTTCCTTTCTCCCAGAATTGTCTGTGGTTTTTGACTCCTTAGCTTTTAGACTCCTAAGTACAGTAATTTCACGACCATAAAGCGCACAGGACTATAAGGCACACCTCCGGGAGCTGGCAAATTTTGCAACTTTGTACATTATGTAGGGCACACTGGATTATAGGGCGCACATTTTTTTTGCAGCGAGGATCTGCCCCCAGCTCCCCCTGTGTGGTTGCTGGCTGAGGCCCCGCCTCAACCCAGCAGCCATGGGGCCCCGGGCCTGCCTGGACCCGACAGGAGGGGCACCGCAGGCCCCCAGGCGCGCCTCCACTCAGCTGCCGCGCCCCCGCAGCCCCGCCTCCACCCGGCTGCCACGGAACCGCAGCCCCACCTTCACCCGGCTGCCACGGCCATACCGGTTCTCCCCACGGTTCGCAGCTCACACTTCTGTGTCGGCAAATTTCCGAACTTTGTACATCATATAAGGCGCACCGGACTGTAAGGCACACTTCTGGGTTTGGGCCAAAATTTTAGTCAAAAGGGTGCACCTTATAGTCGTGAAATTACTGTGGTTTCAAACTGTGAACAGAGACAGGCTAAGGAGTTTTTCTCCACCATCCCAGATGTGCTTAGGGCAAGATAATGGCAGATAAATGAGTTGTTTCTTCTGCTGCTTGAATTGTGTACTATTTAAGAAGTTTTAATTATGTTTCCTCGTTCATTGGGGACTGAATGATCCCTACAACTCCTCATCATTGGAACTAGTAGCAGTATTTCTGAAAGATTTTTTTTTCCTAAAACTCATGAGCAGTTAAATAAAATGTTTGGATAGTATAAAACACTGGAATAGACTATAGCAGTTTTTTATTGTTTTACTTTCAACTCCTCCAAGGAATATGAAAATTTTCGTGAACAGCATGAAGAAGTGAAACAGTACCGAAACCAAGTTAAGAAAGAACTGAAGTCTCTGAAAGAAATGCAGGCCCCATGGACAAAAAGAATCCAAGAAGCTGAAGAAAATTTAAGGAATCTGGATATGAAAACCAGAGATAATGTAAGTATTGAAGTTTAACATAGGTAATATTTCAGGTGTTCTATGTTCAGCTTTGCAAAATGTAAAGTAGTAACTTCTTTTTTTCTGGTGTATCATAATGATGTTTCAGCAGAAATTCTCCGTAAGCACCTGTGCCCTTGGTTCTCAATGCCTTCTCCATGTCCATTCAAGGAGTACATTTGTTATATTTCTCTTCATTGTACATTAAAAATCTTCTGGGATATAAAGTTAATAGTTTCCCCAAGTTAAATACTTCCACTGAATTAGATGGTTGTTTTCCTCTGTTCTGTAGTTTGAGTTTGTGAATGCTTGTTTCTCTTATTGTCTTAAAACATGGTTTATTTAAGGTAAATTACAACTTTACTGGCCTAAAGCATTCCTCTAATATTAAACATAATTTCATAAGTAGGATTTGATTTTTTAATTAGACAGTAGTCTTACATCAGTTGTGAATATTTTTATGCATAAGGGAGTTTAATGGTAAACCTACCTATATGTTACAGTTTACATAGATTTTTTAACACCTGCTCTTCCTTGGGTTTATGGAAAAATATTATTTCCATACGAAAAAGAAGATTACTGTAATTCCCTTCAGGATTTTAACTATTATTTACTATTCAGACTGCCAAAGTTGTTGTGTGCGTAAGCTGCAGAAATTTGTGGTGGATAACCAAAGTTATATGATCACATGAGAATGTTTGTATGCTGCAGTGAGTTCTGTTTGAAGGTGGCTCACTCAGAGGAGCTGATGTCAAGGCATGTGACACCTGTAGAGGATGTCTTGTAAATGCGAGTCTGAAACTTCAGTGGCATTTAATGTACTATGAGCTAACACTAGTCTTGTGCTTTCTCTAAAAAAAGAAAAGCCAAGACACACACCCTTGCGCCAAAACCAAACAGAAAGACAAGACAAAAAATTCCTACAGATTGTTGTTCGCAATATTGTTGGTTCTGTTGTGATAAACACTACACCAACAATATTAAGTACTCAAGTACATCATAATTATAAGTTTTTTGTTAAAATATTTAGGTTTTGTGTCCCACAGTATTGCAAGAGTTTAATATGCTGTGAGGCAAAATACCTAAGTGTTCCAAAATGTTGCAGTCGTACTGCAGTCACCTTTTTTGGTGTGTTGGGCTCTTTGTTTTGAAGGTTTTAGTTGTTTCAAGGTAAGTGTACTTTCTTAGAGGAAAGTTAAGGGTCTGGAGGCTTGAAATTAATTTATGCAATAGTGTCTTCGTGCTTGTGAATTGCTAAACTTTGTTTTTACTGCTTGGTCTTATCCTCTTAGGTTTTACTTTTATGTACCAAGCTACTGTGGTTTTTTTTCAAACAGGGAAGAGTTCTGCTTAACCATTGGTACCACCGTTCTTGGCAGTATTGTACTGTATTCATATAAAAATATTTTTTTTTCTTAAAGGTTGTACTTGATTTCTATGAGAAACCTAGGACAAACAGTTATCATTTTAGTTTTAACTTGCAGGGAGCTTGCTCAGCATAGGCACTTCCTACAAAACAGTGGAAGAAAACCTGAGAAAAGATATATATAAGATGGTTCATTTATATTCTCAAATCAAGATATTTTTCTTTTCAATCTAAACTTGTTGACTAAAGCTTTCATATACCATATATTCAAAAGGTCAACCATAATCTGAAGTGTTGCTTAATTTATGTCTGGAAATTGGATTAGGTACATTTGTTCTACAGTGTTCCGGTAGCCAAAAATACAGGAAGAAGGAGGGAGGATAACTTTGAAATAAGTAATATAGAAGATTTACTGAGGTATTTTAATATGGCTTTCCAGTGATGAGTTAGAATTTTGTATTTTATTTATAAATGATACTATTCTGTGTATGGTATTACAGTAAGACACTTCCAGACCTCTTTTTTCTGATGCTAAATGATGAATGATTATTGTTTTGTCTTGAACTCAGAGTCCAGAATTGTGGAAACAGACATGAGGGAGTATGTTATATATATGGTTATGGCACAAACTATTTGTAAAATACCAAACAAGTTAAGAAGATCTGAGAGGTGTATAGCTGCTTTTTGAACTCTTGTGACAGTACCTTTCTTTCAGGTGCTGAAATTTATTTCTCTCGCACATACTTTCAGAGTTGGGCTGTTGAAATGTCCTTGGAAAGGAGAACCAGTGCTGGTAGTTTTGACATAGTGTTAAAGTGCAAGACTTAGGCTTAAAATAGCTTAAGCTGCTTTTTCTTCAGTAGTTCTTTGCCTTTTTATAGACTGCATGAATTTTTTGGAACTTACAATGTTTGTACAAATGCAGGCATTTGGCGAGAATTTCTCAGGAAAATATTCTATGAGCCAGAAAGAGTTGATTAGTTTCAATTTGGCATTAAGGGAAAGAAGTTTGGTATTTTAAGTCTGCTCTTTTCTGAATACACAGACCTGTAGGGAATATAATTCTCTTCAGACACTTTACTCCAGGCTTATATCCATTATCAAATGACTTTTAATTCTGACTGCTTCTTGAGATCTTTCTCTTGACATGAGGATATATATGTGAGAGCAGAAATAACCACCTCTACATTTTTTATTTCTTGAACTTTGTTGGCAGAAAGCCCAGTATGAAGTTGTAGTTTAGTCTGAAAGGAGCTGAACAACAAGGACAGGTGGAGTAAATCTGGGAATTATATTAATTAATATATCCAGACATTGCATGACTTTTTCTCCTGTCTCTTTGTGTTAAAACGCTTTCAATTTCTGGGTTAGATTAAAAAAAATTTAGTAAAGCTTGATGGTTTGAGTGATATCCTGTAGAATATGGAAAAAAAAGAAGCTGACCTATTTTGTGGGAAAAGTTTGATGAAATGCTGTATTTTCAGAACAAGTTCTTCAGGCTTTTTAAAGGCATTTGGACAGAGTTAACTATGCAATGTGATTTTTTATAGCAATATTTAATAGTGTAAAGCAGTCTTTTGTGGTTGCACAACGAAGATCATAAAGACAATTCTCATTGTTCATCCATTCAGTAGGTAGGTCTACATATAAACGTTTAACTGAAAAGACAATGATAAATGAAAGACAGAATTCCAGTTCCTTACTAGTGTCCTATTTTTGAGAGTCTCCAGAATTGTTTTGTGAACATTGTGCATCAGTTTCCTAGGAGAGAGCTTCCTCTTCAGACTGCCTTCCTGAGCTCTTTGGAAAGATAATCACAGAATCAGTATACCTCATAGCAGTAAACTGCAAGACCCAGATGTCCTTCTGTGTTGTGTTTATGCAAACCACCTACATGAGTCTTAAAATTTTTGTGCTTTTTGAGGTTGTGGTAGGGAAAAAATTCTGCATAGTTTTATTTTCTCCATTTAATGATACATCTTAGTATTTTCAGTATGACTCTGTAGGAAGACATTTCTTCCAGTGAGAGTGTTTGTTTCTGTGTCTGCACTGGAATTGACTTGCAGTCCTTCCATCCTTCTGCAGTGTTCCAGTATTCTTTTTGTAGTGCTTCAGCCTTGAGGGTTCAGGGAAGGAGGAATTCAGTTTTCAGAGAAAGGACAGTGTGCATCCCCTGTGTTCAGAACTCAACTGTGTGAGTGCCTGGGCAACTTGACCTAAAACATGTCCTGAAAAGGGATGGGACTAGGTGATGCCAAGAAATTCCTTCCAACTATATTATTATTCCACTTAATAGAAGCTGAGGTTAGAGAAGGAGTAGAGACATGGATGCCTACATATGAGCCAACAAGCTGTCAATCTTAATTGTGTAGGATCTAGCTCTAGGACAATGAGTTTCAGAGGTAGGGTGACTTGGACAAAACCTGGTTTGACCGTCCTTTGCTTGGGAGCTTAAGCCTTGCTCACTCTTCAGTATCACCTTCCTTTGCAAAGTTGGTTTGGAGAAATGGCAAGAAAATTTTATAATTGTAGGCATCTAAATGTAAAATTTGTATTGAAATCAAGAATGGAGTTATTTTTTTAAATTTCAGATTAGGAACTTCCTCTATATGTCATGTCTGAGTTTGCAGACATATAGCTGAATGGTTGTGAACAGTGCAGTACATATGCTGTTGTACAAGTCTTCACAAATTGCTGAAATTATACATGCTACAGATACAGCTAAAAGTAAAATGGATGAGTATGACTTTGTCAGTAGTAAAGTGCAAAGTAAATAGTTATGCATATACAAGATGTTGTTCAAAATCTGACTACTTTTTGCAAATATAACTGAATTTAAGACTGTAAATTTAAATATCTTGCTGTATGCAGACTGCTGAAATCAGAAGTATTTCCCAGAAATGTAAAGAAAAACAAGATGCTTTGGAGATGAAAGATAAGCAGGTAAGAGTCTTGCTGTCTGACTTTTCTTGACGTTTGTTTTTGGTTTTTTTATCTGCTCTTCTGTTAGCAGAGTTGCAAATTTCTGTGAAGATGCTGCAAGTTCTTGCACTCCTCACTCACTATGGTGCACAACGTATGTTTAGAACAGAATCAGTAAAACAGGAATTACTAAGAAAGAGGTGTATACTGCATAAAATAAGTTGTCTAATAATATATAGGTGTGTGTATATATTGATAGACAGAGATACATACACACACGCTCTTTGTGGTAGGCTTTCCTTGAAAACCTACAGCCTCTTTAGAGATTCACTCAGCACTTAGCATGCCCTCTACCTGAGAGGTTGGGGTTATTGCTTCCAAGGATATACATCTTGTAAAAGAAACATCCTTGCAAGGATGTGAAACCGTCTCATCTAAGAACTTGCTCAAGAAATGTGTAAATGAAATGTATAAGGATGCAGAATCAAAACTTCAAAAGTTGTGTTTGGGCTATAGATTTTACTTAATCATAGACTAAACTTCAGATGTATCAAACAACTGTTAAGCAATTTATTAACCTTTAAGGTTCTACTTTTGTGAAAATGTAGCAACTTAAAAAATTGATTTATAGACTTGATTGTATTTTTGTCTGTTCTTCAACTGCCATAGTGCTATTGGAACTGTGTCATAGTGCTGTTGGAACTGTAACTGACTCTTGGGGTTTGGATGCATGTTTATGTCAGCATTTAACAGCAGTTGCACAGGTATGCTGAGTATTTGGTGTAGGTTCTGTATACCAAACTAATTTCTTGTTGGAAATACTAATAATCTTTAGATTGAAGAAATTAATCAAGCATTCAGAATGAAAAAGGATGAAGAAACAAACAGGCAGAAGAAAATACATCAAACTCAAGTAATAATAGAGGAGTGGCAGAATGAGCTGGATACAATGGCAGTCTGTGAGAATCTTCAGCCACAAATTGATGCTGTTAATACTGAGCTGAAAAAATTACAAGAAGAAAGGGCAAATATTGATAATGATATCAGTGATCTAAGAGCAGATAAAAAAAACCAAGAGCGGGAAGAGAAAAGTAAGTTACTTAAAGGATTTTTTTTTTCAATTAATATTACTATTTTAATGAATCTACTTGTACAGAATCTATTTGTCCTGCTATAGTGAAGTAATTCCAGGTGTTTACTGCAAGCCTCGTGGTTGGCTTACATGTATATCAGTCTTCTTTCTTGTTGCCAGTTTTATTAAAAGTAACAACCACTTTCGAAATCCAATAAGAAGATTCAAAAGTGACAACTGACCTTAAAACTATCCTGTAGAGAACCAGAGAATTTCTGGTCTCTGGTTAAGGATACTGCTTTGGCAGTTTGGAGGTTTGGGGGATTATTTTATTCTAAAGGAAGGTGTGTAGCTAGCAGGTTGTGCGAAACAGTCCCAAACCTGATGGAGAAAGCAGTTTGCTTTGAAGAGGCAGTATTTTAGCTACTTCATTTGTCATGTGCAGTGTATTAGCTACTGATACTGCATTTGTTCTTCTTAGATGAATTTTTGCTAATCTTAATTCCAGAGTTTCTTTACATTCGTCTGGGATTTAGAAATAGTCCTTTCTAAGAAATGGCATGAAGTTTAAAAATTGAAGCTTGGCAGTATCGTGTGCATATTCCTCAGTGAATGTTGCACATTTGCGCATATCTGTCTAGCACTTAACTTGCCATAGAATCCAAGAAGAAACCAAGGTGGAGAGTCCAAGTGACCTGAAGAAGGAGACACTGTATATTTTATCTTGAACAGCACAAAATTCTCAGGTTTTGATCTCTGTCTCTTCTGAATAACAGATAATTTCATGCACAGTCTATTGTCACACATTTTGTTTTTTGCCAGCATGAAATAACACAGATATTTCACATTACTAGTCCTACTGTCTCTCTCGTCTGGGGATGTTTTTGTCTTTAAGTACAAAGGCAGAACAAGTCTTGAAAAAACATTATTTTCGGACAAAATTCCTGTATTTTTACTGTGCCTACCATATTTTGTTATCCTTTGGGTAAGTTTTTAATTCTGTTTTAGATTTTGAGCTTTAATAGTTCTTAAGATTTCTTCAGAAGTAGCAGTGTCTCAATTCTAGAAGAGAAACTTAGTTCTTATAATTTACTAACAATTTTAGTTTTGAGGAGTGTAGTCAGTAGATACCAAAAATGCTGGTTGTAATGTATACTTGCTGTGGACTCTGTTTAAGAAACTACCTTAAATTACAGGAATAATTGATCGCCTTGGACAACTTAATAATATAATGCATATGAAGGAAGAGAACCTTAAAATGAGATTCCGAGACACACACTCTGCTCTTATGTGGCTAAGAAACAACAAAGACAAGTTTAAAAAAAAAACTTGTGAACCCATGATGCTTGAAGTAAGAAGATTTACTTGCATAGCACTCTGCTAATGGTTAGATTATTTGTGTCTTGCAAGGCTTTGAGAATGATTGGAAGACTTTAAAGACACATCTTCAAATGTCTGCCAAGTACTTGCAGGATGTAGTAATTCAGTATTGAGTAAGGTGGGATGGCTCCTTCCCTTTCCTCCACAAGGAGATGCCTATTGCAGGTTTCCTCTAAGGTGCCACCAGTTATTATCCAATATTACTACTTAAGTACAGTAATTTCACAAATACAAACCGCACCGTTTTGACTAAAATTTTGCTCCCACACTGGAAATGCAGCTTCTACTCAGGAGCGGCTAATATGTGAATGATTTTCTGACATTTCCAACCCCAGAAGTGGAAACCAAGGTGCCGAGTCGAGCAACCTGCCAGTAAAAGCCGGCATTTTGCGATTGTTACAAATTGTTACTCTGTTGCGCCACAGGTGGAGCCTGGCTCCCTGCAGGCAGCACGGGGTGGGGAGAGGCAGGAGAGCTCTCTCCTTCTCTCCCGCAGCCCGGGGGAGAGACGGGGGGGCCCCATGCCGCCATTGCCGCAGCCCGGGGAGAAGGCGGGGGGCTCTGTGCTGCCATCCCATGGCCCGTGGGGTAAGCGAGGGGCTCCTGCCCTGCCTGCTGTGGCAGGGGCAGGCAGACTCCACCCCCGCCCACTGCCACGGCAGGAGCGGGCAGGCTCCGTCCCCGCCCACTGCCACTGCCGTGGGAGCGGGGGGGCTCCGTGCTGGCGGGCTCCGTCCCTGCCTGCCACCGTGGGGCTGCACTGGCCTGAGGCGAGCGAGTCCAGTGGCAGCAGTGGCCGGCCCCGAGCGGCCCCACCGAGCTGGGCCCCCTGGCCCCGTCGGCAGCCCCGAGTGGGCCGAGCCTGCACAGACTTAGCTGAGCCAGTAAACCCCACCATGCCGCGGTTCTGTTACTAATTGGCAACTTTGTTGCATGTGGGTCCTCGCTGCGAACGACAGAGCGGCTTATACTCAGATGTGGCTTATTTATGGACAAAGAACGAAATGTTTGCCAACACCCAGAGATGCGGCTTATAGTCAGTGCGGCTTGTATTCGTGAAATTACTGTAGTTCTTATTCGGTGCTTAAAAAAGCAGCGATAGTTACCAATTAAGTATCTCCCCTTACAGCACAACCTGCTCATCTGTGGTTACTTCTGTCTCTGATTTCTGAGTGTTTTTTTCTTTGCTCTTCTATGACACAGAAATCTGTTGCTATTTTGTTTTGTGGTTTGGTTTGGTAGCTGCTGTACTATCTAGGAATAGTAGGGGTAAAGTTTCAAAGGGGATGTTACTTTTTTTTTAGTGCATTCCTCCTCTTGCAATGTATGCTCCATGTAATGTGAAGAGGATGAAGATCTCCAGTTGCACTTTTTTTCATAATTGCAAACTTGCTTAGTAAGATATTGCTACAATTAAAATTAGTGTATTAGAATATTTATATAGAAATTCTTACACTTTGTACATGTACTAGGACTGCTCAAAATTACTTTTGTTTAGAATTGAATCCAAATTATTTCTTGTTATTACCAAAACTTCAAATTCTTCCTGAAAGTCCACATCAAATTATTTTAGAAATGTTTTAATAAGGATATCTTGACTTTTGTTTAAGACCTCCTTAACCTCTGTAAATCAACTGATGTGTAGATTTGTTTTCTCTGTGTCAAGGGGTAACCTGAGCCATCAGTCAAGCCCCAGGCATCTGCTCACTCACTGCTCCATTTGCAGAATTGGGTAGAGAATCAGAAGAGTGAAAACTTAGACAACTCATGGCATGAGATAAAGGCAGTTTAATAGGGAAGGCAAAAACCATGCACATGAGGAAAGCAAGACAAGGAATTAAGTCACCGTTTCCCATGGACGTGTAGGTGTTCAGCCATCTCCAGGAGAGCAAGGTCCCATCATGTGCAACAGTGATTTGGTGTCTCGGTTTTTGCCAAGGACAAGGTTAAACTTCTGTAATGCTTGAGACGATGTGTGGCTGAGGGGGTGTGACCAGACCCTAATTTGTTCAATATCACTTCACCTCACTGTGTGTGGTGTGTGGGGGAAAGGGACTCTTGCTTTTGAGAATGGCATCCCTTTCAGTCTGGGAGAAGTCTCAGTGGGAACAGGCAGTCAGTATTTTTTGGGGTCTTTCGGTGTACACCTTTTATTATTAAAATTGTTGCAGTTACTGGTTGCTTTCTTATCTTATTGCTGTTTCCAGTAAATTATTCTTATGTCAACCCCATGACGTTCACCTTTTTTGCATCCAGTTTTCAACTCCATCCTACACGAGCAGGAAGCAGGGAGGGGACATGGGGAGCGAGCAGCGACATAGTTTTAATGGGCCTTCTAAGTTGAAGAAGCCCATTCCTAAACTATGACATTTGAGAAGCCACCACTCCAAGTGTACCCTCTTCCTTCTCCTTCCCCCCACTTTATATACCAAGCATGATGATCTGGAATATCCCTTTGGTCAGTTTGGGTCACCTGTTCTGGCTCTGTTTCCCCCCAGTCTCCCATGAACCCCTTCCCTACCTCTGGGAGCACCAGGAGTAGAAAAGGCCTTGGCTCTGTGTTATCTCTGCTCAGAAATAACAATCATCTTGGTATTATGAACCCTCTGTTCAGCACAAATGCAAAACACAACCCCATACTAGCCCCTGTGGAAAAAATTAACTCTACTTCAGCCAAAACCAGAACACTTTGGTGTCATGTAAATTAGTGTTATGTACTTAAAAATTGCAGCTTTCAAATTGCTGTTATCTGTACCCAGCCTTTGGCCAACTTGAGATTATTAAATTGTGTAATTCTTTATGTCTTGCCTTTGTGTGTCATGTATAGCGACATAATGTCTAATTACTACTGAAAGTTAACTAAAAGCCACAATCATTCAGATTTGGAAAGCTTCATTTATTTTAAGTATGTGGGGTTTTTTTCCTTAGGAGTTCAGAGGCACCTCAGTTTGAGGAGTATGGTGTTTTTTGCTGCTCATGGAAAAACCCTTACTAGTGCTGGAACAGAGCCGTTATACATAAGATTGGGATGGTTGCAATTGTAAGGTCAAGATGGAGCAGAAGAGGGAGAGGTGGATGTCTAAAAATTAAGCACAGTGATCTGTGACTTACCATAGGTTTCCTCCCAAGAGAATTGGTTGGGAAAAAAGGCAAGGAAATATGTTTTTAAAGTATTAGTTCTTGTTTTCATTAAATGTAGGTATGGATGTCATCTTGACTATTTAAAGTGTTTTTTTGGGGGTGGTAAGTTAAATTGTATTAAATCACTTGCTTGTTACCTTTCTTTATTAGATCAATGTGAAAGACAGTTCACATGCAAAATACATTGAAAATCACATTTCGGAGAATGACATGAGGGCTTTCGTTTTTGAGTGTCAAGAAGATATGGAAACATTTCTGTTGGAGGCAAGTTGGCACCAATTTTAATATTAAGTACTAAAGTAGGAACCCTGAACTTTGAAGTTATCAAGTAAATCTGTATGACAAAGATAAATATCTATATCATAACAAGTAGACAATGCAAAGTGTTCAGTTATTTTCTTCATAATTAAGTTTTTCTTAAAGCTTAGACTAAACTGGAGGGATGCAGGAATATTAAGAAAATGTGGGTTTTTAGATTGTCTTTCTCAGAAAGGTAATAATTGCTTAAGCAGAAATAAAATGGCTAGAGCAGAGATCTGCAGATTTAGGACAAGAACTGATCTTTGACGAAAGAGGCAGTGGTCTGTTTTTATGACATGCAATGGTCCAAGCAGCAAATCAAGCTTGTATTTTCATAATACTGCTGTCTCCTGAATTATTGAGAAGATTGTTCCTTTTGAAAGTCAGGTGGATGATTCAGGAGGAAAGAAAGGGAAGATAGGGCATTAAACTGTCACAGCGTTTCCCAACTACAGTCAACAAAACAGTGTATGTAGTGACAAACTATCCTGCGATTTTTGAAGACTCATCTACTCTTTATGGAAGCTAATCACTTTTTTATACCTGAACAGTAGTGGTGATATCTCAGATTCTGGGGACTTACCTTGCTTGTGTGGCTGTGGAACTCAGTTCAAGGCTGCTTTAACCAGCTCAACTGATTTTATATGATTAGCTCTTTGGACTGAGCGTTTGGCTGTGTATTTCTTTGATTGCTTTTATTTTCTCTAGCACAGAGTGTTTTCAGAGACATTAATCGAGTTTACTTCTAGAGAACTTGGTTATTGCTGAGCCAGAGTGAATTTGTGAGTTCTTCCAGAGGTCATCAGTTGAAAATTCTGACTCTGTGAATCAATAATTAATATTTTATTTGCATGTGATGAATTTTTCTGGTCTTTACCAAATAATGTAATATAATCTAAATATAGGTACATGATCATCAGAAACTAAGAGTGAATGCTGTATGCGCTCCTGCTGAATCATATGCTGGAAATTTACCTTCAAGACCTATTGAAGAATTACAGTATGTATCTGATTGTATCGGGCAAATAGTTTTAAATACAGTTGGTTTGTTTTACTGCTATATATTAGAATTTTTAATGCAAATCAAATTATCACCAGTTCATTTCTGAGTTGGTGGGACTTTTTTCTGACCGTTCAGTAACTTCAGCTTGCTTTTCTGCTGAATTTGATTTGTGTTGCTTTTTTATCTCTTCTTCAGCCGATACGGATTTTATTCGTATTTACGAGAGTTATTCGATGCTCCTCCTCCTGTGATGAATTACCTTTGTTACCAGTACCGTGTTCATGATGTTCCTGTGGGAACACAGAAGACCAGAGATATGATTGAAAAGGTAGGGTATCTGAAGAAACTCAAATGCAGCAGTGTGGTGTGGAGTTTTATTTTGGAAATTTTTTGGCAAGTACATGTGGAGAACACAAAAATTTGCTTTAGCGATTTTATTTATTATTTTTTATTTGCCCTGTAGATGTGGGAACACTTCATTATGGGCTAACATATCGCAGGACATTTTAACAAATTCAGTCGACTCAGTTATTCACTAAATGTAATTGACAGAATATAGCTGTGCTGCATATATAAACTGAATTACATTTTTAGCCAAACGTACCTTGTCCTAGGGAGGCTTTTTGGTGTTTCTGGTTTACTGGACATTTTTTGTCTTAGTGTTTGAGTTATGGTGAATCTTTGGTTATTTATAGTATCCTTTTTGACATGAGTCATTTAAAACTAGCAGCTCTGGTATTTTTGTACCTTTCATTTTCCTACAGATGCATTTACTTGACTAATACATTACAGCTCACATTAGGGTTTCATCTATTAATTCTTGATTACTTTATTTCTTTGTTACCCAGGATGCTTGTGTAACATGTTGCGTATTTGAAGCAAATACATAGTCCTTGTTCACTGTGCTGTACAAATGCTAACAGTTTTTTATTGGTGTCTGTAATATCTTAACAATCAAACCTGTTTAATTAGTTATGGTAATATACTCTGACAGTATCTCAACAGTTCTTTGCTGACCAGTCTGAATTACAAATATAATGCTGCATTAAACTTAGTATCTTTTTGCAAAGATTGTTAATAAGTAGGTCTTCTGTGTTTATCAATCTTTCTTCCCTGTTCTGAAAAGTATTGCCTTAAGTAATGCTTTTGTCAGATTAGTGTTCTTCTGTATTTCATAGGTCATACAGGAAACAGGTCTGAAGCAAATCTATACAGCAGAAGAAAAATATGCTATTAAAGTATCTTCTTACACAAAACAAAACCTGTCCAGTAACGTGTGCTTGAAGGAGGCACGGTATCTCACTAGTTCAGTGGATACGGATGAAAGACGACAGTTGGAAAACCGAGGACAGGTAGAAATGTATTTCTGTACTGTATATGCTGTGAGCTGCTACCCATTTTATCATGCATTAAGCTGATCCTGCTTGCAATGTTAGTATGGTGTGTAATAAGAATGCTACTGGTGTGTGTTCTTTTATTTCAGGACATCAGGAATACATTAAAGTCATTGGATGTACGTTTGACTGTCCTGTTCGACAGACAGAAGCTTCTGGAACACAAGGACAATAAGCTCAGGCATGAGAAGAAGGCGCTTTTAGAGAGAGGAAACCGGAGGAGGCAGTTGGAATCAAAAATTAGTATGAAGCATGATAGGTAGGACACAAGCTATGTTATCTATGAAAAAAATCTATATTATCATTTTAAGAGCAAAGATATTTTTGATATCTCTTACTGCAGTGTGCTTTTGCCCTTTAAAAAGTACTAGTAATTCAGCATCAGATACTGGTGATAGTCAAGACAAGGAAGATGTTTAGAAATTACAATAGTATCTGAGACAACATGTAGCAGTGTTCTGGATGTTTTTCTGTAATAAAATCATAGGATTCCAGTTAAATATCACTGCATGTATTTACTCAAATATTAGGTTATTGCTCTGACTTTATAGTACATATCTAGATAATATCATAATGTGCATAAATGGTAGTTAAGTACAGTAATTTCACAAATACAAGCCGCACCAATTTGACTAAGATTTTGCTCCTAAACCGGAAATGCGGCTAATACTCAGGAGCGGCTAATATGTGAATAATTTTCTGACATTTACAACCTCAGAAGTGCCAGCCAGAGTGCCGACCTGAGCAGCTGCAAAGTCGGCATTTTGCGATTGTTACAAATTGTTACTCTGTTGCACCCGGGTGGAGCCTGGCTGCCTGCAGGCAGCACTGGGGGCGGGGAGAGAGGCGGGAGAGCTCTTTCCTTCCCTCCTCTGCCGCAGCCTGGGGGAGAGACGGGGGGGCCCCGTGCCGCCATTGCTGCGGCTCGGGGAGGAGGGGGGGGATTCAGGCCACCACTGCCGCGGCTCTGGGAGGAGAGGGGGGACCCGGGCCGCCATGGGCGCGGCTCGGGGAGGAGAGGGGGGACCCGGGCCGCCACTACCGCGGCTTTGGGAGGCGGCAGGGGACCCGGGCTGCCACTGCTACGGCCCAGGGAGGAGGGGGGGGACCCAGGCCACCACTGCCGCGGCTCTGGGAGGCGGCGGGGGGCTCCGTCCTTGCCTGCCACCACAGGGCAGCGCCGGGCCATGGTGACCGAACCCAGTGGCCCCGCCGAGCGGCAGCGCCGGGCTGGGCTACCTGGCCCCATCGGCAGCCCTGAGCGGGCCGAGCCTGCACAGCCCAAGCCGAGCCAGTAAACCCCGCCCTGCCGCCGTTCCGTTACTATTTGGCAACTTTGTTGCACACGGGTCCTCGCTGCGAACGACAGAGCGGCTTATACTCGAGTGCGGCTTATTTATGGACAAAAAATGAAATATTTGCCAACACCTAGAGATACGGCTTATACTCAGTGCGGCTTGTATTCATGAATTTACTGTAAGCATGTTTGGGATTGAGTAAAACCCCAATTATCCATAGTACTATTTACTAAAATACTAAATTACTAATTTACTAAAGTGACATGGTGTCCTTTTCTTTAAGTCCTGAATTCCCATCTGTTTCTGTGGTCCTGTGCTCCTCTGGGCTTGTGGAGATGGGCATTTCATGGACTGATGGCTCTTGTGGTGGGCCTGGGTGTAGCCGAGATGCAGGGTATTATTTGGGCTTCTGCCAGCTGCTGTCTCTCTGGTATATGTGCGCAGGTGACCTTTTATCAGGTACCCTAAAGGAAAGCTAAAAGTGACGTTAGTGGCAACCACTTGATTTCATTGTTTTACAGTTACAGCATGCCCTTGGTACATACTCGATGAGTCTCCATGATCACCTTCTCCATTATGTCCTTAGAATTGCTTCCTGAAGGGATTTGTTTTACAATTTTCCCAGGGAAAGTGAGAATTACCAGTTTGTAGATCTCTGTATCATCCTCTTGGCCTGTTTGGCAGTTTTGGAAGATCTCCAAATGCTTTACAGCTCACTAAATGTTGTGGTTTCTCTTCCATGTTCTGAAGGTCCAAAAAAGGGAAAATTCTGGTTTTCAGCTCTGAGATGATGATACAATTATTTTTTTGGTTAGAATATGTAACAAGAATTAAATTAACTTCCTGAACTCACCTATGTTGTATTGTTGCAAAGAACTGTCAGAAGAAAAGTACAGTAATTTCACGAATACAAGCCGCACCAATTTGACTAAGATTTTGCTCCTAAACCGGAAATGCGGCTAATAATCAGGAGCGGCTAATACAACCTCAGAAGTGCCTGCCAGAGTGCTGAGCCGAGCAGCTGCAAAGTCGGCATTTTGCGATTGTTACAAATCGCTACTTTGTTGCACCGTGGGTGGAGCCTGGCTCCCTGTAGGCAGCACGGGGGGCGGGGAGAGAGGCGGGAGAGCTCTCTTTCCTCCTCTGCCACAGCCCAGGGGAGAGACGGGGGGGGCCCGGCGCCGCCATTGCTGCAGCTCGGGGAGGAGAGGGGGGACCCGGGCCGGCCCTACCGCGGCCCGGGGAGGAGAGGGGGGACCCGGGCCGGCCCTACCGCGGCCCGGGGAGGAGAGGGGGGACCCGGGCCGCCCCTACCGCGGCCCGGGGAGGAGAGGGGGGACCCGGGCCGCCCCTACCGCGGCCCGGGGAGGAGAGGGGGGACCCGGGCCGCCCCTACCGCGGCCCGGGGAGGAGAGGGGGGACCCGGGCCGCCCCTACCGCGGCCCGGGGAGGGGGGGGGAAGCCGGCGCCGCCATTGCTGCGGCCCGGGGACGGGGGGGGGGAAGCGCGCGCCGCCATTGCTGTGGCCCGGGGAGCCGACGGGAGCCCCGCGCACACATTGCTGTGGCCCGGGGAGCCGACGGGAGCCCCGCGCAGCCATTGCCGCGGCTCGGGGAGCCGACGGGGTGCTTTGTCCCCGCCCGCCGCCGCCGCGGCAGGAGCGGGGAAACTCCGTCCCTGCCCGCCGCCGGCGCCACGGGCGCGGGAAAGCTCCGTCCCCACCCGCCACCGCTGCCGTAGGAGCAGGGGAAGCTCCGTCCCTGCCTGCCACCGCGGGGCAGCGCCGACCCGGGGTGACCGAGCCCAGTGGCAGCAGCGGCCGGCCCCGAGCTGCAGCACCGTGCTGGCCCACCTGGCCCCGTCAGCGGCCCCTAGCGGGCCGAGCCTGCACAGCCTTAGCTCAGCCAGTAAACCCCGCCCTCCCGCGGTTCTGTTAATAATTGCACGCGGGTCGTCACTGCGAACGACAGAGCGGCTTATATTCGTGTGCGGCTTATCTATGGACAAAAACCAAAATATTTGCCAACACCCAGAGATGCGGCTTATAGTCAGTGCGGCTTGTATTCGTGAATTTACTGTATTATTCCTTACGCTGATTTTTTTTTTTTTAATTTTATTTTCTCTAATTTGGAATTTACAGAAGTAAAGGACTGCGCTTGCTCAATGATGCTGTTAGTAGCCAAAAGCTGAGTTTCTTTAACTGTTACTTTTTTGTCTGTTGTAGCACTTTGGTTTAAAGTGCATAGGCTGGGAATACCTGCAATGTGTTTGTAATGTTTAGGATTACAAATTCCTATTCTTGCTAACTGTTGGTTTGTCATCAAATTTAAGATTTTCTGTATTTTTAGTCCAGTTTATTTTAGTCACATTAATTAATCAAATATTGATTCCTCCCATAGTTTAAGACAGCTGGAACAGGATGCTATTGATCTAGAGAAGGAATTTCAGCTGGCAAATGTAAAGATCAAAGAAATAAATAAACAGAAATCAGAACTTGTTACTGAATTGATGCATCTCATGAAGGTATGTATTTTTAACTCGGTAGTGTTCCACTTTTATGAGAAGTCCAATTCTTGTAATTTAAGTAGGAGGCATGCAGCATTTGTTACTGCCAATATTTTCAAGCTAGCTTTCTTAATTATTGAATCATGGTGACTTTTTTCCATTTTTCGTCTCTGTTTAAATTTACTTTCCATTTGTATTTCTAATAATTATTTTTAAATCACTTGAAAGAATTGGAAACAGATAAACTTTCCTCTGCCCAACTTCAAACCATAGAAACTTTGTGTTGAAATGACAGACAGTGAAGATGTCAGACCTTGGCTCACCAGTGTGATACTAGCACTCTAAAAATTTTATCTTGTAGGTCCTCTAGGTCTACAGTTTTTATATGGTTATCATAAATAACTTCACAAACATTTGCTTTCAATGGCCCATTATTGTAGCTACTCTTCAGACAGTAAACAGTCTTTTGATGGTTTTGAAGCCTCTGGACAGGTTTGGAAAAAACCTGAACATCTTAATGTTGTCAAACCAGATTCTAGTGATTACTAAAGTCTGCTACTTAACTTCCCAAACACAGCCTCGTTTAATTGTCATGTGCTGTTTCAGTTAAGACATCAGATACAAGAGTTGCTGTACATCTTGTCAGTCAACTGCATTGTCATTACAAGATGCATATGTCTTGTGTGTTTATTTTTTGACCTTTTTCCATCTCTACATGTGACATATGATGTCCACCAAAATCCACATGTTGGTATACAGTGAAGGGAAAGAGAATGAGGGGAAGGGAGGGTTGATGTAAAATTGTGGGTTCAGTGTGTGTATGTATGTATCTACATATTGTATTTATATATATTTGGTTGAAATTATGTATGTATAGATACTTAAAAGTGCATGAGGACTATACATCTTGAAGAACTTGGGTCACCACTTTTCTTCAATTTGGTAGGAGTATTGATGAGTTGAACATGGTGTGAGATTGTTAAAAGCATGGGTAGTTTCTCAAGTAGTAATTGCATCATTTTTGAGTCCGGTGAAAAAAAAAATGTACTGTTTTTCCTGTGTGTAGAAGATCATACCACTGAACATCATCAAAGTATCTTTGACTCTTCAGACAACCAGAGCAACTGCTGAGAAGAACAGACTACAGTCAGAGTACAAAACAGCAACTGTACAGCTAAGAGCTGCACAGGTAACAATATTTATGAATACTGGGGTATCTGCTGTGAGAACATATCACTGGGAAGCCTTTATGGTGTTGAAAAGGATGCTTATGTGTCTTTGTTTAGAAGTGGGTGTTAGTACTGCTAAATATTTTGCCTTGATTTCTGTAGTTTGACTTCAGCCTTCTCATTTAAAGCAGAATAGTAGCTCTACCATCCTCAATTAAGACAGTTAAGCTGCTGTGAGAATGTACCGCTCATTCGTCTTACCCTGGATCTTTTCACTGTAATAAAAGTGTGTAAACTTTTACTTAACTTTGGTGTTACTCAAAGGATTACTTTCTTCTGAGTCTGTCTGTGAACAAACTCCAACCCACATGGGAAATACAAGCTCAAGATGAACTAGAAAGTACAGGAGCATAATGAAGCTATTTTACCTTTCTTAACAGCTCATTTCTTCATAGTGTACAGTAAATTCACGAATACAAGCTGCACTGAGTATAAGCCGCATCTCTGGGTGTTGGCAAACATTTCGATTTTTGTCCATAAATAAGCCGCACCCGAATATAAGCCGCTCTGTCGTTCGCAGCAAGGACCCGCGTGCAACAAAGTTGCCAGTTAGTAACAGAACGGCGGGAGGGCGGGGTTTACTGGCTGAGCTAAGGCTGTGCAGGCTCGGCCCGCTAGGGGCTGCCGACAGGGCCAGGTGGCCAAGTCCGGCGGGGCCGCTCGGCGCGGCCGCTCGGCGCGATCGCTTGGTGCCGCCATTCTGCGTGGCTGCTCGGCGCGATCGCTCAGCGAAGCCGCTCGGCGCGACCGCTCGGCGCGATCGCTCGGCGGGGCCGCTCGGCGCGATCGCTCGGTGCCGCCGCTTGGGACCAGCCGCCACTGGGCTCGGTCGCCCCGGCCCGGCGCTGTCCCGCGGTGGCAGGCAGGGACGGAGCTTCCCCCGTTTCTACGGCAGCGGCGGCGGGCGGGGACGGAGCTTTCCCGCGCCCATGGCGGCGGCGGGGCGCGGGGACGGAGCCTGCCTGCTCCTACCGCAGCGCGCGGGGACGGAGCACCCTGCCTCCTCCCCGAACCGCGACAATGGTGGCGCGGGGCCCCCCCCGTCTCTCCCCCGGGCTGCGGCAGAGGACTGAAGGAGGGAGCTCTCCCGCCTCTCTCCCCGCCCCCCGTGCTGCCTGCAGGGAGCCTGGCTCCACCTGCGGCGCAACAGAGTAGCACTTTGTAACAACTGCGAAATGCCGGCTTTGCAGGTGCTCAGCTCGACACTCTGCCTGGCACTTCTGAGGTTGTAAATGTCAGAAAATTATTCACATATTAGCCGCTCCTGAATATTAGCCGCATTTCCGGTTTGGGAGCCAAATCTTAGTCAAATTGGTGCGGCTTGTATTCGTGAAATTACTGTAATTAAACGCCTTTCTTGGAGGACAGAAAAGAGACTGAATGGTCCTTCTCGTGATAGATTGTGTTAGGAAGCTATGCTCTGTCCAAGTAAAAACTCTGAGGAGTTAGTTCCACAGCAAGTACATGTTTCTAAGGGCAGAGGATGCTGCCATTGCTTGTGGATTGATGCAAAGGTCAATTTTTGTATTTGTGTAGTAGTACAGTCTTTCAGTGCACTGGAATAAACTGTCGAAGTAGAGGGCAGTAAGTTAGGGATTTTTTGTTGTCGTGCAAGAATTCAGTCAACTATCTTTTGACCATAAAGATAAAAGTGAAAATTGGAAAGCAGCTTGAAAGGCTGGAGATAGTTGTTTTGCATAGATGGGTACTTCCAAAAAGAATGCAGTTAGAAAGCCACTCGAGTTATAGTTACCATCACTTGGAGGAAAATTAGGCAGAGGATAACTTTTTAAGAGGAGCAGAAAGTAACTTGGAACACAGAGACAAGTCCAGCATGTTACTTAGAAAACCACTGTTGCAGAAGTTCTTACACATGATGCATCTTTTACTCAGTTTATCAAAATTCAGTGAAAATCATTTAATTTGCTGGAAGTCAGTAAGGAGTAAGAATGTATTTCAAAGCCATGAACCTCATGTCAGTGATGCGTACTGTTACTTTAATGTTTCTGGTTGTCTTCTGCACCCATATTCATCATTTAGAGAGTAGCTTGGGCTGGTACCTAGTTAGATGTCTGGTAAGATCATCAGAAAGATTTGTGATTTGTAACATTCTGATAATTCTTAAAATTTGCCTGCTTTGTAGTAAAACATGTCTGTGAGTCAAGTGGAGTCCCACTGAGACCCTCTTAGAAAACCAACAGGAACATTAACATTGCCACATACTTTTGTTTCCTTCTTTCTTCTATGTATTAAAAACTTGTGTGGGTTTTTTTACATTTGTCTAAATTTTATTTTTCATGTGGGCATTGACAGTAAACTGGCAAAGTTGAGTGAAAATTGAAACTTATTCAACTGTCAGTGCATTTATTCTAGTACATGCTTTCACAGTAACATCAAATATCTATTGCTTTCTAGTTTTTCTATGACATACTGAAGTTTCTCCTGCCAAATATGTATTTTCCTCTTCACTGAAGAGTTTCACTTACCTTAGCTTGGACCAGGCATATTCAGTATTGAATCTGTTTCAGATTTCAAGTGTCTGCAGATCATGCAGCTCTGCAGAGCTCCCTTCAAGTGGGAGCTTTACGTACAATTGAGATTCCCCACTTCAGATGATTCAGAATTGATTCGGACTCTGGAAATGATCAAACACATAAAATTTATGCTTCTTGTAGAAAAGTATGCGTGCTTCTCATGGGATGTTTTACCTTCATTATAATGTCAAAATATTTCAGATGAAACCAGTTGACTGTGTTGAATTTGTGGCATCCAAAATTCTATTACAGGCCATATGCGGATATCCAGTGGAATGTAACTATTGTGCTGTACAGTTGTATTTATGCTAATTCAGTACAACTTGAGATCCTGACTGTAAAGGAAAGGAGGGACATCTTCCCTTTACTATTCTATATGTACAGCTCTTGCAACAGTCCTTGCAACCAACATGCCATTTCCCTCCTCTGCCATAGACTTCAAGAAGTAGATGGGGTGGTCTAAAAAAGCCTCTTCTAAAAATTTTCCAACCTTTCTGAAAACACCAATGCAGTATAGAGAAATATTTTTACAGTGTGTTTGTGGGGATTGTGAAATGCTTGTCTGTAATGCAGAGATGTATTTTTTAGTGCTTGGTGGAGAGGGAGGGAAGAGCAGGGTTTTTTAAGTTGCTACCTGCTGAGAACAGCAGTCCTGACTGTTGTGAGTGTTAAATGATCACTAATGATCATACAGCACTTACTACTGCTTCTGTTTTATTTATTAAATAAAGATCAGTTACAGTTACAGAAAGTAATGAGAGTGACTATCAATGTCTGTGTCCTGTATTAAAACTCTGGAACAAGCATTTCTCTAAGTGTATGATTTCCAAATGAAAACTGAATTTTTTTCACCACTGGAGGGCTCCTATTTTTAGCTGAGGTACACAACAGTAAAACTTGGGAAGATAACTCTTGAATCTATGTTCACACTTGTTAAGCTGAGAGACAATGTATTTAGCTATGTCCAAAGAAATTGCTTTCGATCAGTTTACTTTGGCATCTGTTGGCTTGATGAACAGAGAGGTGTAACGAGTTCTTTGAGTTTGTTGAATCAAATTTTTTTGATACTTTTAATACTCTGGTTTAATCTACTTTTTCTGCTTCAGATGTGGCTTGTTGCTAGTGTGCTAGTGTTACCTCTGGAAATTCACAATAATATTTTTTTTTAAATGGTGATTTTTTTTAAAGTGCCTTTTATCTTTTTTTCTTTCTAATATTTCTAACAGCAACGTTTTCATGAACTGGATAATAAGAAGCAACTTCTTTATGAGAAGTGCATAGAATTGATGAAACAAGCTCGGCAGGTCTGCAGATTGGGTCCAAATCAAGATTTTCCAGAAGAATTTCAAGTTGTATGTACCAAAATAAATTTTCACGTACCTCTTGAATTTCTAGATTTTCCTGCAAAGAACATTGTGTATTTTTTTTATTAGAAAGGTTCACAGTAAAGGATCACGTGTACTTCTGTAACTGTCATTAGCCTTTTAAACCACCTTTAAAACAGTGCTGAGATACCCTTTGATTACCACTTTGTTTTGTATATAGGGAAGAGAAAATTATATCTGTAATTTCAATTGAAATCCACGGTCTTGTGTTTGCAGAAATAAGTAGAGGCCATATTTTTCTGCCATCCTGCTCTAATGGAGCAGCACAAAAGAACTGGACTCAGTCTCTTAGAAGTATTCGTTCTTAGAAGTATTCATTTGCATGCCTTCTGTAGCATAGTCCATGTCTTACACTGCATCTTTGAGTAGCAACTAATTATGAATCTTAATTATGTAACAGCACTTCCAACCTTCTTTTTCTGTCCAAAATAGATAGCAAGGGAATCTTGCTGTGTTGAATTTTGAGTGACACCTTGAATAAAAGTGAGAATATAGTCTATGATTTACCCATTTTTTTTTTTTAAGAAAACGTGAGTCCTTCATTAGTATTGCTTTGTAACATGTGCAATTCTTTGTCTTGCAGGCTTTTCAGACTCTTCCAAACACATTGGAGGAAATTGATGCTTTTCTGAATGAAGAGAAAACCAGGGCTTCCTGTTTCACAGGCCTCAGTGCTTCGGTGTGTTCACTGCTTTCCCTCCCCCTCTACCCACATTGTACTTGTTTCCCACTCTGTGCTCTCTTGGTATAATAAACTAGACACTAAGAAGAATGTGCTGTAAATGCCAGATTCTACATCTACTCAGATTTCAAGTAGGTTCTTTAAAAACATGCCTTTAAAAAAAAGTTGAAATAATCTGAGAGAAACAAAGGTTTACCGTTTCCTTGCTTTAAAGCTAGAAATCTGTCTTGTTTAGTGTGCAGTGCGGTAGTCTGTGTAATTGTGTTTGAACAGTATTGGTGCTGTATGGTATTTTTACAGTGAGGGTTAGAATTAACAAGTGTTTTGCTGACTACTTGTTTTTTGATTCTGGCAGGTTGTTGAAGAGTACAATAAGCAAACACAAGAAATACAGCAGTTGACAGAATATCTAGAGGGAAAGAAAAATGAGTTGAATAACTATAAGCAAAACATTTCACAGGTAATAGCTCAAGTTATCACTTCTGTATCATTACTATAGTTCTATGTCATTGTAGAAATGTATGTACAGAAATAAACAGTAACATTTCAAATTGTTTTGAGTAAGACCGAGATGTTAACTTCCCTAATTAGGATGTTTTTTCAATGTAAATGCTGTCTCCAAAAGAAATCTCAGTTCTTAAATTGATTTTACATGCGTATGTCTACTTTTAGGTCAAGGAAAAGTGGCTGAGCCTCTTGAAAGTGATGATTGAACAAGTTAATGGAAAGTTCAGTAAGTTCTTTAGTTCTATGCAGTGTGTTGGTGAAGTTGATCTTCACATGGAAAATGAGGTATGATTTATTTTTCGTATAACATTAATATTTTCTTGCGTAATGTTTTGGTCATGTATTGCTAGAGAAAAATAACAAGTTGTCATGTGGAGATGTTATTTTTAAAAAACACTGGACTTTTGGTGTACTAGAACTGACTTACCAGTCTGATTGAAGGCAAGTGAGTCTTTATCCAGACTACTAGGACTTTACCTCCTGACTTTTGGAATAGGCCTGCAATTTATAGAGCTTGGTTAGAAACCTTGTGTTTACTTAGCTGTTACTCAGTTTTTTGAAACTCATGATTTAGTTCTGCTAAAGTTCTGATTAGTTTCAGCTAATTTTTGTCCTCTCTTATCATCTAAGTCTTCTAGTATTAGGTGTTGTATTTAATTGGTTCTACATGTAGTTTCAGTTGGAATCTGGGGACGTTCTGTCTGTTCTGAAAGCAGCCGTCATTTGGCCCATCCTGTTACCTTCTCAGTAACCTTTATAGGTAGGGTTTACCTCTGGTGAAGAGTTTAAAGCATCTTGGGGAGAAATATTCAGTGCAATGAACAGAAGAGAGAAATTTGGTATTTTGTTTTAAATTGATCACTGAAATGATGATGTGAGGACTTATATATGTTAATATATAGACTCCACAATAGTGAAAGTTAACAAAATAATTTCTTTTTCTGGCTTTTTTTGCTGTTGTAAATTACTGAAGCAGCTTTTCTTAAAATAGCAGTGGTAGTTATTACTCAGGGCAGAAGAGTGACTGGTAAGGCTCTTTATATGAACAGCATAAAAATATTTACCTGGAAACTAATAATATGAAACATTAAAACATAGACTTCTCAGGTCTTGATAATTAGCTAGACAGATCTATCTTACAAAAAACTGTCTTTTAAATAAAGTATGCTGGGGAGAGAGAGCACAGAAGGAACAGTAAAGCAGTTTAAAAGCAAAAGGTGTGTGGAGTGCCTTTCTGAATCTCTTCTTTGGAAGGTCTCACTTTTCTAGAGCAAAGATGTCACAAATAGTTTCAAGAGGTTATCCAGCACTACTGTACTAGTGAGTAAAACTTCTTTCCTCAGTGGATGATCAATGGCTACAGTCTAGAAGGGTGGATAATCTATTCTCAAGTTTGTATTCCTTACGGTTCTCTGCAGGGGAATCTTTTGTCTCACCTGTAGATGTGAAGAGAGACACTTTTGAGGTAGAATTACTTGTTATTAGAAACATTTCTGTAACACTGAAGTTCAAGCCTCTGTTAGTCTGCCTTGTAAGAATCTTGAGATCTCTGGATGTCCTTGGTGACTCTATCTGCTGTCACAATTGGATGATAGGAAGAACTGGATATGAGGAGGAACTTCTTTACAGAAAGGGTGATTAAACATGGAATGCACTGAGGACGGAGGTGATGGAGTCACTCTCCCTGGAGGTGTTTAAGGAGTGATTGGACAGAGCACTCAGTGCCATGATCTATTTGTCACATTGGTGTTTGGTCTTAGGTTGGGCTCTGATCTCAGAGGCCTTTTCCAGCCTAAGTGTTTCTGTGTTACTGTGTGAAATGCTTCACTGGGTCCATCCTTAACATCCTAGCAAAAGCCTCTGTGAACCATTTCCTTGGTAACACTTAGTAGCCAGAATTCATACTGCTGGTCATGATAACCCTCTCATTCCTTGATTATTCACCACAAAGAGTTTTGAGCGTCATTTTGTCAGTTTTTGTAACATCTGTTAGTTATACAAAGTGGCATTCAAAATAGTGTGGCTGTAGTCAAGGTCTGACTGATGCCACCATGGCTGTGTTTCACGTGGATCTTTTTTATTTGGTTTCACTAGCCTGTATTTTTTCACTTTTTCAAACTTAGTTTTGCCGATACATCTGAAATTACAGTGGGTTTGGAGACCTTAGATTCTGGGCCTTATTTCTCTTTCCATGAAGTTGAAATCAGAACAAGTCACAGAATCACGGTACATTGGAAGAACTCACAAGGATCATCAAGTCCAGCTCTTAAAATGGCCCATACAGGGATTGAACCAACAACTTTAGTGTTGTTAGCATCGTGCTCTGACCAACCGAGTGAACTCTGTGGCCACTGGAGAGAACTTCAGGAATAATAGAGAGTACTCTGAAGATTTCTTTTTCATCTTAACCATGATTGCATTTCATTGCTTGGTCATTGTGGTTCATTTTTTTGAACCACACCTGTTATCCTGATACCTTGCATCATTGGCTGACCAGTTTAACTTTCCTGTTAAAGAAAAGCCAGGGTTGGAATCCATGTGGGTGATTTTCTTGTTGAAATATGAAATGTCTGTCCTGATGGATTTTGAGCTGCTTGCACTTGAAGAGGTTCAGATTGGTACTCAACCTACACACACCACTGTTCAAATTGATGGTATCCTATGGCATTTTTTTCCTGATCAATGGCATTTATAGGAGCATTGTTTTCTTCTTTTTCTATCCAAGATTTTTATTTTCCTGTTGTTGTTCTTACTGCATATGAAGCCTTTCTCAACACAAATTAACAAATCATAGTGATGGAAAGGGAATAGTATTGGAAATTCGCCCGCAAAAGTAGACAAGATTGAAGCAAAACAGATGAAACAGAATTTATATATATATAGATGAACCAGAATTAATATCTTGATTTTGAATTAAACCTGAGTAGCTGGTAGACCCATGTACATTTGTATAAATGTCCTATAGCTTGCATGTTATCATAAAATAAACTATAATACAAACAAAACGAGTTTAAAAGGTACTGGCTTTCACAGGGGGAGTATGAGAAGTATGGAATTCGCATTAGAGTCAAGTTCCACAGTAGCACTGAACTTTATGAATTGACTCCGTATCATCAGAGTGGAGGTGAGAAAACTGTTTCCACTATGTTATACCTGATGGCTCTGCAAGAACTCAACAGATGTCCTTTCAGGGTTGTTGATGAAATAAATCAGGTGAGAATCAATAGTGTGGTATTACTCTTTCTATATACAGATGCTTATGACATAGAGGAGAGAACAGACTTTTTTTTTCTTCTCAGGGAATGGATCCATTGAATGAGAGAAGAGTTTTTGAAATGGTTGTGGACACTGCTTGTAAAAAAAGGACATCTCAGTACTTCCTCATTACACCAAAGGTGTGTGGCAGAAAATGAAGTAAGAAGTTTAAAGTGTAGGAGAATTGGTTCTTGTGTGATAATACACCAATAATAAGCACTGTCTAACCTACCTCTTTTACCTAAGAACTTCAGATTAAAGAAAAGATTTGTCCATTTTAAGGACAGTCAGGCAAGAATTCAGATAACTTAGACCAAGGCTCATCTCTTTAGAAACCCGCTCTGGAGTTGTGGCCTTACTGGAAGTATCCTGGCATAAGCAGTGGATAGGGTTACCATGGAGAAAGCTGTAAAAGGTAATGCCTCTAGCTAACACAGAATTCAGACTGTAACAGAGACCCACTTCCAGACAAGTCAGATGCTGATTCTGGAGGTGCTGCTGACATCAAAAGAACTAGAAGAGTCCCACATGATTACTTGAATAGTTTTCCTGTATTAATCTGAGACTTAGAGGCTCAGAAAGGGTGAGATCTATGCTCTGAGAGTAACCAGCTTAATTGTACGCTTTGGTCAAAATTTAGAAAAAGGTAGTTGACTTACTATACAGTGATGCAGTACCAAGGCTTGAAAGGGGTAATAGGGTGGCTGTTCACCTATACCATTAACAGAGACGAATGTTATGTTCAGCTTGATCCAAGACAAATTGCAACAGTAAAGGTTGCTTGTACACCAGGGAGACAAGAGTCAGTAGTGCACTGGTTTTTATTAAGATATCGCTACTGTATCCTGTTATACACCATATTTTAGAAAATCTGGCTGTTGTGTCCTGTTTTTTCAGTAAACAGCAATTGATGGGTCTCTGTAAAGCCACCTGATGGCATTTACCTTACTGGAAGGGGATGGAAGGTAATGCTTGTTGTTCCCTCTGGTCTTGCAGTATGCTTACCTCTGTGCAGTTTGGTCATTTCCTGACCACATTGCTTCTTTGTTGTTTTATCATCCTGTGATTCCTCTCCTTATTGAATCAGCTTTTCCATGCACTCTCCTACTTAGAGAAAGATCAGAATGATTTGGATGTTGAAAGATAGCTCAACTAACTCTAATGCTTCCCAAATTTAAGGAGTTGTAGGAGTTGTCTGGGGTCCAGAGTCTGTTGTAAAAGTTGAGTCTGTTGTCAGATTACCAGGAATAGAGACAGGGAAAAATTGGGTATGCAGAGCTAACCAGAAAGATCAAAATAAAAAATGAAAAATCAGAATTTAAGAAACTTTACAGAAACTAAAAAAGTCAACACCATGGTAAGAGGAAGCTCAAGGACTATGTCACAGCACTATTCAGCAACAAGAGACAGTGTTATGAAGAGGTGGCTCAAGAGACTCTTTGTGCCTCCTTCCTTCTTCCCTCACAAGCAGGTGATAGGCAAATTACAATGGCCTGTCGAAAGAAAAATGAGTGAGAGAGCATATCATGTAAAGGTTAGATTGACTGAGAGTGTTTGTGTGGACTGCATTTGAGGATAATTAACAAGGCTGCACAGAACAGGCTGAGAAGGCCAGACTGTTCATGGCTTACCTGCAGTTCCTGAGCCTGTGCTGTATGTCACCAATTACTAGAAAGCAAGTGTGTAATCACCTACCAGAAGGTGTAACAGTTTGTTATACTAAGCCAAGTTCCAGGTGTGTACACCGTGGATACAGGAAAAACTGCTACCCTTTATTCCAGTATGTTGACAGCTACCCAGTTGGTTTTTTTAAGCAAGCTGCAGAGGTGAGCGGGTATAAATTAGCTTGCGGTAAAGTTGTTTAGGAATACTGTATTTTGAATAGTTGTGATTTACTGTCATAATGAGTAGATGAACTGAATATTAGAAGTGGATTTGAGAATTGGTATTTTAATACAAATCTGTTGTGAAACAGACTACGTTTATTAAATGTACAGAAAATCACTGTTAGGAGATAATCCTGTTTTTACTGTAAAGGAAGATTGGAATTCTAAATAATCTTAGGTTAGGTAACTTATTGGAAACAGGATTCATGTGAGTGCAGACAAACATAAAATCTGGTATTAAGTAGGAGACAGCATCTGGTGTAAGTCATAATAAATGCCTTAATGACTGGGGAGAGGGAAGTAACAAGTTGAGCATTAGTTACGGGTAAATTGTTCAATGTCATCCTGAACACTGCTTGTCACCTACAGTTTGCATGATATCTGTCTGCTGGGCTTTTGTTTGGCAAGATTTCGATTATCCAACTTTGACTGTTGCACTTCAGAAAAATAGTACAGGGCCTAGAATTACTCCAGAAGGTAGAAGTGCAACTTCGAAGTGTAATTTCACGATTATAAGCCGCATCATTTTGACTAAAATTTTGGTCCGAACCCAAAGTGCGGCTTATAATCAGGTGTGGCTAATATATGGACAAAGAACGAAAAGTTGCTGTTTTAGTTTGGAGGACAGGTGTCTGCTAAGAAAGGCAGGAGCTTCTCTTTGAAATGGAGAATGTGAACCCCCTCCCTCCAAATTACTGCAATTTTGAAATCAAGGACCTTTCAGGCAAAGATATGGGAATTAGGAATAACTAGTTCTTTACTAGGGAAATTAAAATAGGAATACAATACTACAAAGAAACAAACTCCAAACCCTGACAAAGTCAGAGTACAACCTGACACCCCGTCGGTCAGTCAGGGTGTTGGTAGCAGTCCCATTAAATGGTGGCTGCATCCTCCTGAAGTGACAGATGTGATTCAGTTGGAGCAGTGCTCCCGCAGAAGGTGCAGTTTCCCTCCAGAGGTCCAGTGGTGATGTGGAGAAATCCGGTTTTCCTCTGGAGTCCAGTGGAGAAAGGGGCTCCCTTAGTGTCCCAAAACCTCTGTTTTATCTTGGTAAGAAATGTTGGGCTCTTCCCCCTGGCTGGAGCAACTTGCAATGGGATGAAGTAATTTTATCAGTCCCACAGTGGGACTAAATGGGCCATTAGCAGAAAATGACTGGCTGGAGGAAGGATGGGTTGTGAAAAGATAAAGAACAATGCTCTGCCTGGTTTCGATGGATGGCCCATTAGCAGATAATATCTCTCATGGAGATAAGGATCACTGCCCCCACCCTCAACAGATGGGGATAGAATAGATACCTTTTATTACACTCTGTATTGTAAAGTGCGGCTTATAATCAGGTGTGGCTTATGTATGGACAAAGAGTGAAAAGTTGCTGATGCCCGGAGATACGGCTTATAGTCAGTGCGGCTTATAATCGTGAAGTTACTGTAATTTTAATTGTTCTTAGTTTCCACTAATGGAAATTGCTTAGCTAAGAGCAGCACAAGGCTAAAAAAGAGACATAGATTTACTTGGGTACAATTACTATCTCCTGTCCTGCTGTGGGGAAGAAAGGGAAAAACATTATTCTGTACCCACAGAGGAGTGAGTGGAGTTATTCTCTGGATACAACTAAAAAGCAGTGAGATCAATGGCAGCAAGAAGGTACAGATTTGATACAAAGATTTTCTTCTGATAACGATAGTGATGCATGAAATTGGCTGAAGAATAAGTCCCTTTGATGGGGTTTCTAGGAACAAATACATTTAATTTGTCAGGCTGTGATACTAGCATAGTGATATTTTTGAGATCTAAGGTTTTTTTGTAGATCTTATTCAACTTTTTTAGATGATGGGGAACATCTAGCTATTCTGACTTCGGTTTCTGTGTTTTTCACCAGCTCCTGCAGAATCTCCCTTACAATGACAAGATGACTGTGCTGTTTGTCTACAATGGACCTTTTATGCTGGAGACGTACAAATGGAACATGAAGCGCTTCAGGAAACGGCAACGGCGGCTTTCAAGGATGAGTGAATAATGGTGTATAGCTATAGATACTTCTACAGAAATATTTTATATATCTTGAAACATCTGGCTTTCAAGAATTCAGAAATTGTCTAAGAGGAAAATCTTCAAAGAATTGATAATTGAGAACTTTGGTTCTTTAAAACTTACACAAATGTTTGATAGATTTGAAATGCATTATTTTCTTTTTCATTTTTATCATAGTGATCACTTTGAACAAGTAACCTACTTTTCTCAGTAGTAGGTTTAAATAAAAATTTTCTCTTTTGTTTCTATTCTGTCAGTTAATGCAGCATCAGAAGTGCAAGTAATTTTTGTAGGTTATCCTGGACTTATTCTGTGATTGTTATTTTTTAGAAGTTGGGGTTTTGTTTCCAAAAATTGGAATTTGCTTTTGGTAAATAATTTTACCACAGATGTGGATATTAGCACATTTCCCTGTTGAAATAAAATTTTTAAAAACTAATTCACATGCTCTGTAGAAAAAGAATAGTTTGTAATAAATGGTTTGTTTGTAAAAATAAACCTGAAATTAATATAAATAATATGATTCTATTAATATATTATTGTTGAGTAAATACTTTCTCTCAAAATTATTAAATAAATAGAGTAACATTTCATTTTGTAGTGTTTGAAGGATAAGGTGTTTCTGGCAAGTCTATTATCAAGGAGACTACAAGAATTCCAGGTCTTCCTGAAACAGTGAGCTAGCAGAAGTAATACTAAGCAATATAAAATTTCTTGTGTGTTTGTTTTTCTAAGTAAAACTTGGTACATTTTTGGTCATACAGAATATAGTGCTGCAGATTTGACGTGTAAGTTAAACCCAGGAGGATTTTACAAGGGGTCAGCTGCATTGCAGTGCTTGTACAGTGAATTGCTTTTCAACAGAAAGCTGTAAAAATTTTTAATAGAATGTTGGCCATAATTGTTAAGCATTTGGAAATGCAGGTTACAACAGAATGTTAAACACCTAAAATAAAGTCCTGATTATTAAGTTAGCTATTAAATAAGTAAAATTCAACATCTTGATGTCTGCTTTGAGTGGGTGTTTATCTTAACAGCATCCTGACAATGAACTTTGCTAGTGAAACTAGTGTGTCAGGCTTTGATATTCGCATACTCAAAATAAAATAACCCACTACAAGATACAGGAATCTGGAAGGTTTTAGGTATTAAAGGGTAAGTATTGTAATTTTTCCTTTGAACAGATAGATAAGCTGAAAGTACAATAGAGTAACACACATTCTTGTTACTGCAGGCCAGTGTTGGTCAGTCTGACTGTGAAATGAGTTCCTGGAGTAATTTCTATGGTTAGTGTCCCAACACAAGTACTGAGCAGAAGATAAGAAAGTGTGGAAACTCAGGCTGTGATCCAGAGTTTATTTGATCAGCAGAGTATCTTTGTAATTGGGGCTACAGGCCTGTCTGTCCACTCTAGGGAAAGATCTTGGTTTTAAAAGTATTCTTCAAAATTGTCTATTTGAGGGAGTTTCTCCATCTAAATGGTTTCTTTTCCTTTACCCTCTGTTGTTAGTATTGTTGCTGTTGCTGTTTGGTTTCATATCTCCTTGCTGTTTGCAATAAATAGTTCTGATCTCTCTCAGCCCATAATATTTGCCTTTTGTGCCTACAGTTTTCCTCTTCATCACAGTGCAGGGGGAGGGGAAAATGCAGCAGGAGAACTGTGTCTGGTTTGGAGAGTCTTGTGGGGGCAAGAATAGGGGAGTACCATTCCTAAACCAGGACAGATTGGCAGAGTGTCTGATGGGAGGTGTATGACAGAAGAGCTACATCATGGAAGAACGGAAGGGGGAGCCTTGGCACTCTAGCTTCTCAGTAAATAACTGAGCCAGAATTACTTTCTTCTCTTCTGACTCACTAAAATACATTGTCCAAAATTAGTTTTCCTAGAACTTTTTGTTCTGGAAGCATTTTTTCCCCATACCTTGCTGATTAAGACTAAAACCACGATTCAGTACACTATAATTTGTGAGAGAAATGATACGTGGAAAGGAGTTAAATCCTCCTCTGCTCAAGAAGAAGTCTTCACCTGTTTCTGCCTAAATATCTGAAAATCACATGATTGTTTCTCTGTTACTGCACCCAAACTAGACTTGCCAAAAGCCATGCTTCTATGAGGCTCATTGATCCAGTGTCCTTTACGCATTCCAATAGCTGGGGTGAAGGGCAATTTTTTGTAGCAGGGGCTCATCTAGTAGTTATAACCTCATTTTACTTTGGTGCTAACTTCAGCCATTGTCAAAGCTGAATTGGGGAGGTAAGTGCAGAAAGCAGATACTTTAGCCATTGAAAGCTTTACAGGCTTGACTGTAGCAGTGTGGAAAACCAACAGGGAAAACATGGAAAAATAAGGGCCACTAGCAACAGTAGAGGCAGAAGTAAGAGGTGATAAGCAGCACTACAGCAGCCTACCTAGCTATCTCTCCTGTGGCTTAGCTCTTGCCAAGCTCTTTCCAATCCTCTGACACCAATTCCGATCTTTATTCTTTCCACCAAATTCCTCCAGCTTTTCTCCACTAATATGCTCCCCACTTACTTTTGGAGGTAATTCCCCAGTCTTTTATCTGTTCATCTGTTACCCCCACTAGGCCGATGGGGTTTTCTTGACAGTTGTACTTGTTTTGGCTGGGATAATTTTCTTCATGGAAGTTTGTATGGGGTTATGTTTCGGGTTTGTGACTACAACGCTGTCAATTACATAGAGGTGATTTTGCTGCTGCTGGGTGGTGCTTTGCAGTGCATTGATGCCTTTTCTGTTTCTCACACTGCCTGCTAGCACAAGAAGTTTAGAAGAACCTGGGAGGAGATGTAGGTGGGACAACTGACTGGAGTGCTATGTCATGCTGTATGACTTTGTCCTCAACAGTGAAAGCTAGGGAAAGAAGAAGGTGTGTTTGAAGTTATGTCTTCTGCAGTAGCAGCTATGTGTGGTGGAGTCCTGCTTTTCTGGAGGAATAGCTGAACACCTGCCTGTTGATGTGAAATAATGGATGACTTCCTTGTTTTGCCTTATGCACACAGCTTTTGCTTTCCAAATTAAACTGTTTTTATCTCAACCCAGAAGTTTTCTCACTTTTACCATTCTGATTCTCTGACCCATCCCACAGGGGGAGGGTGGTTGTGTGACCCTATGCTGCCCAGGATTAACCCACAACAGGACTGTATGTTGGTCTCAAAACGTGATGCTACACCTGTCATTTTTGCACCCAGAGCTAAATGGGATCTTGGCAAATGTCTTGGCATGTATTCATAGACGAGCAAGTTGTCTGTTCACAGACTGAACTCTTTGGAAAGCATGGTGATGAGAATGTGCCGAGTTAGCTTGGGAAGGAATGACAGATTTCACTTCTTTGGGGATAAGGAACCATGCATAGTAGTGAACAAAGCTGATTTGGCACGAAGCAAGACAGAGGGAAGGGATGATAACTCAGAAGATGGTGGCAAAAGATATCAAGGAGCCTTGGAAAAGGGCAGAGAGCAGAAGAGTGCACAGGTAACACGTAACATGGTTCGAAGTGAATCTGGATCATGTAATTTAAAGGGGAAAGATGTCCAATTCCCCCTTCCCAATTTGTAACCAAAGCTGTAGACTGTGAATGTTACACAGCTTGACCTTAACTGCAGTCCATTAGCAGTGGTTTGCCTCAGTTTGATTCATGAAATAGGTTTTTCATAGACAATTTAGGCTTTTTTGGATGATTAGGTTTTGTGGGGGTTTTGTTGTTGGTTGGTTTGGTGGTTTGAGATTTTTTGCAGGAATTTTAGTTGTTTTGTTAGTTTTGTTGTTCGTTTTCCTGAGGAATTGCAAACACTGTAAATCTAAAGCAGATGATTAGTTCAAGGAGTACAAAGGGACTTTTCAGATACCACCAAGACTACCAGCCTCACTTTGTCGTCCTGCAGTGATGCTTAAAGGACTGTTCATTTGAAAAGCCACCGATTTTACAATTTTCTCTGAGCCGCAGCGGCTGAGGAATCTGATTCTGCTTTATGGGTTTTTTTCTGAACTGATCTGTACCATCCGTGAAGGACTTTCCTGGTCAGAATTTTTGTAGTATTTAAAATACACTTTACTGGATAAAATATGCTGGCTTGGTGCTAATATATTTTAAATGGTAGAGTTGCCAGTGTGCATGCAATTCCCTAAGCATCAGTATGTCAGAAATCAGTTTGTTCATGAAAAATCATTTCAGTAGCTTCTATTGGAAAGAATCTTTTATTTCAGTTTGGATAAATTTACAGTAAGGCTGTCCCCCTTGAAGTGTTTGTTTAAAGGTGATACCCCTAAGAAATAATGACTTACTAGATGCAAGCGTTGAATGTAGTTTAACTTCTAGATAAGGCCTGGCTAATTTCATGCAATGCAGGAAAGCAGAGGCAGTGATTTTCCACCAGCACTGCACAGGCTAGTAATAGAACTATGTTTTTTCCTTTATTTTTTGACAAAGTGGTTATGTATGGGTTTCCATAGGCACTCAAAATGTGCTTTCTTCTTGGAAATGCTGTTCAAGGCCACCAAAGCAGTCATTAACAGCAGAAGAGCCCACACCTCTATACATGGTGTTTCTGGGAAGCACTAATGTACCTTACATCTGTGTCTTCTGAAACCTGCTTGCTGTCCTTCTGGCCCTGCCCATTAGCCAGAAGAGAAAGAAAAAGCCATTGAGGAAGTCCCAAGATTTTCTGTGCACCTTTTTAGCACAGGAGCTAAAGATAGAAGGGCTCTGATACTGTCCGTGGTCTTTGGTTTCTTTCTTCGTGCCTTCTGAATTCAAAGAGGGCATTTTTGGGTCTTGTCATGGTGAACTGCCCTTATGTATTCAGTGATTCTCCTTTGTGCTGTGGTTTACACATTCCATTTCCTTTGTACCTTGTGTTTCACTGTGCACATAGGCATTATGTGGCCTGAGAGGCAATAGACAGGATGAAACAGAGACTGATGGGGTTTGATATGAAAAGTAATAGGATGTTTATAAATTGGAAGTCAAAAGCCAGTAAAAATACAGCAACAGTTGTCGCAATTTCAAAAATACAAGCTGAAAGCAATGGGGAGTCTATCTCACCCCAAAAACCAATGGAAGAACTGGAAAAATACTGTGCGTAATCATACAGAAATAAATGTCTGTTAAGGATTAGAGCTGATGGCAGTCAAGACCTCCTCTTTCTGAAATGGGAAGATTTCCACAATACCTGTGGAAGTGTTTGAGGAGGTGTTTTAGGGGTCAGAGAGTTTCTCAGCTGAGGAGAGCATGGCAGTGAAAGTATGGTAGCTGAAAAATTCTTGTCATTGGGAAAGCTTCCTCTGCTTTAAGGGAGTCCCCTAAAAATACTTGAGTTAGTACAGTGTTCTGACAATTGGGCATTTGCATTAAGTTACTGCTGAAGAAATTTTTCTGATGTGGCTGAGCAGTATGAGGAGCTCAACCTGCTTTTTCTAAAGCAAAAGTCATTGAGAAAGTAGTAGTGGTTACAGAGCTCTGATGCATAAATGAAACCTCACAGACTCTTTAGCCCTGGAAGAGTGAGTGCTGTCCAGGTCACCCAGCACGCAGATTCAGAAAGCCAGCCTTCCTTTTGTGCAGCTTTCTGAACCAGTCTGCAAGCATTTAACTACACTTTTGAGACATTTTGTGGCATGTTCCCTTTCTTTTGTCCTTGGCAGAGAGGAAAATTGAAAATATAGGGAAACCTTTCAACCTTGTAGAAGTTCTGCTCTCAGAATCAGCAGGATCACACTTCCCCATGCCACTACTGCCAGCACTTGTGTGATGCACCCAAGTCTTCATATGATGTGCCCATTCCTAGTCAAAACTTATTCCACTCCTGGCGAGACCCCTCTGTACAATGTACTACATCTCAGTGGTTGGAAACATCCTTCTAAGGCCTTCTCTACATTAGGCAGATTTTGGTAGCTGTTCAAATTACAGCACTAAAACCAAATATTAAAATATTTAAGATGAAGAATAGTAAATTTGTGGAAAGTCTTTTATTAGGGGATTGCAAGGGAATGAGGCCAGTGCAAAACCCTGTGTCCCTTATTCATAAAATCAATGACAAGCTGAAAAAAGAAAACAATATGTTGAGGGGGTTTTTAATCTGCCCTTTAGCCATCCAACACAAGAAGAAAAAACTCCAGCATTGAGTAAAATCTGGAAGCTACTTAACAAGTTTTGTTTGAGCTGCAGATGACAATCTTTCACCGTTTGTCCCTCCTGCACTGCTGGAAGGTTATGTGTTCCCTCAGGTCCAGGGCTCATCTTGCAGTCATAACCTAGCACCATGCCCATGTACCAGGTTAAGTTCCTTTAAGTGGTTGCTTGCAGTGTAATTGTGATACCAGTGACCATGCACGTCAGGGAGCTTTTTGGCACAGGGTACCTTGCCTTTCCCTCTTTCAGAGGCCAAGCAGGTGCTTTGTATCTCCATGCACCAGAGAACTGTCCAAAGCCATGGATAGCTCAAGGCAGCAGTGTGGCTGCACAGGCTGAAGCATCATTTGCTCACTGAGCAGCTGCATAGTGTGAGGGGAGAGCACCACTCTGAGCTCAAAAGCCATGGAGCAGTGGGAAGAGATCTCTTGGGAGCTGAAGCATGCAGGTGATGGGACACTTTTTCCTGAGTACAGGTTGTGTCTCTCCCTTCTGTATCAGTAGAAGGAATGCCTGGGAAAACACCCTGGAAAAGCAGAGAAAGAAACCCAAGTTAAATGATGACTAGCAACACTAAGACCTTTGAAGCTGGTTCACACACTGCTCAAACTGTGGATTTCATAATGTGCAGTATTTTTTTTTTTAGTCATTCAGGCTAGTTTACATGACCACTGCTTGACTCCAGTCATTCAAAACAAATTCAAGATAACATCTGGGGTTTTTATTCCTTTTTTCTTTATTTGGACAATATATATATACATATGTACAAAAACGCCTATGCCTACTTTTTTTTTCTTTTCCTTTTTTTACAATTTCATGTGATTTACAAAACAGGACAGCAAAATAACTTATAAAGAATACGAATACTGTACAAAAATAAAACTGATTAAACTGTTGGGAGTTGGTATTTTACAGTGTTACAGATCACTGCTTTGTAGAACAGCATTTTGACGTATGTCTCCAGTCTGGTGTATGCTGGCCTAAGTCCATCTGCAAGCTGAAAACAGATCTGTAATGTCGGACATGAAAAAAGTTCAAGAAGAAGTAAGTTATATAGCTATACCCTTAAATCCACGACTTCTCTACACTAATGGACTTTCTTAATCAAGGAGAGGAGCTGTCCTAACTTCAGCGCTATTAAGTACTTCCAAAATAGTACAACAAGTACATACAGTATTAGAGAACCTGATTTTCCTTTTCTTTTCCAACACTTGCAACACTATTCAAAATTTAACTTCAAGATGCAAGGATCTAACCTGCATTTTGTTTTAGTTGTTAAAGCTATTGTTTGCTTTTACTGAAAGAAAAAAAAACAAATTAACAAAACAGTACAATGATATCCCCAAACCTGGTAATTCCTAATGCATTCTGTTAGTGATTAATGAATTGCATTAATCCTGTCTGTCCAATGCTGAAATACAGCGTACATTACCATTTAGGAAGGGTTTTTTCAGAAACAGGATCTTGTCACTGGCATGTCACATGCCTTGCATGTCCCATTGTCCCATGGATTAAAGTACCTCCTGCCTATTTCAGACTTTGCAGGAACATTCCTTTAAGTGTGCATTCTACCCCAAATACACAACATGGAAACCATTAAGCTAGACATTTACTTCCATATATCAGTTGATTCTGGTAGCTCAGTGACCAAAACGTTTACATACTGATTTAGGAGCTGCTTATCAGCTGTGGCTTCTAATTGTGGTTGACTGGATGTGAGGATCTCTTGTATTTCACAGGATCGGGCTTTAATTTTCCAAGTGCTGCATTTGTCCCACAAAATGGCAACAATCCAGACTGCAGGACGGAGACTTGAAATCTAGTTTAATCTTCAGAGAGAAGAACAAAGATGAACATAGATGCACCTTTGAATCTTGTGCAAATTCTCAAGAATTTGCTGCTCGTGGCCCTGACCCTACTCCACAAGGCAGCATTAACAGTACTGGTAAGCAGAACACTTTCTTTATTTCTAGACCAATAAAACACCAATACTACCAGATTTTATTACAAAGAACCTATGTCCCTATGACTCAATCTGAATACGAGAAATTAAAGTTTGGTTTCTAAAATAAATGTTTCAAAAGGCTGAAACGGAGGTAGAAAGTGTGCTTGGTTTCCTGATGTCTTCACCGAAGAAAACACATCCCTTTTTATTCCACAGACTGTTCAATATCCCCAATGCTTTAAAAGAAGTTCTCTTCACATAGACAAAATCTATCATGAACTACACAGGTAAAAACACAGTATGCAAACTGATTTCTAATGCTGAAAGCCATATACAATTGTAGAGGAAAACACTCTACTCTCCGAGTTAATTTCTTATGTTTGTTTCTAGGAAGCAAGCTTTTTACCAGATAAAACAATAAGATACTGTAATTGCACATGTGCTAACAAGATCTTTTATGTACAGAATTTTACAAGATGACCTAAATTCATCTGCAGTGGAGACACTTTGGGTTTCAGTGTAAATACTCACAAAAATTAATTTGGCCCTAAGTCTGTAGTAGGGCTGCACCTCCCCTTCCTCTTTTGGAGAAGGGTAAAAACCAAACTGAAGAATGTTTCTGGAAAAAAATAATGTGTAAACAGAGTTCTCCCCCTTTATGCAGCTGGGGAGGGGAAAAATATATATGTCACTTATAATCTCTTAAATTTCATACTTTTAACATAAAAAAAAAATTGAAATATTCACTAATGACCACATCTGAAAGTTTTCATTCAGTGATATTTCTGTTCCTTTTAAAGATCAAAAAATAGCTTTAAAATAAAAGTTAACTTTGCCTTAATCAGCATTTGACGTGTCATGCATGACACAGGTACAAAGTACTAAGAAAAGCTTATGTTATAAAGGAATATTGCAAGACACCTTCTGTATTTCAAATTAGCTTGTGGTATTCCCCCATACTCCAGAGAAAGAGCAATCAAGAGATACAGAAGCACTTCCAAAGTGCTCCTTACAGTAATTTTAGGTGTTTCCATTAATAGAGTGCTCCTAAGAAAAGGTCTACCCTCTCCATAAACACACACAACCCCCATAGTACTCCAAGGGAGTTAGGCCATGGTATGAAGAGAATAAATCTTTAAGGCAAGTGTAGGAAGAGAAAAAGCCTTTAAAAAAGCAGCAGTTTGTAAAGTTGGTAGCTGCTTTGTGCACCCATTCAAACAAACCACATCAGAATAAAGCACTGTTAGTGGCATTTCTATAGTACAGTACTGTATTACTGACAAGTACAGTATAGGATCATATGAGCTTCAGCTCCCACATGCCCGCCACATTATCTAGGCTGAGTTGTATTTTTCAGGTACGTGAATAACAGAGCTAAATACACACACAGTCTGAAAATTACTAAGCTCTTTATGGGGCTTTTTTTTTTGCTTTAAGTATCTTGAATCATACATGTTTTTACTGGAAAAGTCCAGCTGATATTCAAAAGCATAGTTAATACAAAGAAAAATTAAAAATACCTATTTACTCTAACGGGCCTTATTGAGTATAAATTCACCCTATCTCAGTATATCAATCAGATACTATTGGTAACATATGTAATGTTTCTCTTAATAGTCTCTTTAAGTGCAGGATGGCAGAAGATAACAGCAGTAAACCCACTTCTACAGTGTGCTATGGAGTTTTTATCTGAGTTATTTATGTGACTCAGAAAGTGTTTTTACTCGACAGACTCTAAATACAAGCAGCATTACACTGTTCAACAAAACATGTTCATGACACAGCAATCACAAAGACTTTGGGGTCATGCTACTGTGGTGGCACAGGCCAGACCGCCCAGTCATTTGTATGTACACCAGTATCGACGTATTGCCGTGCAAGAAAGAGGTGCTCACCTCCTCACTGGCTGCCCCTTCCCTCCTCTCACCCCACAGTCCACTTGTTCCGGACTGTTGTTCTCAGGGCAGAGCCAGGAGGTGGAAGATGGGGAGGGGGATGTTGCGTACTTTTTTGTTTTAATGCCGGCTACATGTGCTTTTGGGCAGCGAGGGTGACCGGCAACGCAGTGGATTCTCGTGCTGTGGTACCACTGCCTGCATCCCCACCACAGCCTGCCTCTTCCCCACTCCTCCCCCAGGGCCAGCCCTGCCTTCACAAGGAGCTGCTGGAGCTGGACTTTTTGGATCGCTTGATCATGCTGGGGTGGAATTCAGTGTGGCGGCGGGCGTGCTTGGTCAGGTGGTCGCTGCGCATGAAGCGCTTCTCACAGAGGGGACAGCGGAACTGCTTCTCTCCGGTGTGGGTCCGGTAGTGCCGCGTCAGCTCGTCTGAGCGGGAGAACTTCTTAAGGCAGTCGGGCCACGTGCAGGGGAATGGTCGCTCACCTGTGCGGAAGAAAGGATCACAAGAGATTCAGTGGGGCAGGGGTAATGCAGATCAGCACATGCCCGCTTTGCTGAGGAGACAGAGAACATGCTAGTGAGGGGGAAAAGCTGCTTTTGTTTCCTGCCATGGTGCCAGCGTCTGTGGAGTTGTTGATAACTCACTTCATCAGGTTTCAGTCTCACCTCCAGTAGAAGCCAAAAACCCCTCCAAACACACGAAACCCACATTCTAGTGCAGAACCTTACATGACCTGAAGACTGTCAAAACAACAGATGAGCTCTGCCTGTGCCTGTATGTCTTTCCTGTTGGTCTCACTACAGTAGCTCGGGAAAGGTGTGCCAGAATTATTCCTCTGACACTTCCATTCTACTGAATTATTTGTAACAATCAGAAAATGATACAAAAAAAAAAATCCTTCACCTAGGACAAGTCATTCCAACCCAGGAAGAAGTGAGTGGAGAGGCACTGGGGAGAACAGTGAAGCCTCAGGGCTGCAAACCTGTAGGGCAAAACTGCTGCATCTGCAGAGGAAAGTCCCATGCTTTCAGCCCTTCCTCTGGAAATCCAAAGTGTTCCAGTAAGTATCCATTTCTTAGCTGATTTGAAGACAGGAAGAACATCTCATTATATCAGAATAAATGTTTGCTCTGATAATGAAAAACAAACCCAAGCACCTTAACCTAAACAACACTGCAACTTTGCTTTTACAAAACAAGGGTGCGAGGATTGAAGAGCACTCTACGTCATCTTCCTGGCACTCCACGTCCCTACAGTTCACCTCTGTGGCTTGCACAGGTTTTGCCTTCACAAACACAGTGCCTCCGGAGCAGTGAGGCTGACCCTAATACACAGCACAGATGGAAACACAAGAAGGTGTTTAAGTTCACACAAAAGCTTTCTACCATGCACTGCTGCAGGTTTGATGCCTAAATTTACTTTCTTCAGAGCCTCCTGAAGGGAATATATATGGCAGCTTTGTGACAGCTATTTACAGTCTACCATGAAATATAAAAACTATACCAGGAGTTTTCCAGCTTGGAAGAGTTGGAAAGAAAGTCAGGAACTCCAGTATTTCTTGGTCCTGTGAGGCTTGGCACAAGTGAGCTCATTTTACGTTCAAAGAGTAACAAAAAAAGATTTGATTTACAAAGTGGGTCCTGGAGTTCTCTCCAGACACAACAGCAGGGACAAAAAGCTACAGACTTGAATGAGCAACCCTGAAGCCAGGAGGACAACAATCCATAGAAAGTATGATAGAGTTGCAGGGAGGGACTCGATGGCATCCAACAGGGCAAAGAAGGATAAGGACAGGCCACATAAGCTGAGATGTAGTTACACTAGAGGCCCTGAAAGCACTAGTAAGCCTCCCTGAATAACACTTCACTGTTTGGGCTCTTAATTATTTGTGCTCCTTAACAGGTGGCTGCACTATTGCAGCCATCATGAGCCAGGACTATTTTATTTGTTATAAATGCATTTCTTGGCTCCCTGATCTGTGCTTTTACACATGGTTGGAAGACCTGAACAACCACCGCCTGTATAAAGAATTTAATTAAAGCAGTACATAGGGTTATGTGTGCATGAAGGCCATGGCTGCAGCTACACAGTAAAGCAGCACCAGGAGCTGTACAGAGGCCTCACAACACTACCTCTTGCCCAGTGTCAGCCCTTAGCATCAGAGGCAAGTGCTTGGCAGCACTTGTGCTGCTCTTTTGCAATCTATCTCATGGTTTCTGTCAGAGCTCCTGGAAGCAGGTGGCAGTGGGAGGTGCAGAACAGCTTTCGTGCTCCCCCTGGGAGTGTGGGAGGAGTGCTATACATCTTGCACGTGTGGAGCCATCTAGTATATGCCTCTGTGTCAGGCACTTACACTCCAGAGCAGTGGGAGCAACAGACACATCCTGCCTCCTCCCCCGAAACCACTTCAACAACTATCTACCTCGGACAGCTCTTCAGTCTGCAAAAGTGCCCAGCTGTAAACAGGGAGATAGATGCCAAGGCTGGATAATAAGCATCAATCTTTGGGGAGTAGCACCTACATTTTAGGTACATGGAGTAGCCAACCGGAGTGTCTAAAAGTAGTGCTTAAAATCTGGCCTCAAGCAGCCCTTAATAAACTGAACTCCTCCCTCATGCCATCCTGGAATTTCACGTGGGAAGATAAAATGAAACTCTGCTTCTGGAATTTCCTCTGATATGACAGGAGCAGCATGACCTCCACCATCACTACCCCACACATCCATTGCACATGCCAGGGGAAAGCACTCTAAGGTTATGCAGTGTAACGACAAAGCTGTAGGGAAAGGCAGAGTTTGAGGATCACCTCACCTGCTGTGCCTTTGGTACTGTACTCTGCAGGGAACCAGCCCTGGGCTCAGCTGGGGGAGCACACAAAGGTTACAGGAGCCTGGCATGGTGCAGAGATGCCTTGCTGTGCACAGGAAAGCTGCTGTGCACAGGAAAGCTGCTGTGCACGAGGATTGGGACACATCAGGGATCACAAGCAGAGATGGGTGGCCACGCTCCTTTAGACCCATCTGGATGCCACCAGCACTGCCCCCCATCCACTGCTGAACTCCCAAGTACAGCAGTGAAGAATGGCTTCACCACCTCAGCAATACAAACTGCAGAATCGGTCACAGACTGATTAACGTAAGTACAGGTAGTAGTGGTATCCTGATTAGTCATCTGCCTTCTCACCACAAAATGCTGCTTTATGCATGGATGATTGAGGGTAGGAGCTGCAGTTCATGGTGGCTTTAACACACAGAATATCTGCTGTCTCAGGTATCTCTCACTTTTCTCCCCAGTTATTTGCTCCACACACCCTGAAGGAGCACTTTCTTGTGGGACACTGCACTGTGAGTGTCCACATGCAAGACATTCTGGTGAAGATAGATTTTCAGGGAAAACAGATTGGAGGCCTTTCAAGCAGGCTTTTTCCTCTTCTGAGATATTCTAAAACCAGATGATTAAAACACTCAGATACTGGTGCAGAGAGAGATCAGCAGTGAGGACGTTAGGCACCATAAGCCTAAACAATGCTTTCCAGAACACCTAAACCGTGGTCATCCAACCAGACAACAGACCAAACAGATGGGATGGGTGACAGATGGATGGGTTCCAGGAAGGGTTTTATTCTGATAGGACTTAGGACTAAACACAACAGGTTGGTTCAAGTATTAAAATGCTGCTTTCAGCAAGTATTTAGGATGTTCTGACATTCTTAAAACTACCACTCAGCAGCTGCTTGGACACACAGGTGTTTTGAGTCTCCTTCAGAAGTCCAGATGCAACTGAGTCTAAATTCCAGGAAAACTCTCTTGCTGTTATCCCATTGACACACAGTATCAGATGCAAGGGATGCCTTTTCAGCTTCTCTGTCAGAGAAAGCTTGACTGTGTTACAAAAAGGCTTTATCTGAAGTTCTGGGTCTCCATACACATAAACACACATATAGAGAGAGAGAGATCAGTCAGGTAAGCTACTTGGGAAAGATTTTTCCAAACCTCACCAGAGTTAAACCTATGCTTTTGTAGCTGAGATGAGAGCTCTCAGCAATACATTCTTGTATATGTGGGACAGGTTCCTAGCTCTTCTTTTCTGACTTATCTTTGTGTGAACTTCCTCCATTTTGCAGTAATACCTGAATATTACCTGAACAACCGAGAGAGACCAACTCCTAGCCTCGTGCTTAGGGCACTTACCTGGGATCAAAGGATATAGGGTTTAAGCTCCTGTCCTGTATGAATAATCAAATTTCCTTGCTATGAAGAAACAGCTCTGACAGGGAAAGGAGGAATCCAATTTTACATGCATTCAGACAGATAACGTAACTTTTGATATTTTACTCTGAATTTATTAGCCAGTGTTTCAACAGACTTTTCCCTCAAGTTTAAGGTATTTATAGAGTGTTCTCAGGCTATGCACATTCATCATAACCTGAACACAGATGGTGAACTGCACTATCACAAATGAAGTGAAGTGTCTGAAGCTTATTTTTCTGAAGTACTCTTTGCGATCATTCCCTCAGTCCCAGTTTCTTTAATCTTAAATTTGCCCTTCCCTACTCTTCCAGCTGCAGGCTTGGAAGCTGTTCAAGGCCAGAAACACAGGAGCAACAGCCTGGTGCACAACAACACAGCAGCCAACGAAGAGGAACAAAGGAGTTCCTGCAGCAATCCTAACAGCTGGCGCTGCAAGAAACATAGGCTAACAAGAGCACTGACATCCACCACATGGTTTTCAGTGCCACAGCACAAACAGTCTGCAGAACTCTGTCAAGCTGCAATTTCAATGCATCCATCTGGAAGCATGACTTGTGCTCTTATGGATAATGCCTGCTCACTGCCTCTGTCCCCTATGAACTTTGTCATGTTGACTCAATCGATAAACTCTCCCGGAGCACCTTCCCACAAGCGCCACATAAACCTGCTTAAAATCTTAATTTTTTTTTTCATAAAACAAGACTACTGGGAACTTTGAACCTAATCTTGAGGACTTCTGCCTACCTTACTCATCTAGAAGGGCTCCCAGTCAGGATCATCATGTTTCTCCAAGACCTGGAGATATGGCCATTAGAACTCCAGCAGTCTGCACATTTTCATTAACTGTGGTATTCCACATGGCAATCTGAATTCAACAAAAAACGTGTTGCTGGCCTCACTTTTTGCTCTTGGGTCCTATTCTAAAAGATCTGGCTAAATGACATGGCATGAGCTGGATAGGAGGGTCTTAAAAAGCTGAATTTCAGATTATGCTCACAGTTACTGAGAAAGATCTCGACAAGCAGAGGACTGTCATACCAGTATATAGAGGACAACATACCAGTATCTGTACAGTCTGTTGAGTGAGATATTCTAGAACACAAATAACAAAGCAGTACAGTTGAACCAAACCAATACAGGGGCTGGTTCAACATCATGATATCTGGACAGCAGCAGCAGGCAGCTGCAGTGCCTGTTCTTACTCTCTACTGGAAATGCTCCTCCACTTCCTGTGCAGACTCCCAACCTGTGGGTTCACATCTCTGCCTAAGCTCTGCTTCTGAGTACTGGTGAGAGCTAAATGCTGGGAGCACTTAAGAGTGCATCAGGTGCCTGGTGTAACAGAACTCTTGACATTGTTTGGATCCAGTTTACATAATGATACAGTTGGCTGAAAGAGGGAGAACTTTTCCCACATCTATGTTAATTAAGGGCATCTGATGTGTACGTGAAATTCCCATCAACCCTCAGCCTCCCCAGGCAAGTAAACACCTACATACCCAGTTGGAGGAAGCATCTCACAAGCTACTTTTATGGTACCTTCCTGTTTAGGAAGGAGGGACAGGGAAGAGCTGGTTTCAATGGTCATGTGCCCTTTAACTGGATTATATTCACACCACCATAGCAAATATGAATTTCGTACAGCTTGTTTCTCCAGCCAGTTTCTCTCTCTGCCCTTGGGCCTGCGCTCCCTGACCAGGCCTCCTGACTGAGATTGCTTGTTTGTTCTTGTATGCCTTCATTTTCCCTGGAAACCCTCTGGCCTGCACATCCCTCTCTAAGCTATTTCCCCTGCTCCGTCTTTAAGGCTAATAATAACTCTACACAACACCTGTCATAGTCAAACCTCTAAAGTCACCTATTTAGATAATTCTGTGCATTTTGAAGGTAACTGTCTGCTTATCTGCTGTTGCTTGTCTTTTTCAGCTCACTTTTTCCTGACCTCTGTACCACTTCCAGGGCTTGGGTCTCACTCAGGCTCAGCAGTACAAGCAAGAGGGCTGTCTATTTGCACAAGCAGGATATGCAGTGCCATCTGCTGATCAACTTAAAAGACAATTCCTGATGGATCACTAATTTGTGCCTTCTGGAAATTGAACTAGCATTATCACCAAAGGCCCAAACTTCAAGCAAACAGTAATAACTTCAAGCAGTTATACAGACATTTTTAGTATCTGAAATATGGAACCTTTGAACCAGTAAGTTTGAAGAACTCTTAACAAGATACAGACCTTTAAGCTCAGAGCATCAAGTTTTTGCCTTCTACATTTCTACCTTATTTGATATTTTGTTTCTTGCTTTGCAACTTGTGAGTTTTTAGATTCCCAACCACTACACAAGAAAGAGAAGGATCCAGAGCTTCCCAACTTGCTTGGTTAGGATTCATGAATAAAGAGAACTGTGAGTACACACAAGTTCATGGGTGTGAACAGAAATCCTTAAGCCATTTTCCAAGAAAGAAATACTGGGATTAAATATTTTAAATTTAATACCTGGAAGCTTCTACTGGTGGTTGTGCACCTACTTTCACTAAAAGCTACACTGCAGCAAGAAACCTAGTTGGTGGCCCGGTGAAAAATGGCAGAGGAGAAAGACATTATTTGGAAAAAAATAAAAAGGAAGTAAAATGGTAGTAAGGAGGGCCCATTAATGCTCTGCAATATAAAGTCATTAATAAGTACAGAGGTCCCATTGAATCCCACTGTAGCTATGGAATTGTTGTCATCTATAAAAATAATTAACATTATCAGTATTGTTTAACATTTCAGTTAGCTCCAATTAACTTCACATTAGGAAGCTCTAAAAGTTCATTACTCCTGGATGTCTGCAGTGATTTTAAACACACAGAACTACCATGACAGTACACCAGTGTTTCTGAGTCAAATGCCTCATACTTGGAGCTAAGGCCACCCACTTGTGAGCAGCACATGCTAAACCACATACTTATTATAACACTACTGCTTACAGAAAGCTGTGTGGGTTGTACAGTACATTAATTTACATGTCATCACACAGAATGCTATCTCAGCCAGCATCTATTCTGGTTCCCTTATCAGGGTGGATATTTGAGGATGGGGTAGTACATGGAAATTATGCTAAGATTTTCTTTGGCACTTATGAGACAACATTCTGGAGATCACCAGTTACACCCAGCCTCCAAAAGAGCATCTGAGCCGCAGTCTCTGAGATGGTAACACAACAACCCTTGGCAGTGGTCATGAGGTCAGTACAGGGTCACTACTGGCCATCCTCTTTGTCAGTTCAGAGAGAAAGTCTAACAGCAGAGCTCATCGCTGAGCCATATTCAGTAATCCTACCCCCTTCTCTCCAGCCTCCTGAGCTAAGCACCCAGCAGATGCCAGCAGGGCACTGGTAGGCAACCAGCACAGCATCTCTTCCTCTGCAGTGCACGTACACCCAGGCACATCAGCGAACTGGAGCAATGGAAGCTGAGCTGGGACTCGGATGCGGTCATATCCTACCCAACCCATATTAAATTCTACAGTAATGCCCGACAGTACGTTCCTTGGGTGATCAATTCATTTTGCATTATACCGCTATCACCACCAACAGACAAAACCCGAAAGGCACCATCATTGACAGAACTGATGTGATGCACATGAAATGTCTTGGCAGTGTTTGTCTCTTTTGATTCACTCCTTTCTGTTCCTGCACACAACCCTTTAATTCAGAACGTTTTTAAAGCAGCCTTTTGTACTCCACTATGATCCCAAGAGCAATAAAGGTTTTTATTCAATCCCTTGCACTGAAGGTCTAAAAACAAACAAACAAAGAACCAATAAACCACCAAACGCACAGAGAAGTCTGCAGCTGCTGTCCCCTTGGGGCCAGGCTGCCGCAGATATGTTTTATCTCCAGGTTTCCATGTTGCCACACCCTCCGAGGCGCTCAGGCGAGGGCCGGGAACGAGAGCACACAGCGTCAAAGCTGGATCGCGACAACCAATAGTGCGAGGCACTGCCGCCGGGAAGAGCGGGGTCGTTTCTCCCTGCACGGCGGCTCGCTGCCCTCGGCCGGCGGAGCGGGGCAGCGCCGGGGGTGGCTGCTCCGCCGGGGCTCCACCGCCAGCTCTTGAGCTTGACATCGGCTGTAGCGCCGCGCTTCCCGAGCGGGCAGATCCAGCCCGCCGGAGGGGGTGTGTCCGCAGCCCCAGCGGAGCAGCTCTCCGACGCTCGAGGAGACATCGCCACCGCCGCCCCTTCCCGAACCGAGCCGGCAGCCCCTGTTCGGGCGCCACGGCCCCGCAGCGTCCAGTCCCCGCAGCCGAGCAGAGCCCAGCTCTGCGGGCCGGGCTGCGGGTTCCGACGGCGGGAGCAGCGAGAGGGGCACGGGCGGGGACTGTGCTGCCCTCGCCTCCCTTGCGGAATCGGTGCCGAGTTCTGACCCGGTGCAGGCGCCCGTCCGCCTGCAGCGGCAGGAAACCCGAATCCCGCCGCCCCTGTGCTTCTCTCGCCGACGCCCCGGGCGGCCTCGGCGGCCCCCGCCGCCACCCTCCCAGCCGCGCCAGACACGCCAAGTTCCCCGCTCCCGGACCTCCCGCCCGGCCAGGTTCGGCTCCCGGCCGGCGCAGGTGGGCGGCGGGCTGGGCGCGGCGGGAGGCGCTGCCGCAGCCCCGCCCGGGGCAGCCGCTAGCTCCCGCCGGACCAGGGGCGCCGCTGAGAGCCGGGGGAGAGCAAGGGGGGCGTGAGGGAGGGAGGGACACGGGCCGGCCCCGACGCGGAGCGGCGCGGCGGGGGTGCGCGGGGATGCCGGGCGCGCCGCTGGCCGGGTTCATCCGAGGACAAGCGCTCACTCCCGCCCCCTTCCCTCCGCCGCCGCTGACCTGTGTGCACCCGGTAGTGCGCCTTGAGATGGGAAGACTTGCCGTAGACCTTGCCGCAGCCGCTGTAGGGGCACTTGTGTCGCTTCTCAGCCGCTAGCTTCCCCTTAGGGGCGGCCCCGGCGGCGTGCAGGCGGGGGGGCGGCCCCGGCGGGGGGCTGCGGGATGGGCTGGAGCCCTGCTCGGTGGCCGTGTCGCTGTCGGAGCCCGCGTCCTCGTCGGGGCTCTCCACGCTGTCACTGCAGACCGAGGGGGCGGGCAGCGGCCGGTACTTGTTCAGCTCCAGGAGGCTTTTGGCGATGGCCAGCAGGGCGCAGTAGTCCTTCCAGGCGTCGCGGGGGTCGCGCAGCTCCCGGGCCGCCTCCCCCTCGTCCGGCACCTTCAGCCGCGCCGCCTCCGGCACGGCGGAGCGGTTGGAGATGGAGACCAGGCACTGCGCCGCCACGAAGTCCACGTACGCGACGGCCGACATTGTGCGGTCGCGCCCCGACGACAAGGGGGACTCAGTCCGCCCTCAGTGCTCGTCCGCCGGGCCGACCGCACCGCCGCCAGCCATGGCCCGCCCGCGGCGCGGGAAAGAGCGGGGCGGAGGAGGAAGGGGGCGTGGGGGGCGAATAAATAGCGGGGCGCCGGGCAGGTCCTTCACCGCCGCCCCGCGGGGGCGGCGCGCAGACGGCGAGGGGGGAGCGCCGCCCGCGCGGCCGGTCCGGGTCCGGCGCAGGGGCCGGAGGAGAGGATATCGCCTGCCCCGCGCCCCGCGTGCTCCTGCCCGGGGGCGGCCGCGCCGGGGCCCATCACGTCAGGCGCGGAGCCCCTCCCGCCCCCGCCGGTCCGCGGGCAGGGCCGGCCGGCTGTGTTTACTTTCTCCCCCCGCCACTCACGGCGCCCCTTTTCTAGGGGGGGCGTGTCCGCCGGGCGGCCTCCCCACCAATCGCCGCGCTCCCTCCCCAGGCCGCGTGCTACTCCGGGCGCCCCGCCGCGACCGCTTAAAGCAGCGATGCCGGGGCGCTGCCGGAGGCGGGATGGCGGGGGCGCCGCGGCTCCTCTCTCCGCCGCGGGGGTCTCGCCATCGGCCCGGCCGCGTCCCGGAGGAGCCGGCGGCGGCCTCGGGTGGGGGTCTGTGGTGGGGGCGGCGCGGGGCGGCGGCGCCGAGAGGGTTAAGTAGCTCCTTGGAAGTCCTACGGTCCCAGCAACGGGCTGGCCAATGGGAAGTGAGCCGGCTGATGTCACTGGCAGCGCCCCGCCAATCAGTGCCTGGTCCCGAAAGGTGCGCAACGCTTGGAGGTGCGGGGAGCGGCGGGCGCGCGCTCCGGCCGCGGGCGGGGCGGGGAGGGGGCGCGGGTATGCCCCTGCTGGGTCCGCTGTCCGTGACCCCGGTGCGAAACCAGGCTGGCTTCCCCTTCCCTGCCCGCGACACCGGGGCCCGCCAGATGGGGCTCCCCGGACTGCTCCGGGACAGGGACCCTGGGGCCGCACGGGCAGGAGACCGGAGGGCGGGCGCTGGGCGGGAAGCGGGATACCGCGAAGCCCCCCAGAGAACCCCGGTGGCGGAGTTACGGCTCCGTCGCCGCAGCGTCATCCTTGAGACAGGCGGCTCCGCGAGGAGGGACAGAGGGGAGCCCTCCGTGCCCCCACGATGAGCGGGGCAGGTCCCTTGGGGTCACCCGGCACCACTGGCGAAGGGTTTTGGGGACACCTGGTAGGGTCTGCGGTTTTGCCGCTGTTGGCAAAAATAAAGGTCAGGTTGACACTTTACCCTGTCGCCGAATAAGTGCCATGCAGCTTAAACGAATCCCAAAACCCTGTCGCCTCTACCCAAATAACACACTTCCATCTCTGCCCCATCGTACTCGCAAAGCTCACGGAGTGTTGTGAAAGCTAACTGACCTGTGCTCAGCCAGAGAAGAGTGAAAAATTGGCTTCTGGGTCAAGCACTATTTAAAAGAAGGAAAATAAGTTACCATCATCCCTAAACCAGCAGTACCGAGGTGCGAAGTACGTCAGTCTGTGTGTTTTGCTGTTTTGCAGGCATCAGGAGAGAGTAACAAAAGGACTCTGCCTTTGAAATAACGCACGTGAGCCTCTCTACAGCATTAACCAAAGTAACACAGGTGCCTCTGAGATCACCATCTCGATGGAGAAGCACTCCTGTCAGACAGAGGAGCTGTTCCCTGCTTTTGGGAACTGCATCCCGAGGAGACTGAGTCCTGGCAGGACAGACTCCCCAACTGAATCTTGCTGTTCTTGACTGCAGCCACACTTCCTTGTGAAAATAGGCAGGGCCTGAATGGTGAAGAGCTTTATGGATTGCTGTTAATCTCATTAACTGAATGTGGAAATGATGAGGAAGTATTGGCTACCGAAATGAGGCAGTGTTGTTCTTTTCCTGCAGGAGATAAAAATTACTGATGTCAGCCATTTTGTATGCTAGCACACTAGATCACTGCGTGTAACCTCAAGCAATAATAATCCTTTGACATGGATAATTGGCATCAGCCTGAAATAATTTTATGTGGCATAACTCAGAAAAAAAAAAAAAAACAAAATACAAACCCAAAACCGAAATGCACAAACTAAACAAAAGAACTAGAGGCTAGGTCTGTAAGCAGATCATCTGTAAGTTGGTGATGACCCAAGAGAGAAGATGAATAGAGCAATGTGCCTAACAAGGTCGTCTTCAAGACTCAGTCATCAGCTGGCAAGTAACCCTTACCCTGTTCCTACAGCATTTTTCCCAGCTAATCCAGCATCCATTGGCCTCCAGTGCTTAAGAGACGCTAGGCACAGTAAGAGGTGTGATTCCCCAGATCTGATAGGAAGGAGGAACAGAAGGTATTGTTGTTTTTTTTTACCACTAAATCTGTTGATATAGGTCTAGTTTCTGTATAGAACTGGTGCTTACAACCTTATGTTTCCTTCAGAGGAGCAACAGTATTTTACACAGAAAGCTGCATCCCTGGTTCATTAATCTGGATATCCAGGATGTAACTTCACAGGTTACATGTTTGTCATCTTTTTTCGCAGCACTTTCAGAGCTTCTTTGGCTGACAGTGCCCAAAAGTTCCTGCTTGGACATGTCCTTATCCACATTTCAGTGACATGCAAGTTGCTTCCCAGAAGGTGACTTGCTTATTTCATATCAGATTCTCACATTCATTTGTACAGTTTAGAGAGGAAAGTGTTCTTAACAGCAACACACATGTGCCTGGAAACAGGATTGTGCTCAAAAACCTCTGTATCTGTGGATAATAAGGGCCGTCACTCAGATTTGACTGCTGATGTTATGTTGATGTGCTGATGGTAATAACTGGGATATGGTTTCAAAGCATGCATTTAATCCATAGCTTGGTTTATAATTCACAGCTATTTTTTTGCAATAACTAGGCTAAACAAGGATGTTCTCTTAGACTGTACAGACGAGATGTCAAACTGGGCAGAGGGGTAGGTACTAGGTGATCTTTAAGGTCCCTCTCAATCCAAACTACTCGATGATTCTAAATGCCTGACAGCACTTAGATATAATCCTAATACCCTTTGTCACCTGAGGGCACTCCTTTGTGAAAGCCTGAAGTCCAAATTCAACACAGGGTTTGAAGCTCCAAACCAGCTTCTGATTGGCAGATGTTTGCCCTCTGCACAGTCCCTGGGTACAGGAATGTAGCACATCTGGGTGGAGTCAGGGGGGAAATTGTCAGTGGCCACTTTTAAGGCAGCTGCTTGTTCTCTGTCCCAGAGGGCCTGAGCACGGGCAGGAGTGTGGGGAGTTGTGAGCAATAAAGACTGTGACCTCCAGGTGAGTGAGAAAGGCACAGGTGGGGCTCAGGCAGAGCCGGGGGCTCACACTGAGGGGAGTGCAGGGAAATGATGCAGGGCAAGTAGCCAAGAGAAGAATGAGAAGTGAGATTCAAGAGCCTGCAAGGAAGGTGAGGGAGAACAAGTCTGTGTTTGTGAAGGAGAAGGGCTCTTCTCACCAGAGGGATGGGCACAGGTTCTGTAAGTGGTGTAAGGCTGTGGTGGAAGAAGAGCTATTTATTATTTCTGAGGCTTTCAAAAACATGTCTTCTGTTTTCAAAACCAGAACTTTTCAGAATAAAAGCCATGACAACTATCCTTTACTCCATGCACCCCGAGTGTTGTGAACCCTGGCCCCATACCTAAAACATTGCACCCTCTTTCTGGAGGATAAGGATGACATGCACGTGGCAGGCACTCTTGGAGAGACCCAGTCTGTGGGAACTCTCAAGGTTTTGCTCCACAAGCCAATTTAAGTAATGACCTTTAGTGCACTGAGTTTTTTGCCAAAAAAAACTTTTTTTTTGAGGAGCAAATGGTCTCATAAAGACAGTCTGAATCAGGTGTTCTGCTTCAAACCTTGTTCTATTGCTTTTTGTGGGCTGTTCTGTGGAGCAGAGAGGTTTCTCTGATGGTATCTTTATACCAAGACAAAATGAAGAAATCCATCTTTTTTCTGTGGTAACATTTCCTAATATTTTGAAGGTCACAGGCTCCAAACATTGTTCCAGATTCTACTTTGACTTTTTTCATTCTCCAAGGCTCATGGCATGTGCTCCAAATGATTTGACAAGATGCTGGGGGTTGATCAGTTGTTATTAGTGGCTGAAATTATATATCAAGATAAATGGCCTGTTTGCTGACGTGTGTCCTTAAAGCCTGTGACCATGCTGAAAATTCATGACTGATTTGCTGGCGACATGACAGAATAGTAATTCAGCAGTCGTATAAATATGAATGCATTATATTTTACATGTATGTGGTATCTTTCATACCAATGTATTGCCCAGATTGTCTGCATGTATTATGGAAATACAGCAACTTCTTCCACCAGACAACTGCCACAACTCCCATTGTGAAGTCTGGTGTGGTAGGAGGGAAGTGCTTTAACCTTTTGAAGAAATGAGTCCCAGTCACTGAACACACAGAGGAGACAAAAGATTTCTTCATGTGATGCAACAGAAACCTTCAAATTGAATTTTTGTAGATCAGAAAGATTCAGCAGAGTTGCTTGCTGTATAAAGGCTTGCAAGGCACAATAAGTATCCTCTAGCAAACTGTCCTTCCATTTTACAGTAGAAGGCTGCTGATAGAAGACACTTCTGAAAATCCAGGAGTATGAGGATCAGTCTCAAATTGAACTTCCATTAGAAACAAGTGTTGTGGATACAGAGCTGTGCTCCTCTCCTATTTAGTACTAAAAATGCTGTTTACTAATTGGAGACTATGTTTCTCTGTTCTTACTTTTAACTTCTTCTGGTCTAATTCTGCCCTTATTCTGCAGGATATGGCAGGATTGATTGTGGTCTTGGTCTTGAGGTCCTTCTAATACCGCTTGAGTTGAAGATCAGCTGTGAGCAATTTGGCTGATCTTGAACTCTGTGTTAAGGATGGTCCTCTATCCTGGATATTATCTCTGCAGGTGGTAAGTGTGCAGGGAATGCTGTGCCTCAATGACATTACAGCCCACTTGGACGCCAGGGATCTGCATTTCAGCTTGGTTTGGGTGCCGATTGTGGTGTAGCCATGGCAGCATTGAACTCAGCGTGGGCTAGCTGCTTGAGTATGCACCCAGGATCCCAGATGGGTTTTACAGCCTGCATCAGACACCATCCTTCAGTGTGCATATGGGTGTGTGAGTCTCGAGTTCAAAAGTAGAAAGCTAGACTAGAGTTAATTTGGGAACATCTACCTTTGACTGTAGTGAAAAATGAGCCAGGAGCAGAACGGCCATAACATGTGTGGGGAATGTGGACTAGAGGTCAGCCTCAGCTGGCAGCACTTGGTCAAAGCTCATCAGATTGTTGTGAATGCAAGGCCTTCAAAGCTTCCCAATTAACACTGGTGCAAGACTCGGTGGCAGCTGTGCTGTTTCACCCTGGAAGGCCGTCACAGGGAAGGGATGCTGTGATACAGGTGATAAGTAAGCACCGTCGGGCAGCTCACTCCCTGGATGAGGTGTTGCAAAAGAAGAGACAAAAGGCAGAGAAAGCAGAGGGGTGGAAAAGCAGCCATCTGAAGCGCAGTCCGTGTGCTTCGAGGCCAGTGCGAGGCGGTCAATGCGGGCAGGGCCGTGCCCGGCGCAGCCCCCGGGCAGCGCTGCCCGCAGCCCCGCTCCGCACTGCGGGTGCCGGCGGACGTGCTGCGCGGCGTGGTGGGGCCCGCCGCAGCCATCGCCGCTTTAAGGCGGCGCGTCAGCGCGCGGGCCGCGGCGGCAGGTTCAGCTGAGGACACGGCCCCAGTTCTCAGAAATCCCCGCGCTGCGGGAACATCGCGCTCCGGTACGGAACGCGCTGCCCTAGATCGGGGGAGCCGGGCCCGCCCCCCGCCCGAGCCCGCCCACGTGAGAGCCCCCCCACGCACACCCCGCCCGCGGCCCCCGCCACATACCGGGGCTCTGCGGCTGTATCCGCGCCGGCATCCATCGCTGCTATTTCATCTTTTTGTTTTGTTTGTTCCCTGGGTTTTGTTTTCCTTTTTTTTTTTCTTTCTTTTTTTTTTTTTTTTTTCCCTTTTTAAAATTCACCTCGGGGAGGCCCCTGCAAGAAAACGGCGTCATCTTTTTCAACCCTGTGCCTCCAAAAAGCCCCCAACCCCCAAAAAACTCTCACCTTATTTTTTACATAGGTATACTTTAGATTACGTAGAGAAAATGAAAATATATAGCATATAGAATATAACATGTTATATATGACCTACCTACAACATAAAAATACGTGCCTATCTTTTTGTTTTATATTTCATATCTAATGGCTGTATACCTATTATATATATTATCACATATACCCATGCATACCTATATTCATATATAATATTCATATATAATAAATACAGTATGTGCGTATTTAAATAATGAACGTGCAAAATGTATGTCACATTTATATTTTTTATTGTTTTCGTTTGTTTGCGTGTTTGTTTGTCTTGGTGGGGAGGTGTCCGAGCGAGTCATGGGTCGGCAGGCGGGCTGGGACCGGGAGTCCGCGGGAGCACGCTTTTCCTGGGAGCTGGGGGGCGGAATTACAGCCACCCGCGGTTTATTAATAGCGCCGCGCCCGCGCCAGTACGTGTGCGACAGAGATGCCCCTGTCCCAGCACCTACCCCCCCTCCAGCTACAGCCCATTCTCCTCCTTCTCCCTGGGAAGGGGACGGGCGTCTCCGCCGCTGGCTCCGCCTCGCCTCACCTCGGATGCCCTCGACCGCCTCCATCTTCTCCCTCCCTCGCCTGCCGCCCCCCCGCTCCCGCCTCCTCCCGGCACGCCTCCCGCGCCCTACCTCGCCGGGCAGGAGCGCCGTCGGCCCGGATCCCGCTGCCCACCCTCCCGGGACCCCTGCCGTCTCTCAGGGTGCCATTTCACCCACTTCCAAAGTCTCCTGGACTTTCTGCGGGCTTGTGGCTTCCTTTGCTGCGTGCTGTGGGTTTGTTTTTGAGAAAGGTGGCGTTTCTCTGCAGAGGCAACTGAATGGGTTAAATCGAGCCGAATTAACCCTTCACTGAAGGGCCTTCAAACTGAGACGGTGTCACATTAACTCCTCGACAGCCCATTGCTAAAACGGAGATGTCACATTAACCCAGAAAAAAAAAGAGACCCTGCCACATTAACCCACAGACAAAACTTGAGATGCTGCCAAGAGATGAGGCGTCACCTTCCTGCTGCAGTAAAGCTGCAGCGCCTTTCTACCACAGCACCCACACCCCTCGTGTCCCTGGCCTCTGTGTATGCATAGCTCCTGAAATTGTTAATTTTCTGCAAAGCCAAGATAGCAGGTCATTCTCCTTTAACTTAATCATCCAAGATTTTCTGCACAGCAACTCGACAAAAAGGTCTTAGGGAGGGTGAGAGGCAGGGAAACAACTCAGAGAATGCTTGTCTTTTACATCCCGAAAATCATACTTATGTAAAAAAATGTTTTCCAATAGTGTATAATTTATTTATCTAATTTCATTCGCCTTTATTGCTGTTTTTTGTTAGAAACAAACAAACAAAAAACAAAACAAAAAAACCTAAACAAAAGGTGCAGGGAGAGGGTACAGGGGGGAATAAGGAGGGGTAAGGAAAGTGGTGGGTGTTGTCTGACTTTCCATTAGACTTTCCTGAAGTATGAGTTGATATTGAAGATGCCTGTATCTTTCTCCCTGGACGATTCTCCTGAGGAAGTGAGGATCTTTTGCAATCAATCTCTCACTACCGTGTTGCTACTACTGCAAATTCTCCAGCAGTGGGAATCCTGAAGCATTAGCACAGACTGGCTTTGGAGCTTTCTCAACTATAGCACATAGGAGACATGCTGAATTGTTGTAATTGTAAGGGTACTGGCAACTAAATTTACAATAATGTGGAATTGCCATTGGTTGTGTTACGCAGTTCACTTGTGAGAGTTTTCCTTAGGAGGTTTGATTCTTCATCAGAAGAAATTCCTTCCAGACAAAGTGTCTGGGGAGAAGCTTTGCAGAAAGAGGCTGGGTGTCCTAGTAGACACCGAGTGGAACAGGCACCGGCAGTTTGCTTTTGTGAAAAAGAAGGTGGATGGTGTCCTGAGCTGCATTAGGAGCGGTGCTGCCAGCAGGTGAAGAGATTCTGCCCCTCCCCTCAGCATTGATGATGTCACTTCTGGAGTGCCAGGTCCTGTTGCGGACTCCCAAGTACAAAAGAGACATGGCCATACTGCAGCAAGTCCAGAAAAGGGCTGCAGAGATGTTTAGGGGACTTTTCCTGAGAGAAAAGACAGAGTATTGTGACTTCAGCCTGGAGAAGTCTCAGGGGAGGAGGGGAGGAATCTTAAAAGTGTGTTCAAATATCTGAAGGGAGGTCACACATAACAATCAGTGGTGGGTGCAAAGTAAAGCGCAGGTGAACACCAGAAGACACTTTTTCACAAGCCAGGGTGACAGAGCAGTGGCACTTCTCCGGCACTTGCACAGGGAAGCTCTGAAGGCTCCAAGCATCAAGAGCAGCTGGAACATGGCCCAGGGCAACAGGCTGTAGGAGGGCCTGCCTGACCAGGGGGTTGGACTACATGACCTCCACTCCAGATGTCCTTTCCAGCTGCAACCAGCCTGTGGTTCTGAGATCTGATAGCTGGACAGGTCCAGTCCATGCAGGTTCAGAGTCAATATTTGGGAATATGTGACAGAAAAAACAAAGTGTTCAAACCTATGTCCTGGGTAACCCAAAATGTTGTTGTATTTCATATCTGTCTGTGCCCAGAATTGCTAATGTCCCTTTCAGACCCTGCAGCCACAAAACAGAAGGGTGGGGCAGGGGGTGCTGCAGTCTCTTTAGAAGTCAAGGCACTGAGGCAGAGGCTCTCTCCCACTACTCCTTTTGTCTCTTGGCTCTTTTCTGCCTCTGCTTGCAGCAGTACCAACTCTAGAAGCTGCATTTCACAGTCAAAAACTGTTTCAAGTGGGAATTTTGAAACACCTGTCTGCAGCCATGCTGGGACCCGCTCCACATGGTCACCGCAGCCACCCACTTCTGCTTGCTAATAAACTGTAAATTTTTTCAGTTGTATTTACTCATATTTGTTTCTCCTTAATGGTAGAAAGGGATTGGTTAAAACTAAGGGAGGTAACTAATTTTAAAGTGTCCCTCTCAAATGTATTAAACCAAGCCAACATATTAACTTCCTTTCATAATTTTGGGTACTGTTGAGTAATATTCTCATGTTAATTCTTCTGTGCTTACTGGTGCTGGTGAAGGGGTCTTGTGAATTCAACAGCTCATGTCCCTAGCGCTATTTTAGCTTTTAGTACTACACAGTCTTTGCACATGTAGTGCAACATGAATTGAATGGTGCTTGAGTATGCCTGTGCTTGCATATTTGCATCATATTATCATAAATCATGTATAGGGACAATAGCAAGACTAGAAAGATGTCTCTGGCTTTAACCCATTCTCCTAGTCCCATTATATTTTCTAAAATAAGATATCCTCATTAAAGAAAGTTTTATCTTGGAAAACTGTACTTAAATTTTATGACAGGAAGTCCTATTTTGAGGTTTGTCTGTACCAGCACAAGTTTTGTTTAAGAATCAATTAAGAATGGTAACTTGCTCTTTTTTAACATTATCTTAACTGTTACATTCACCCCAGGATATGAAAAATGCTATTATAACCCTAGACTGAAGAAAATACTGAATTATATTCTTATACTTACAAAACTCTTTTCTGTATAAAAAACAACCACTGATTTTCACTACCACTCCTTTGCTGTGCTCCTGTTTTAATGTTTTTATCCTGTACTGGGTTTAGGTAAAAATCTCTTCTAGTCAGCCTTACACTGAAATCAGCTTAAGCTAAAGTCTGTGGCAAAGGAGCTTTAGTTACAGTAAATTCACGAATACAAGCCGCACTGAGTATAAGCCGCATCTCTGGGTGTTGGCAAATATTTCGGTTTTTGTCCATAAATAAGCCGCACCCGAATATAAGCCACTCTGTCGTTTGCAGCGAGGACCCGCGTGCAATTAGTAACAGAACCGCGGGAGGGCGGGGTTTACTGGCTGAGCTAAGGCTGTGCAGGCTCAGCCTGCTAGGGGCTGCTGACAGGGCCAGGTGGCCCAGCCCGGTGCTGCCGCTTGGGGCCGGCCGCCGCTGCCACTGGGCTCGGTCACCCCGGGTTGGCGCTGCCCCGCGGTGGCAGGCAGGGACGGAGCTTCCTCCGCTCCTACGGCAGCGGCGGTGGGCGGGGACGGAGCTTTCCCGCGCCCGTGGCGCCGGCGGCGGGCGTGGACAAAGCACTCCGCCTCCTCCCTGAGCCGCGGCAATGGCGGCGCGCGCTTCCACCCGCCTCCCCGGGCCACGGCAATGGCTGCGCGGGGCTCCCGTCGGCTCCCTGGGCCGCGGCAATGGCGGCACGGGGCCCCCCGTCTCTCCCCTGGGCTGCGGCAGAGGAGGGAAGAAGAGAGCTCTCCTGCCTCTCTCCCCGCCCCCCGTGCTGCCTTCAGGGAGCCAGGGCAACAGAGTAACACTGTAACAATAGCGGAATGCCGGCTTTTACTGGCAGGTGCTTGGCTCGGCGCCCTGGCTGGCACGTCTGGGTTTGTAAATGTCAGAAAATTATTCACGTATTAGCCGCCCTCAACTATTAGCTGCACTTCCGGTTTTCCACCAAAATTTTTGTCAAATTGCTGCGGCTTGTATTCGTGAAATTACTGTAACTTGATTTTGGCTGTTTTGGGAGAGAGAAAGAGGAGGTTTTAGATACACTGAACACCATATGAAGACAATAAGCACTACGCAAATTAAAAATCAAAAATATCTGCTCCATACCTGATTCTTAATGCTGAAAGAGCATAAACTCCTAACCTGTCTTGCATTTTTCTGAGCTCCTGCATGCTCCCTTGAACAGTTAGGTCTTCATATCAGTAAGGATTTGATTTGCAAGTTTGCCTAGATTTCAACCCATGCTAAGAACAATGCAGCTGTAACAAACCTGTCAGGCCCATTGTGATCTTCGTGGCAGTAACCTAAGGAAGAATTTAAGAAACTCCTTTAAACAAGCTTCAAAGCAGCTTGAGGCTTTGTGATATCTTTCTGTTTGATTGCAGAATCCTAAGGAGCCCTTAGAAGGAAGCCCGGGGTTCAGAATTTACCCTGTTCTACGTAAGCATCCTAAGAAAGAGGTCAGGCTCTTATTCAAAGTCAATAGTTTTAAAAAGAAGGGTGGATATCATCTTCTTCAAAGTAACTCACCAGCCTGAGTCCCTGGTTTCAAGAGGAGAGCTGTGAATGTCAGTCTCCTCAGGAAATAGGAAATTTCAGTTTTCACTAAGGGCTTATCTTCTAGAAAGAGCCATGTCTTCAGAACACACCAGGGCTGTGGTCCAGGTGGCAGACTGGGAGCTGGGAGAAGTCTTTCACTGACTTGACTGAGTAAAACTCCTAATTTCCAGGGAGTAGTGTGTCTAAATGTAATTGTGTAATCCCTAGTATTTTCTTGGCTGCTTAAAATGTCGTGCTACTTAGTATGCTTGTTTTGAAAGCCTTTCCACGGCTGCTGTTGTAGGGCAGACAGAAAGAGGCTCTGCTTTGGCTTCCAAGATAGTCGATTAGAAGTGAGCTCCAGTGTGGGCAGTTAACAGAGTGCTACATTAAAGCCAATCAGCGCTGCTGGTGTGAAGAGGGTATTAGGTTGTGCTCGCTGTGCTGATTTGCTTGCATAACCTCTAGTGTGGAGCACAGGCAGTGCTGGATCATGGCTATGCAGCGTAGCCTGAGTTACCATGCCCTTCTCTCCCCTGAGTATGGAACCTCGAGTGCACCTTAGAGGTCTACCCCGCCACAGGTTTGTGAGAAGCACATAAATATTGTTGCACACACAGCAGGAGATGCCTTGCTGTTGCCTCAGTAACTGGCAGAACAGGTTCCTGTCAATGCAAAAGAATTGAGACCCTTGTCATTGCAGTTGCGTCACTGCTTGCACCAGAGTTTCCTTTTCTTTTCCCCTCTCAATTTCCCCTTTCCCTTTCCCCTTTCCCTCTTTCCTTCCCTTTCCATTTTTCTTTCCCTTTCCCCTTTTCTTCTCCCTTTCCCTTCTTAAAGCCACAAAATAATTTCCATCTATTCTTCCCAATACTAGTGTCTGTGACAGTGGAGGATCTCTGCCATCCTAAATGCAGTGCAGGCTTCAGGTTCAGACAGCTGTTTTGTGTGTATGTGACTTCTCTGTGGTGGATCACGTAGGCATTGCAGACTTGCCTGGTTCTGTAAGCAGAGGAAAAGAAATGTGCAGAGAATGACAAAAATGTTAACCAAAATGTCAGTTAGCAGAAATGAATTATGTGTTCAAGGACTTGGACAACCAGATGGCATAAAAGACAATCGATTTCCACAACATGAGCTCTGAAAGGACATGATTCCCTTATAAATGTGTGTTTCTTCTTTCTAATCTCTTTACGTATCTGGGCAAATATTTATATGTATTTCATTTGTATGAAACCTAGGAAGAACAGTAATTGGTACTCATAGCATTTAGCAGAGTGCTAACTATTTTTGTGTTACATGTTCAGCACTGAATCAGACAAATGGTACATCTTGCTCCAGGTTCAGAGCTCTGTGACAAGGTCAGAATGCTGGACTTGAAGATTAGCAATGTGCTGTTCAGCATTTCAGGTAAACCTTATTGCTCAGATGAGTAGCCAGGCCTTGGCTGGGTAGGTCTAGCTGACTGCAAGCCAATTTGTTTACTTCAAGAAATATGGAGAACAAATCTTTTAAAGACAGAATCAGTGGAAACACTGTGTTCATGGTGGCCTTATACTCTACAAATAGTGCTGCTGACATCCAAATAATTTAACTCTGTGTAACCACTGTAGAAGTTTAGTTTTTGAATGAAGCAACAAGACAGCTGCAGGGGAGCTTCGCAGGATAAATCAAGCAGTCCTTCTAATACCATGTCTAACTTTGTCTTCTAGGCCAACTTTCTCTGTGAAAAGTTGTGTCACTACTACTGTTCAAGAGCAACTAATGCTGTTAGAAGTACAAAATCAGTATGAAATATTAATTCTTATTCTTTAAAAGTGTTGGGATGAGAGACAAAATAACTCTATCATTTAGTCTTTCTTAATTTTGTCTACTGCCATGCAGGTCCCTTCACTTAATGTGGCAGAACCTGGAAAATTCTCCTTGTATGTTCCAGGTTTACTGTGGCTGAGAACCTCCCCTCACAAATGCATGTGTATCAGAAGTTCAGTTATGTGTAGCATGTTTCTGGTCAAGTCACACCAGCCAGAAACAGAATTGAAACTATAAAATGTTTCCTAACAGCCTGTAATGCAAGCATATATGTTGCTTCTTTAGTTTGGATTTAGCATCATAAAGTGCAAAGACATTTAAGTATGCTTCTACTGGTTGCAATAAAATTAGCACTCGCTTGCTACCAGTATTGCACTTGAAGCCCTTTATAAATATTCATTTAAATTACCTAGCTTGCTAGTTAAGTAATTATCTGCATATGGCCAGTAGTATTTTGAGGAGTGCAGGGTTTGTTTAGCCCCACCTAGCATTTACACTTGCAAGGGGTTTATTGCCCATGATGCTGCATCTGACAAGAGCTGCTCAGATGCATAATTTGTCCCGCTTAGAATTCAGTATAAGAAAAAATAGTAAAGGTTCATATCAGCAACATCTGCCCATAGAGAAAACATTAAATGACTATGTTGTCCGCCTTAATATCCATAATGCTGTATTTTGTGTGAGATTGTAAATGGAAATTCAATTTACCTGTTGATGTTTACACCAGCAGATGTGTTGAGGATTTCAGCATTCATTTCATCAAGTAAGTATATAGTTGTTATTCTGTTTTTCCTAAAGCGGCATTAGTTGATATTGAATGATAGCAAAAGATGTTTTAGTGTTTCTGCAGAAATTAATACATACTGCCTTCCAGGAGGGCTCTCCTGACTATGAAAGGCAGGAAAAATATTTAAATCTGCACATAGGTATATCTACATGTACCTATGACTTTGAGAAGCCTATTTCAACATCAACACAAACAATATTCTTCCTACTTTACATATAAGCATTTGCTGACTTTCAGTCTGCTGTACCAGAGGAGGTCCACAGAGGACAAAACTACTCAGCAGATGCCATTAAGGATACAATCTGTGAGCTGATTTTATCTGCTTCTCCGGTTACTGAAGGTATGAGTAGGAATTTCCCTGATTATCTTCTTTCCCTCTTAGCTTATAAAATAAATGTGCTTTATGGAATAAGTATGGATACTGGAGTGAATACAGAAAGAATTTGTTCTTTGCAACAGATGCAAATTTCATTTTATTTTGATCCGTTGTTACAGACCTTGCAAATGCTCACAGGTGCAATTGGGAAATTCATGTACAGAAAATCATGTGGTATCTTCACCTTCTTATTCTGTTGAGACACAAACCCTGGGCTTTCTGGGATTGCAATACACTGTTCTCACAAAATTGGTCTAAAATCCCTACTTTCAGTTGTCATTGTAACCTTTGTTCTCAGTTAAACAGCTTCAAAGTGATTGCCGGCTTTTCTAGGTAACATTATTTCGCTGTGGAGTAGTCTGTCTCCAAGAATGCAAAAGGTGTGGAAGCGCTCTGATAAAGCGTCATACCAGTTCAAGACAATTCTTCTCTCCAAATTAGGTGAAAGTACTGGAACATAAACAAACACTGCCTACCTTATGTGGATTATGTTAGTGGAGCTCTAAATTACACATAGAGGCTCTCCAGCTTCTCCTGGCACGCAAGAATGCACAGCCTTAGCAGTGGTTAATGTCTCCGCTTTGGGAGCAGCTCACTCAAGAATTCTCTTAAAAACTGGCATATCACATCCCTGAGCAGCTTTTCTGTAGTCACAATGTCTGTTGATTACTTGATATTTTTCCATGAATTTTAGTTGTTGTTTCTATTAAGTGCTGTGTGTTGCTGAAGTTGTCACTGATCAGAATGATTTGTAGTTTTGCACAAATGCAGTACTATACTTAGAATAAGCAGCATTTTAATTTTTATCAGTGTTGCACAACAAGTATGGAATACAATTTATTTTTAGATGATACAAACAATAAACATGGCTCTTGAGTTTGGTGGTGGTAGTTTTTACAAACAGCATACAGTGAAAAATTCTTCCAGGACAAATATAAAACAGGTTCTGATTCTCCAAATTAATCCCTTGGGGTATTCAGTTACTCAGTTACTCACTAGGGCATGATGATTGCTATCAGCAAGAAAGATGAAACTTTATACTTTTTGAAAGAGGTTGGATAGATACATAATGACAATAAATCAATGTATTTTAAAACAACATTTTGTTTCAGTGAATATTTCTGATTTATCTATCAAAACAAGCAATCAATGGAACCTTAAAAACGAATATGACAATTTATTATGAGCTCTTCATTTTTTTTTTTTTTTCTTTTTATAAAGCTGCAGTATCTCAGAATGCCAGGAGTCAGTGAAATTCTTCAGTTTCTAAAGCATAACTTGCTCTAGAAGTAAACTTGCTCTTTAAAAGTGAGGTAAACAGTACTCTGTTACTTCCACAAAATTGTTTCTGTTAAGTGGGCTATTTATGGAATTATTGTCAGAGTTTGTCTTCTGCATGCTGCTTCATGCTTCATGCAGTATTTTGTTGTTGTTGTTGTTGTTTTGGTTTTTTTTCTTAATAATGTGCAATAAAGAAAAGAACTATGAGAAATCATGATGAATAGGACTTGAGTATGCACTGCCAGTTTATACTTTATAGATAATATAAAAAATCCTGCAAATGTGTGTTGCATCTCTGAGCCAAACATGTTTCCAATTGGCATTTGGAAAATAAAAATCCTTACAGACCAGCACGCTTTGGGTCTCTGAGAGGCAGCCCAGATAAACTGGGAGTTAGCAGAGATCATGATACTTGTTCTGTATTGTGCCTTCCTGAGGAATCTCCAAAGACTTGAAGAGAAGGCATGGGAATTGCCATTTCATCCAGTGCTGGATTAAGTCAATTCCCAAACAGCATAAAAGTGTAGAGGAAGAACTCAGAAATGCTTTTAATTCACCTGCAGAAATATATCCATAGTGTAAGTATTTACGTTGGTATTTGATCAGGAAGTTTCAACACCCAGTCTTTCATGTTGAGAAGTACAGTGACATCTTCCTACCTACCTCATAATGGACATGGGATTCTCTGCTCTGAAAGAGCATTTCCTAACTTTGTGATTTCTAATTCCCTATAATTTGTAATTCCAATTCTAGTTTCATTCGGATCAATGTGGAACAATTCTACCTTTTGAATTATTGAAACTATTTTTTAAAACTATCTTCTTATTCTCTAGGATTTTTGGCTAGCAATTGGCCAGAACCATGATTACTCGGCTGATGAGGTCTCATCAAACAAGCATTGCTAGAGAGTGCTTTTTATTAAGAACACCTATGTGCTTTTTGATGCTCAGGTAGTTAGAACACTTCTCTTTCCTGATTTGTGCATGGAGATGGTTCTGCAGCACTGCAGGGCTGCCTTTGGGTAGTTTTAACTCCCAAATGTCTTATGCTCTCCTCTACCACATTTTCTGTGCCTGTTGTGTGAGCATCCATTTCTCTTCATGCCAACCATCCACTCCATTCTAAGCCAGCAAGCTACTAATAAAGCTCTTGATGAGACACTGAAACCAGCACCAAAAATGCATCTTCCTTCCTTCTGGAGAAGACTGGGGTGTTAGATAAGCATGAAGCTAACTTCTGTCTGATTTAGAACAAAAATATGGATCAGTTGAGACTGTTCAACCATTCACAGAATAATCCAGACAAACTTTCCTTTGCAATTCAGTACCATCAAGAGCTGCAGCTTTGCTGAGAGGTAGCAGTCTCACCCTTGTAATATGTTGTTGTCCTTGACAGTGTCAGAATGGATTAGTATTTGGATATGCTTACAGACACTGGTGGGCGAGGCTTGTAAGACATTTGTTTCCTGTCTGCAGCATGAACATTAAATTTAAAAAAAAAAAAATTATAGTCCTAATAACTTACATAAACATTCTCAACATTTGCATATCAAGAGGAATAAGAGTGTCCTTAGAGTGTGAGAACCAGAGGCAGGGAAGTAGTTGTTCTGAGAGACCATTAGTTAATAATAAGGAAAAAACTGAATAGTGGATGAGAGGGCAGATTTACTGATAGGGCTATAGGATCACAGCCAACTGCTTGTTAAGACCTTATAGCTCAGCACAGATGTCATAAGACAAATAATCAGCCAAGCTATGGTTTTAAGGGGACTGTAAACCTAACTCTAACCCCCTTACTAGCACTGAGTAGTATAGTGCATGTTCTCGTGCCACCAGGCAGCACTCGTGCATCTCCACAGTCCTTCCCACCATTTAGATCAACTGATATCCACCTTAAAAGGCTGTACCATTGTACAGCCTCCCGCTTCACCACTGTGGCTGCATCTACTCCCATTGGAAAATGCAGATTGATAAAAGATGTTCTCGTTTTCGAGTACCTGCTATGCCCATGTGTATATATATTTCTGCTAGGAAGAGCAACAGCTCTGTCTTTCCTTTGCTCTGCTGTTGTCACCAGGTGTTCTCTAGCACTGTGACATGTATATATAAGATGTATATATTTCTTACTTTGTCTCTATAGTAACAGGCTACCGAAAGGAGTCTGGGAGCTCAGCCATGAGCATAGGAAAAATGGAGGAGTATATCCCACCATCAGGAAAGTAAACTCTTTAGATAAAGTGTTAAGAATGAAGTGTTAAGAATGAAGACTGGAAATGGCACGTGTAAGTTTAGATTATTTTAAAAGGTATTCTTCCCATTGTTTTTTGTTGCATGAAAAGCAGTTGAAATGCTTGGCCTCACCGCTTAGAGGAAAGGAATGGGCATTCCAGTCTCAACATTTGCTTTCATTGTTAATGCTTTATCTCAACATGTAGTGTTACTTTGTGGGTTACCACTGTATGTTTTTCCTTTTCTTCACGCTTCATCTCCAGCCCCAAAGTACTCAATGCATGATAATGCAATCATACTTGTGAAGAATTCACTTAATTCCTCATATTTCTCAACCAGTTTGCCAATTTAGGCTGCACAAGTTCAAACACCCTTGCTTTACTTCTATCATTCTCTGTGATCCAGCCTCTTACACTCACTTTCATTTACTGTGTGGTGCTATCATCACCTCCCCAACACATCATCAGATCCAGCTTAATCCAGCACCACCATGTTCACCACTAAACACTGTTCCCTGCTGCTGCATCCGCACATCTTATAAATACCTCCAAGAATAGTCACTCACCCACTTCCCTGGGAAACCTGCTACAATGTCCGATGACCAGTGAGAGAAATATTTCCTAATAGCCAATCTAAACCTCACCTGGCACAACTTGAGGCCATTTCCTCCTGTCCTGTCACTTTTTAACTGGGAGAAAAGACTGACCCCTCACCTTGCTACAGCCTATTCTCAGGCAGTTGTAGAATGATGAGCTTCCCTTTCTCCAGCCTGAACACCTCCAGCACCCTCAAGCTGCTCTTCACAGAATTTGTACTCTAGACCCTTCACCAGCTCCTTTGCCCTTCTCTGGACTCCCTCCAGCCCTTCAATGACTTTCTGGTCATGAAGGGCCCAGAACTGAAGACAGGACTCGAAGTATGGCTTTACCAGTGCTCTGTACAGGGGAACTGTGCTTCGCATTGGCATTGCTTAGGTACACACACATTCTACCTTGTGGTTTCTGGGCTTGCAAAGTGTTTCAGCTGTGTTTCAGAATGAGAGCCAAATATGCTACAGCTTTGTCTTGCCTTCAAAGTTCAGCATTAGGATATAAGGAAACAACAGCAGAGTATGCAGCATATCCAATGTTTTGGTAGCCATTGAAACTAAAGCAAGAATTGGAAAATTCAAGTGAGGAAATGCAAAGAATCCAAAGACTCACCAAATCCTCACTGAGAGGTAAAAGCTGCTTCCACTTGAGTTTTAGATAGTTATATGTTTGGCTGAAAAATGGATGTGAATAATGAGACCTTGTTTATCTTCTGTAGGCCATAAATATCTATCCTGTAAGCAGCACTGAAGAAGCTATTCCAGCCACTGTGCAGGTTCATGGAAGGTGTGAGTGGATTGTGTGTGCGCACATACACAATGATGTAGATTTACTACAGTATGTTAAGTATTGATCTTTGAATTTATATTATGTGAAGGCAGCAATGTCTTTTGCGTTCACTGCAATTTTCTGCCAATATTTAAAAATTTAGAAAACTCTTGCATTTCACCACTGTCTGTAGAACTGGGACAGCATATTAGCTGTGAAAAATAAAAGACACAGAAAAAAAATCTTGTGAAATCATTCCTTTGAAGCTGAAATAAAAACATTTTTATGCCCAGAGATTAATTATGAATAATCGGATTCTGAATTTAATCTGTTCAGTTGAGGGGGGAAACATAGATGATTTGAGGAGGAATGTTTTTCCATCTTAAAATGATCAAAGTATTTTTGTATATTTGCAGAAATTGATTAAGACATGACAGTCAGAGATGGGGGAAAAGGGTAGCAGTTCAGAGTAAATAATGGCATCAGAAGAAACATGGAAAAAATAGGGAAATAAATGGAAGGAATTTGTACTGGAAGTTATGCAAACTCCTGCATGGCCTTGTAGAAAATACTAAACTCTCGGTTTCCCCATAATGACCCAGATAACTCTGTAGGAGGCCAGTTGTTTTCAGTTTTCATCTCTGCTTATATAAAAATATCACAATATAAAAATAATACATGTACAAAAAATTGTAACAATGGCCAAGGGCTCTTTGATCAATGTGAAAGCCAGTGCTATGCACTTAGACTTGGTATATTTTCTTTTGATTGCAGATTTCATTAGTGATTTCAAAGTTTCTCTCCATCCTTTTTGAAACTCATGCACCAATGAACCAGAAGTTCAGTCATGGAGGAGAGAAATGAAGAAACAATGTGTTGAAGCCAGAGATGTATTTTTGTTAGAAGAGGCCATACTGGAAATGAGTAATGTTTGTGGTTTTTTTAGCATGCTGATGGATCTGGTAAGTTTAAGGCAAAGCTGGAGATAACTTTGACTCCAGCATGCTCCATTTACTAGCCAACAAGGTAGCTGCATTGTAAGATTGAAAAGACAGCAAGTACCACAAGCTTTTCAACACACACTTCGAGAAGTGTCCCTGTGTATAGAGCTGTCATCCTGCAGCCCAGAACCAGAGCTAAGCTGTTCCTTACAGTAATCCACATGCCACATTGGCATTTCTCCACAGCCTTCCTGCCTGCCTTCCCTGTCAGGCACCTTTAGCCTACATTACCTACGTTGTTAAGGACAAGTAGCCTTCCTTCCCCATGGCTTTCTCCTTCTCAACCTTCATAGTGGTCTTATCTGGTTGTGTTTTTTTTGTTTTGGTAATTTTTTGTTCATCTTGTTTTGGTGTTTTTTTCTGCTTTGGTGTGTTTTTTTTGGGACAACTTACACTAGGAACAAAATGTCAGAAAAATATACATCAATTTTAGAACCAGTTCAGTTTTTTGTGTTTGTAAGAATTCATATTGTTTTCATACCCGGGTTTCAATTAGAGGTTATCACACAACAGCAAGCCTGGGTATTCCTATGTATATGAAATGCTTGTGGCTTTTTCAGTTCTCTGCATTTATTCAGATACAGGACAAAAGGGCCAGATCAAATACTGCGAGTGCAATACAATTCTCACTTTCCTACACTTAACATGAAACAAGACCCAGTGACTGCTGAAGCAATGAATCACCACAATTTGCATATACAGGTCAGCAGGGAACATTGTCTCACAGCTGAGAGCGTCCCTGCAGCCACCTCTTGGCAAACCCAGTCCAATACATATGCATTCCTACTAGTGGTCCCTTAGCCAGCACACAGGCGGTGCGATGAGGAGGCCACACTTTAGCTGGGAGACCTGACCCGTGCAGGGACCCTTCCCTCCCGAGAGATGTACCACGGCTTGGCTGGCTGTGCAGTAAAGAGGTGTTCTCCTTTTATTTTGTCCGTTCTCTTGGATGCCGGTCAGAAGTCAGTGGTGGACCCAGGGTGCAGTCCTGGAGTTCAGGTGCTGGTGACAAACAAGAACACCTTATCGAGTCCTTGTACGAGTGGTGTTTGCAGAAAGTGGGAGGTGTTCTCACCATCCATCCCGAAGTCACGAACCTTTCCGTGGACGTGCTTTCACTCTAAGTAAAAGGTGGAGGATGATTTAGGAAGGAAAGGCCCTTCTGCACCCATCCTAGAGCGAGGGAGAGGTATCTGGGCGCTCGCACGGCGCTGGCGGGCAAAGGGCGGCGGAGCCTGCGGAGAGGGGCTGGCTGCGGGCGGGCGGGCGGGGGAGCCCGGGGTACTGCTGCCCAGGGTGGATCACAGCCGCTCGAGGGCCGTGCCGAGAACACTGCGTTCCCTTCCCGCCCCTGAACTGGAATTGAACTTCCCCAGCTCGCTGTGCGCCGGGGGCAGCGCCGATACCCTCCGCTGGGCGGGGGGAGAGACAGGGAAGAAGAAAAGCAAGAGGGGTGGAGGGAAAGAAGTTCCAGAAGGGTTTATTTCATCCTAGGTACTTAAGGGGGAGTGTTGTTTGGGTTTGCTTTTTTATTGTTGTTGTTTATTCTGGTGTGGTTGTTGTTTCTCCCATTCTCTGTGTGTTTTCAAGTTGGAAAAAAAAAGCAAACAAAATACTGTAAGGCAATCAGCAGCCCTAAGCAAACATACTTTCAGAAAAGAGATAGAAAAAGAAAAAGACATTGTTTTTACAGAAGTAGATTTATGGCACTTTTATTTTTTTGCCTTCCTGCCATTGTTAAACAAGCACTTTTCCTTTACTCTTCTCCCTGCCCCGAACATTATAATTATGTTTCCTTCCCGGAGGAAACTGAAAGTGCTGTGGCTCTATGCAAGAAATAAAAGACCAAAGGTTTGACAAAGACCTCATGCCCACAAATTGTTTTATTTTCGTAAGGGTGCCTTTAAGGCAGGTGTCTCTCAGAGGTTTTGTGCCATTGTCATGCAGGTCTCAGGCAAGGCTGTGTGCCCATGAGAGGTGCACATGAAGCAGTTTCAGCCTGCAGCAGGTCAATGTGTCAGCAGGCTCAGAAGTGTGGATGTGTTCCTTAGGACTGTATTACTAGGGCTTTCTCTGCGAAATCTTGTTTAAAAGGATTAGGAGCACAGTTGGGTGTTTTCCCTGTTTAGTGAAATCAGGTCTGTGCCAGTCTTGGATCAAAATGAATAATAAATCTTGAGGGATTTTGGTAGCTATTTGGTAAAAGTGCTTGTATCCCATGCAAGCATCACAGCATTTGGAAGACTTTTTGCCATTCTCTGATTTGGTTTCATTGTGGAGAACCTAGACATAGCCAGTCATTTACAATTGTTGCTTGGTATTCTTCACAGTAGCTAGAGTCACCACCTAGTCCAGTTTAATTAACTTTGAATGTATTACTCAGAGCTGTCTGGACACCATCTGCATTTTTTTTTTTTTGGTAGTAAATTTGTATTCGTATTACTGATATGTTATATCCTTGGTGTGTTCCAGTCCATTAACTACCTCATAAAATCCTTTACAAATATCAGTTTTAGCCTGTTCAATAGCTAAATAATGCAACCTTTTGCAGACTGCAGTTCAACCTGACAGAGCCAGAACCATTTTTCTCTTGTTTTACTACCGTACTGACCTGCTTATAAGATAAGCTTCTTGCCTGTCAAATGGAAAACATGCAAAGAACTCCCACTTTGGAATTCTTTGGAATCTTTCCTCTCACTTTAGAATTCTTTCCCTGTGAGACAGGTTATGCCATGTCTCCTTTAAAGCCTGTGCAGTCTGCATCCTGGCAGATACCTTCAGCAAATGCAAGGGCAACTTCCAAAGTGGCTCTTGCTCCAAACCTTGGTTCAATAGGTGGTAGACACAGAGCAGCACCTTTTGGGCCTGATTTGCACCCTTTGACAGCTGATCACAAGCAGTGCAGCCTTGTTGCAGCTGTACGGCCATGCACAGGTGGGGCTGTGTGTTGGCCCTGCCTGACACATTCCTGGTCTGCCAGAGAAGAAGGCTCCTGCTCTGGCCCCTTGTTGGAACACATCTGTCTTCCTATTTCTCTTTCTAACACAAGAACCCTTGCCCTTGTCCTTGTCCCACAGATACTCCTCTCCCTCTGCTTTTCATTCTCTGTCTTCCAGTTGCAGTGCCCTTTGGCTTTTCTTAGATGTTGGTGCCTAGCACTGCACTGCCAGCCACTTCTTATCAAGTGTCTGTTTCATCAATCTTGTGATTTTATACTATCCACAGCACTTGAAATCTACTTTAGACCTCTTTCTTCATGTTTGCAAGGCTGCTGTGCCATAACTATGCTAAAAGTACTAAAAGGCTGAACTCTTTACTTCTGGGCTGGGGCCCAGGCCTTATGAGCAGAAATGACCATCGCAGAGAGTTGAGAAACAAATGGGCCCAACACAGCTGGACTATTGTGAACTAGCGATGAACCCTTCACAGGACATAGGCGGGAAGAGACGTGGTGCAGGGGCTGCGCTCCAGGCTGAGCGCTCTGCGCATCCCCGAGCTGCTCCGCACAGCCCCGCACACTCCGGGCGGCCCGGCTCCCGCACACACCCGCACACCGCCCTGCTGACACAGCCTGGCCATCTCTAGCAAAGCGAGTGGCCGCTGGATGTCACTGTTTGATCTCCGACAGACAGACACACGGACATTTGTCTCTGCCTGCAAGCGTCCTTAAGGACAAAACCAATGGCACAAACGAAATAAGTCCAAGCAGAAAAACAGAGCTCACCGGGCACCCCGGCACAGATTTGGTGGCTTTCCATCCTGCAGGAGCAGGTGATCCAGGAGCACCGGGGCACAGGCAGGGCCCTGCTGTAAGAGAGGGGACACTGCAGGGCTGGGGTTGCTGCCTGAACCACAGGAACCTCGGCTGAGGTACTCGAGCAGTCTCGGCTCCGTGAACTTTGTACACAGTGTACACTTGGAGAAGCCAGGAGCACTTTTTACATGAGCAGCACTGGCAGATGGCAGGGCATTTTGGCACTGGCCGTGCTAGGTAGAAGCACAACAGTGATCCCTCCAGTCATGGCTCAGGTTATCTCCTCTGACAGAAATCCCTGTGGCAGATACTCAGGTTTCCACCTTGCTGGTCATTCTCCCTGCTTGAAAGCTGCAGTTGCAGAGTGCTCAAAGTTTGGAGGTGTTTGATTGAAGCAGGTGCTGCAACCCGGATTTGTGGCTCTGGCCTGTGAGGCGTAACCATTTCACACAATCCTGAGCTACTCAAGCCACAACACCTTCCCCTCAAAGGCTTTAAACCAGGCCTGGGCACAGAAAGGCTGGATAGTGAAAGCTTGTCAGTATGAAAATATTTTTCACCTCAAGGGACTTGCAGACATGTGTTGAGGCAGGCAGCCACAGAAAAGGCTGTGCTGACCATGTGCTGAGCACCTGTCCTCTCTCTTGCGCTGGGGAGTGCTGAGGAGCCCTGTCCTTGGGGGCTGCTATTCAGAAGAGAACATCCTTGAAGGACGAGCAGATATGATAACTGCGTCCTTCTCATTTTCTGGATTTCTGGCACCGCTGTCCTGTGTGCCGTAAGGCTGAGCACTCAACATGCATGGAAGTCAGAGGGAGTTGCCTTCTGAGCCACTCAGCAGGACTACAGAGATGTCACGAGCTTCTGCAAGGAGAATATTAGAAGGGGCAAAATCCCAAGCAGAACTGGATGTAGAGGGAAAAATGGGGAACAAGGGATGAGAAAAAGGCTGAGGTACTTAACTCCTTCTTTGCTCAGTCTTGAACACCACCAAGTTGTTCTCTGGGTACCCAGGCCACGGAGCTAGAAGCTCCCAAACTCCAAGAGGAACTGACTAGAGTCACACCACTTAGAGGCACACAAACCTGGGGGGCCAGAGGGAATTCACACAAAGGTCCTGTGGGAAATGGCAGAAGTGTTCCCCAAGCCCCTTGCTATCCTTTCCCAGCAGCCCTGGCTAACTGCAGAGATCCAGGTGAGTGGAAGTTAGCAAATGTGATGTGCATGCATAAGCTTGGCCTGGGCACTGGGGAGCTCAGGGAGCAGATCCTTGTCAGAGCCATCACATGACACGTGCAGAACAAGCAGGAGATCAGGGCCAGCCCACATGGCTTCCTGAAAGGCAGGTGTTGCTTGAGGAACAGACTGTGGGTGTTGACTACCTGGATTTTAGTAAAATCTTTGACACAGTTTCCTACAGAACCCTCTGGGAGAAAGTGGCTGGTGTGGCTTGGAGGGGTGCACTGCTCACGCAGTTTTAAAACCTGGCTGGTTGGCCAGGACTTGCGTCCAGCTGGCAACCAGTCTCCAGTGGTGTTCCCCAGGGCTCAGTCCTGGGGCCAGTCCTGCCTAACACCTGTGTCAGTGGTCTGGATGAGGGGATGGAGTGTCCCCTCAGTGAGTCTGCAGTGACACCAAATTGGGTGCGAGTGCTGATCTGCTGGAGGACAGCAAGGATCTGCAGGGGGCCCTGGACAAGCTGGACTGGTGGGAGGAGGTCAGTGGCATGAGGTTCAAGAAGGCCATGTGCTGGGTCCTGCCCTAGGGAGAACACACTCCCTTGCAGCATTTCAGGGGCAGGGCAGAGTGGCTGGAAGGCTGCTCAGCACAAAAGGGCCTGGGGATGTTGGCCCACAAGTGGCTGCACAGTGGGCAAAAAGGCCACTGGCTTCCTGCCTTGCATCAGCAAAGGTGTGGCCAGCAGGTCCAGGCAGTGATTTGGTACCCTGTACCCAACACTGATGAGGTAGTGCCAGGAATCCAGCACAAGACACTGGGGGCTGGAGCACGTCCAGAGAGGGGCCAGAGGAATGGCTGAGGGAGCTGTGGGTGTTGAGCCTGGAACAAAGGAGGCTCAGAGGCACTTATCGCTCTATAGAACTGCCTCAGGGGAGGTTGTAGGGAGGGAGTGGCTGGTCTCTTCCTCCAGGGAAGAGGTGACAGGACAAGAACAGATGGCCTCAGGTTGTGCTGGGAGAGGTTCATTTTGGCAATGATGAAAAAGTTTTCACTGAATGATTTGCCAAGCCTTGGAACAGGCTGTGCGTGGAAACACTGGAATCATCATGCCTAGAGGTACAGTATATGGAAGCTACTTGGATGTGCCATTTAGGGACATGATTCACTGGTGCACTTGGCAGAGTTAGGTTCATGATTGGACTCGATGACCTTTGTGGTTATTTCCAACCAAAACAATTCCATGATTCTATGTTTCAGAAGCACAGTGCTCCAGGAAGTTACTTGGGCTTTTGTGCCTGCTGTCCCTTGAACCTGGGCAGCACCCTGGACATTCTAAGAAAACAAGGGCTTTGTTCTCCATCCTCTGAACCTCCAGCCAGTTCTGATCAAGCATCCATGCAGCTGATTCAGATGAGGAAGTTGATCTTCCAGAAGAATGGTCTTTTCTGGGCTGTTGTTCTACTGGATGAGGCAGTGAAGTGACTGAGCTCAGAAACCACAGCATATGGGGTACAGAGGAACAGGATATTTGGTGAACAGAGGTCTGGAATTAATTAGTGGGACTGGATAAGGGTCTCTGATTATGCAAATTTGTTTTCAGGGTATGGATATGTGTTTCTAGTTCCTCTCTATGTTGAACTTCGGCTCTGGACAAAAAGTCAGTGCTTAAGGCACAGCTGTTTTTCCGGTATACAATTTGTCCATGACCGTATTTGATATGTGTTCGTGGATTTAGGTATGTTGTGTTCTTCTCAACAGTATGCAAAAACAGGGTTTTGCCCTCATGGAACTGTTGTTTTGTTATGTTTTGTGGTATTTTATGGTGGTTTCATCAAGTAGATTGTTTTCATATCTGCAGTAAGGGTTGACACATTTAATTGCAACTCTGCCTTGCCTTCATGGCCTTCTCTGCACATATTATTGCCTGGATTCAGTTTTCCACTGCTTAATAAGGTCTTGCCCTTACATTCCCAATTTCCACAAACCCTGCAAAGATCTTATATTCTTCAGATGGATGAGACTATTTGTCATAATTTTGCTTAGTCCTGACTACAGGCTACAACACAAACTAATTCAATCCCTAATTACTCCACCTGATATATCTTTAAATTCAAAGGGCTTTAAGGTGTTGTGGCACCTGAATCTTATAAGGAAAATATTTCATCTCCAAGTGAATTATTAGGAAAGGCAGCAAGTGTCAAATTTTGAACCCATGGAAGTAGACTGTAATTCTCCAATAGCTCAGGGTTTGCTGTATCCAGCAGTGTGGAAGATCTCATTATTAATTATTTTCCTTCAGTTTTACTTTATTTGGAATGATGGGAAATGTTGCAATTATTTCTGACAGTCTTATCAAGTTACCTCCCAGTCAGAAGTTGCAGGCAAATATATTCTCCCCATTTTTAGTTGTGTTTGCACTATTAATTTGGCATAAAACCAGAATGGTCCTACTGTCTAACATGGGGTAAGACTGTTCAAAGTAGAGGGAGTTATCAGCTCAGTTAATTGCTCACATCAAGCTGTTATTTTTCCCAATGTCAGGGCCTCCAGCTGGGTGGCCCAACCACCTCCTCCATGCTGGGTTGCTCTCTACCCTGTTGGAGGTAGAGCTAGCAAGGTAGACAGACACTTGGACAGCCACAGTAATCTCTATTGTAATGACAACTGATGCTCGCCACATTGGCAACAGTGAGAGAGGGCAACAGTGCCTTCCACCTATTGCAGCATCAGTAAGAAAAAAACAGTCAGAAGTGAGAATTGCAGAAAGGGATAGATGATCAATGCCTGCTCATGCCCCTTGTTTCTATCTGCAGGTCAACAGATGTAAATGGAAAGGTCATAATTATTTTCTTTTTCAGAAGTGAGGCTACTATCTGTGTCTGTGAAGGAAGCAGCTGTATGCTATCAGCATGAGGCATTGTGGTCAGGGTGAACTCAGATGCACAGAATCCTGGGGGAGTACACAGTGCAACCTCTTTTGATGCCACTTGGAAATGAGAGTACTGTGTCTTTCCTCTCCCAGAACAGCTCTGCTATCATCTGGCTCCCTTCTGATAAGGGTCCAGTGCTTCCATCAATGGTAGTGTTCTCCACTCTTTTCTCTGGCTTTTTCAACTGTTGAATCCTTGTCTGCTGTAGGGCCAACTGAGGTACTGATGGCTATCTACAGCTCTTTTCTCTCCATTCATGTTTTGCTCAAAGGAACCAGATGAACAATTTCCCTGAGACCTGACAGTAAGATACTTCATTCCTGTAATAGGGATTGTTTGTGTTAGAACACCAAAAATGAAATTTAGATGTTAAACTTGCATGCACACACATGTTAAATGTATATATGTGTACATACAGATGTGTGCATACATATCCAGTTCTTGCATCCACTCCCTACAGTCATCTTCAGTCCTTAGCTTTAACATGAGATCTTTAGCCTTAAGGACAGCGTATAGGTCTGGCTGAACTCTTCTCTCTCTTACAGAAGACAGAAACTTCTTTTGTGATCAGTCATTGGAAATTCATGCAAACTTGCATCTGAAGGCTGAATTGTGTTAAACCATGTCACTTTTTTTTTAACTCCTAAGTATGGTTATGGGGATGTTTTTAATCTCTGCCGGGTTTTTGAATTTATAATGTATAGTTTGTGGAATCTGTGAGAAACCAGATTTAATAGGTCTGGCTAGGCAGAATTTTCTTGTGAAAGGTTCTTCATCCTAAGAAGAAGCTGTAAAAAAAAGGGTAAGAATTGTTCACGGTAGCACAGCAAGTGTTGAAAAACAGGGAACTCAAAGTCAAATGTCTGAACGTAAATATAGATGCCTAGTTTTGAAATCTTTGGCCATATTAAAGTAAACTTAGGAATTTTTACAAGCAGTGCTCTGTAGCTGTATCATGTTGTGAACTAAAGATGTTGATTATAATACTTGACTTGCTTAGCAAAACTATGTATGCAAAACATCATGTAAAAAACCTAGGTATGAGATTTGTATCACACCTTTGCAGTGACAGTAGGTGAAAGGTGTCTTCCACTTAGAGTCATTGTAAAGGATATTTTTGAGAACATTTTTATGGCAGCCACAAGGAAGTTGTGGATAAAATGCAGAAGAGTAACTCTGGCCATTTGCCTTCTTTCTACTTAGTACAGTCCAATAACTTTTAAATAATTTGTAGCTGCAGATAAAAGCTGATTTTCCTGAAAATTAAACTAATTTTGTATCTTTTTTCAGAGAACAAAAAGGAGTCATTAAGACCTCTATAACTCATGCTCTACAATAGGCAAAGCTCTATTATGGATCAAATACAGCCTGTATATGGAGCAGGTGTGCTCACAAAATGTGCTTGAAAGAGAGCAGGATGCTTAATGGATTTATGCCTAGTTTTGTTACATTTGGATACTCCTTCTTTGTGCTGCCGCCAAAGATATTATTTTCGGCTCCAAGGTTTCTCTGGTACCCCTTGAACTGAACACTTTGTGCTTAAACCCCTCCGAGAGGTGACAACAGGACAATAGAACTCCCTGTCTATTTCAAATACTGCATGTAGACAAAAACCAGATACCAGGTCATTTACCCAAACCGTGAGTTACACTCATTGCCTGTGCTTGCTCTTGTTGCAGGCTCCTCTCAGGAAGACACACAGCTGCACAAGCTGCTGCTCGCTGTCACCTCTCTGGGTGAAGCAGAGCTGCTCTTCTTGCTCTGTGTCATCACATACGTGAGGAGCCCAGGGTGGGAGGAAGACCTCTCTGTGCACCACTGTGCAGGTATCAGCTAAAATAACAGACATGGACGTAACAAGCCAATGTGAGTGGAGTGGAGGAGACAATCAAGTTGAAGGAAGAATCTGAGAGCACCACACCATTTCAAGAACAACCTGACTAGATGAGTTTTCTGTAGGATTTGACCCTTGCATATAACGTTAAAGGACTTCTGGTAGGGAAATGTGATCTTTCAGAAGTCCTGCCCAGGCATGGAAAGCAGCCTGTGAGGAAGGCTGGCATCATGACTGACTGGAGAAATAGAGAACAGGCAGGGACATGAAACTGGAAATAAAGACAAGATCTAGACGTGAGAATGGCAGTCATGTTTGTCCAGTCTTATCCACGATATATGTTCTTCTGATTGTTGATCACTACGGAGAGTCTGCAATGGCAGTGAGACAAATGTGTCTCAGACCAGCAGGTAATTGTCTAGTGTGGCAGTTTGGATTTTAGAATTTATGAGGTTATGTTTTCATTAACAAATTTGGAGTTAAAGTCTCTCCCTAGCCACTCTGGGATTTCCTATTGTAGATTATAATTTTGTACTGCAGTAAAGAGAGGAGAGGACACCCCCAGTTCTGCTGATGGACAAGATCAGATGCTTGCAGTATGAGCTACAATATTAAAACCAGGTCATAAATTAAAGAGGTCACAATTAACTTGACAATTCTATTTTCTTTCTGATATATTTTTCCATATTGCTGCCGATAAAAGAAATATAAGATTATTTCAGTTGCAGCACCAGCTGTACTGTTTAGTTAACATTTCTGTGTTAGATTTAACTTCTAAATTAATTTATCTTTTATTATTTCTTCAAGATATTGTGTTGAGTTTTTGATAGGTCTTTCACAACAGTGTGGGAGTTAAGGATACCCAGAATTTTATGCAAGTCTTTAAAACTAATTTCAGTCGTTTAAAAAGTGAAGTTTGAGTTACCTATCTCCTTTTAGAGTCTGTGTATCACACAAATTCAAACATTGACCTGATTTTTTTCTCTTTTTATCTGAAGGTAAGTCAAGACTAGCAGTGCTGAAGAGGAATGAAATATAATTGATGTGAACTTAAAGGTAAGAAGGAGTCCTTTCAGGCATATTCCCTCCCAGATTTTTGGCAACACAGACAGCCTTCACTTTCTAGCAGTTTGATTTCTTGCAATTGAAGTAATGTACTTGAGACAAAGAAACAGATCTATTGCCCACTGAACCATTTTTCATCTTTTCAGCCTTCTTTGATGTCTGAAAGGCAGGACATAGGTATGAGGATGAACAGATGGAGGAGACAGGTGGGGCTGGGATCTGGGCAGGGCAGCCGTGGGGCAACTGGTGGTGAGGAGCTGTTAGACTGTGAGTGTTAATTGTGGAAGGAGAAGGCCTGGCACCTGATCCTGACTGCTGACCCTGAAGGTGATGACTACTTCCACCATTCACTCCACTAGCTCAGGTATATAGCTCCAGTACTGCAAACTCCCCCTATGCTGTAATTCTATATCCTACATATGAATGGGCTACACTTTGAGGTGCGCACACAGCCTCGGTTACACCTCTGAGGTTTGTGACTTCTGCAGATTTAATTATATGATTATATAGCATTTTCTCCACAGGATTTTACCTCTGTCTGTGCATGAGATGGAATTGCTCTGGGGATGAGTAAGAGGTGTGCAGCAAAGGAACCATTTTTTCTGCAGGAGTCAGATTTCATTTCTTTCTGGAGTCTGAATAAAGCTGATTGGTATCTAACAACACTTCATGTGGGGAAAAATGCATTTGGGTTATGATGTGGCTTTTAAAAATTTTCTTCTTGAATGGGTATTAGAATTATGGGGTTTTTTTGCCTCCTTGATGCCTGATGCATAAAATTGTTATGACAAGACCCTTCCAGTCCTGTGCCATTAGGTGAAGCCTTCCTTCCCCTTTGTGGCTCACAAGGAGGCAAAGAAGGCTAGAGGGGAGGCAGACGGCAGCATGCACAGTCAGGAAGAAAAATGGTCTGATTTTGGGTGAGCTATTTAAGAAAGACTCTTTATGCTTCTGCAGTTTTTCTACATCCTAAATAGTATTTAATATTCCTAACAGGACATATTCTGTCACAAAATACCTCCCCTGGGAAGCTTCCAGCTGGGGAACATGTACAGGATTGATTGGTACAGGATTTCAAGAAAAAAAAAAAAGGAGATCTGATGGAGAAGACAGAGGTCTGTCCATGTTTCTGCCACAAAGCTGTGATGGTTTTGGTAAAGTTATTGTATATTAACTTTTCACAGTCATCAAGTCTCCCCTGCTTTCCAGAGAGCTGCATTGAGGCCATTTGTAAAGGCAATGTGTGTTCACAGATGTAGAAAACACCACCAATCCCTAAATTCAGTATAAAACACTCCAGAGGTCTAGAAGCCTGGATGAAAATTTTTCAAATTGGGTTTTCACAATTACAAGCCCTTTTATTCATGTCAAAGTTGTTGTGGAAATAAATTAATTAATAAACTTGATAATTTAAAATTACTATCACAGAAAAAGTCATAATGACACAATGATGAGTTGAACTTGGAAAGCAGACTGAGAAAGCTGTGCAAGCATTGATGAGAAAACAGCATAGCTGCTCATACTTTAAACCAGTGCTATGGGTGGATTGGGCCAAGGAGGGAAAAGTATTCACCAAGTCTGTTGTGCAGAAAGAGAATGCACGGAGGACGTTTTCAGGCTTTGCAACTTTTATAATACTTTTTAATGTGGGACACAGGAAAACAATAGTTGGTAACTAGAGCTCCCCTAATACAATAAAAGAAATTATAGCGCTTATTTTAATGTTTACAGTTTTGAAGGACCTACAAGGTTGTAGGACCATTGAGCTGTGTGTATTAAAACATGTGTTATATCTATCTCTTATAGTCTAAGTAACCTACTGTGGCTGAGTCTGTGACCCTTTTGAAAAACCTTAATAACTCAATTGCAAAAAGACTATTTTACTGAAGGAGGAAAACTCAACTTCTTGAGCATTTGCATTTTAAACTCCCCAGGAAGAATTAGGTACTAAACACTCTCACATATCCGATTCCAACTCATAATTTAATTACATTATAACAGAAATATTAACTTCTTATTTTCTCGACCTGGCTGGGGAGAAGACTCACAAAAATTAATTTTCCACAGAAGGATTTGGAGATACTCCAGTTTGTCAAAGAATTTTAAATGTCCTGTTATTTTATTATCTGGTCAGAGAGAATGAGTTGCTTGCAACTAGTCAAAAGCTAAGAAAACATTTTGCAGATATTTGACAGATCATTCAAGTGGAGAATGATTCTCAAAAGACCAATGTCTGCCTAAAAAGTTCATGTACTGTATGCTAAGAGAAGTGAACTTAATAAAAATAAACTTTCATGTACTGTATGCTAAGAGAAGTGAACTTAATAAAAATAAACTACTGTATTGCTAAAAATATTAAAAACTACCGTAAAATTGTAAAATTCAAAGCTTACTCTAGAATTTCTATTTAGTTGTAAGACATTTCTCTTTATGGCTTATAGCTCCCTAGTGCTTTTTTACAAAAAGGAAGTGAATATTTCCAAGTTGTAAGATAAATTTTATAATTTTATCCTGCTGTTAAGTTTTTTTTGGTTTTTTTTGGTGGCAGATGCATGTTGAAGAAATGCAGGTAAGAAGCCCATAGAAATGCACGGTTTTAGAAGAAGGGGAGAAGTCTGAGGTGAGTGCTCTGAAAAATGCTTTTCCAATATCAAAATGGGAAGATCTGATAGTGGTATGACCCTTTCAGCTGATGTTTGTAATCCACCATCTCTACAGAAACAGGTACAAAACTCAAGAAGCACATACGACCACACCCATACCAGATACCAGTGCAGATGACAACCATCATGACATTGTTAGTGGTCTATAAAGCACTCAACAAAGTGGTGCTCCCTCTGGGCATCCAAATCCAAGCAGACCTGTGCCAAGGAAAGTTATCAACAATCCTCACTGAGGGCCTGTGGTGGCCCATGTGTGGTGGTTCGTGGTAGTGACAGCAGGGCAAATGAATGCACCCCAGGCAGCATCATGGTAAGAAATTATCTGCAAAGATCACTTGTGACCCAAAGATTGGCGACGGCAGCAGTGGGACTCTAATCACAGTTCAACCCTCTGACCTCAGTCTGTACCTACGAGCTACAAGTTCATTAAAGCACCCTCCTTAACTAGAGCTCAACACTTTTGTTACAGCCCTCCATTTCTACCTCTGAGCCTTCAGTTTGGCAGCTGCTCTTTCTTCCTTGGAGACTTCCTCCTGAAAGGGATTGGTGATTTATCTTATATGTCCATTTAGGACAGCAGTGACCATGCAACTCACAGCAAACAACCTGTAAAATCCCCAGAGCCTCACCTGTTTAAACCCCTCAGTTTGCTTAATTGCAGATGTTATAAATGAAAGGCAGGGCAGCTTCCTCAGCGGTGAGGCAGAGCACTCGGTAAGTGAAAATTCTGGCCTTATGGGAGCCTGGCATTACCAATATGGAGCACTGGGACGCTGACACTAATCAAACGGGGACCAGGTACCACGGAGCCCTGCTCGGAGGGAGGCTTAAGGGAAGGCAGGGCAGGGATGGGCAGTGGGGCTTGTACAGACCCTGCACAGGCAGCGTCCTACTTCGCTCCTTGGGGACCCTGCTGATGGAATCAGGTGCTGTGGCCTGAACTCTGAGCCCTGCAGCCGACCACCACAGGGGCAGCCATGCAGGGGAACCTGCATCTGGAGCAGGAAATGGGAAATGAAGTATCCCAGGTGGCTGTAAGAAGGAGACAGGTGTGCTTGGAACTCTGTGTACTCAGGAGGTCAGCAGTCCCAGGGGATTATTGTAAAAGGGTTAACTGCACCACTTAATTAATGGCTTGTCTTCATTTTCTTGTCTTCACTCAGAGACAGGATCAAAAACATGGAGAAGATGAATTTTCTTGTGTTTGGACTTGGCTGTTTATTAAATCTTATCTAAAGTGCAGAGAGTTCTGAAACACTTCTAGCTACCAGCAAAATGGAGATGAATCAAGATAGTTACAAGTTCTTTTAAAGCTAAATAGTCCAATAAAGAACTAACACCTATACTATTTATACTTTTGACCCAGTAACCAAACTCCCACGACCTGCAGCGCAGCACCAACTATCCAACCAGAAATTACTATCTGAAATCATGAAGAAGAAGGAAGAAGAAGACAGAAAAAGACAACACTCAAACCACTCCATCTTATTCTGTACCTGTTACTATATTCTAAAACCTTCACATTCAAAACCCTTCACCATGTGAAATCACACACTTCTATTCCAACTACACACCTGTGACTCCAACTCCATCACTCAAATCTGGAAGCCTTCTCCAAGGCTCAGGTCAAAAACTCCTGGGGGTCAGTGTCAGAAAGCACAGACAATTTGAAACTCCCAGGTTTTTGGTTTCCAGCAGATTGTGGCCAAGTCTTCTGGTTTCTGTAGCACCTTAAAGTCAATTTGTGCTATGCACTGTTCCCATTACTCTGGGATGCCCTCATTTTTCTTGCAGGGAGGTGGACAGCTCGGGTATGTTGTACAGTGCTTTATTACAGGTGGAATTTCACCTAAATGCTGCCTAATCAGGCACTCTTTGTCTCCCATTTCCCACATCAACTAATTTTGCCAGGAGGAAAGGTGGCAGCTGGCTAGCAGAGCTCACCCTGCACGACCATGTTGGCCTCATGAGTTGCTGTTTGGTTTAGTGTGCCATCTGTGCATGTGTGTCAACAGGTAAATGCTCTGTGCCTTTTATTTATAAAATTGTGCTCGAGAAGTTGCCTGAAAATGCAAAGAAGAAGCAAAAGAGACTTTTACCCTTACCTTTTCATTGATTACAGCCCTGGCTAATCATCTGCTATGAATTAAAGTAATTTGTGGGCACAAGTAGGTTCTAGGAGTCTGATGTTAAATTTAGAAATGTGCTGGCAGCTGGAGCATGTTTTGCCTTGATATTCTTAACAATAGCTTTCACAGAGCAGATCGAGGATAATAAGTTTGGTTGAAATGAGATGAAACATTGCATGCAGCTACTATGTAAATTCTGATGAATCATTGTAGCCCACATGGTTTACGCTTCACTAGTTTCACTAGTTTATATCAGATGTGGGCTGTAGTTTTGTGAGTTTTTGGTGGTTTTTTGTTGTTGCTTTTTTGTATTTCTTGTTTGTTTTGTTCTGTAGAAAGCCATTAGAAATGCATTCTTTTAAGAGAAATCGGAGGTAGCTCTTAGCCATGTGAGTTTAGGAGGTTGTCTCAGGAATAAATAGCCAACATCACTGATCTCACTGCACTGATCTTATTTTTTGTGCCAAGTTTTGCTGTTAGCTATTTAAGTGCCCAGTTTAAGTAACTTTGTTGTTTCAGTGGAGCAGCAATTGAGCAATTTGGGCTTAAACAAGGTGAGACATAAGTCTTCAAATCACGTTTCTTCTTCTATTTGCATTTTTGTTACACTGTTTGGAAGTCTCAAGTATTTTTATTTCTTTTTCTAGGGAAGGACAGTTTTTAGTGTAGAGTTTTTAAAGTTTTGTTTAATTTAGATAGTAAAATATTGATTTTGATCTCTGTGTTCCTGTCACATGTTCTCTTTCATCAAGATTTACTTGTTATTTGTATATCCTTAGTGTTAAGTGACTCCTAGCCTGGACATGCACCTCCAAATCCTGTTTCAATTATCCTGTGTCTCTTTTAGTGATCACAGTGTGAACACAAACTGGTACACAGGTGTATTACAGGTGTTGCTTACTTAATATTTATGAATGTTCATTTAGTACTATTTTTGATATTTTGATTGCAAAAGGCGGAAGACATGAGGCATGAAGAGTATTGAGTGAAAGAGTTTTGTCATTTAGTTTTTTGCTTTAATTCATATCTGAGGAAAGCAGGAACTGCAAAGCAGAGGAACTTATAACTTTGAGACTACCCAACTTCCTGTTGTAAAATTAGTTGAACTTTGCTTAGACTTGAGTATTCAGGTTTCAGAAGGATAGACTAGCAACCAGGGATTCTCAGTATTCCTTTGCAATCCTGGATAGTCTCCGTTTTTACTATTATTTTAATTTATTATTTGTATACAGAAGTGGATGTGTTACAGGTGGTTCTATGTGGTGGTTCTCTCAAAGAGAGAGAAATAAACCTGTGAGTCTTGTCATTGCTCAGCTGCTTGGGTGGATGCAGTAGGCAAGTTTCCTCGTAGTTAAGCTTTTGCTGTGCATTAGACAACTACTAGTAATATCCCACACAAATTCCAGATTGTTAGCCTGGTTGAAGACATGCTGTTGTAGGTTGTTAAAATCTTTGATACCAGCTTTGACTATCATCAGTCCTTTTTCTTTTGCAATGGTTCTGATGGCAAACATGAAGCAGAAGGAGAGTGTGATTTAGTGCTGGACCTCCAAAACAACTTATCATAATGGCTGTTTAAAACAATTATGTTACAAAAGTTAGATTGATAAACCTGCCTAGTAGTTGCCTAATGCACTAAGTTCATAACTGCCTGTCCTGTGTATTCCCAAAAACTTTTGGGGAAGACATACCCATTACCTTTTACACATAATTTTCTCAGGTAACCAGAAGCTTGGCTAATATATGGAGTCCATTAAGGAATCATTAACCAGTTTTATCCCCTTCTATTTTTATTTTGATTTCCAAGAGGAGGAGGCTAAAAATAGACCAACTCAAAAAATGTGTGATAAAACAGGGAGCAGGAAAAGTGGCTGGTTGTATCATTTGTGTCCCCCTTTTATACATCATATAAAAAGCACTCTGAACTTTGAAAGATTTCCAACATTTTGCATTATGTCTGCCTCAGACTCTTCCAATTGCACTACAGAAATGCCTTAACATAACTTTGAACCCTCTAGCTCAAGGAACAGCTTCTATCAGCTTCCTGAGTGAGAGTGCTTTGTCTGAGAATACTCACAGGTTGAAAATTGAAGAGATACTTTCTGGGGAGATGAGAGAGGCATGCTCTTAGACAAAGCTGATATAGAGGGGGGATTGTACTCCATTATTCTATGTCCTGGATGAAGATTGTGAAAAAAAGGTTCTTATCTCTTGTACATTAGAGCAGGACAGGTGGAGAATTACTTTATTGGGAGATTTAAGTCCTGATCAGGGAGATGTTTCCTCAGGAGTTTTAGCATTATAATGCAGTGGACACAGAGTCACAGCATAGCTTAAGCTGTAAAAGATATTTAAAATACTTAAACTGAACTATAAACTTGCCAATTACAACACTAAAACCAGTTCCTAAGAACACAACATCACAACATCAAAGAGCCGCAAGGGCGACTTATTTTAAGCCCACCAATTAAGAGGGCAGACTTTCCAAGTTGGAATGAGTGTTCCTCTGTACCCCATATGCTGTGGTTTCTGAGCTCAGTCACTTCACTGCCTCATCCAGTAGAACAACAGCCCAGAAAAGACCATTCTTCTGGAAGATCAACTTCCTCATCTGAATCAGCTGCATGGATGCTTGATCAGAACTGGCTGGAGGTTCAGAGGATGGAGAACAAAGCCCTTGTTTTCTTAGAATGTCCAGGGTGCTGCCCAGGTTCAAGGGACAGCAGGCACAAAAGCCCAAGTAACTTCCTGGAGCACTGTGCTTCTGAAACATAGAATCATGGAATTGTTTTGGTTGGAAATAACCACAAAGGTCATCGAGTCCAATCATGAACCTAACTCTGCCAAGTGCACCAGTGAATCATGTCCCTAAATGGCACATCCAAGCAGCTTCCATATACTGTACCTCTAGGCATGATGATTCCAGTGTTTCCACGCACAGCCTGTTCCAAGGCTTGGCAAATCATTCAGTGAAAACTTTTTCATCATTGCCAAAATGAACCTCTCCCAGCACAACCTGAGGCCATCTGTTCTTGTCCTGTCACCTCTTCCCTGGAGGAAGAGACCAGCCACTCCCTCCCTACAACCTCCCCTGAGGCAGTTCTATAGAGCGATAAGTGCCTCTGAGCCTCCTTTGTTCCAGGCTCAACACCCACAGCTCCCTCAGCCATTCCTCTGGCCCCTCTCTGGACGTGCTCCAGCCCCCAGTGTCTTGTGCTGGATTCCTGGCACTACCTCATCAGTGTTGGGTACAGGGTACCAAATCACTGCCTGGACCTGCTGGCCACACCTTTGCTGATGCAAGGCAGGAAGCCAGTGGCCTTTTTGCCCACTGTGCAGCCACTTGTGGGCCAACATCCCCAGGCCCTTTTGTGCTGAGCAGCCTTCCAGCCACTCTGCCCTGCCCCTGAAATGCTGCAAGGGAGTGTGTTCTCCCTAGGGCAGGACCCAGCACATGGCCTTCTTGAACCTCATGCCACTGACCTCCTCCCACCAGTCCAGCTTGTCCAGGGCCCCCTGCAGATCCTTGCTGTCCTCCAGCAGATCAGCACTCGCACCCAATTTGGTGTCACTGCAGACTCACTGAGGGGACACTCCATCCCCTCATCCAGACCACTGACACAGGTGTTAGGCAGGACTGGCCCCAGGACTGAGCCCTGGGGAACACCACTGGAGACTGGTTGCCAGCTGGACGCAAGTCCTGGCCAACCAGCCAGGTTTTAAAACTGCGTGAGCAGTGCACCCCTCCAAGCCACACCAGCCACTTTCTCCCAGAGGGTTCTGTAGGAAACTGTGTCAAAGATTTTACTAAAATCCAGGTAGTCAACACCCACAGTCTGTTCCTCAAGCAACACCTGCCTTTCAGGAAGCCATGTGGGCTGGCCCTGATCTCCTGCTTGTTCTGCACGTGTCATGTGATGGCTCTGACAAGGATCTGCTCCCTGAGCTCCCCAGTGCCCAGGCCAAGCTTATGCATGCACATCACATTTGCTAACTTCCACTCACCTGGATCTCTGCAGTTAGCCAGGGCTGCTGGGAAAGGATAGCAAGGGGCTTGGGGAACACTTCTGCCATTTCCCACAGGACCTTTGTGTGAATTCCCTCTGGCCCCCCAGGTTTGTGTGCCTCTAAGTGGTGTGACTCTAGTCAGTTCCTCTTGGAGTTTGGGAGCTTCTAGCTCCGTGGCCTGGGTACCCAGAGAACAACTTGGTGGTGTTCAAGACTGAGCAAAGAAGGAGTTAAGTACCTCAGCCTTTTTCTCATCCCTTGTTCCCCATTTTTCCCTCTACATCCAGTTCTGCTTGGGATTTTGCCCCTTCTAATATTCTCCTTGCAGAAGCTCGTGACATCTCTGTAGTCCTGCTGAGTGGCTCAGAAGGCAACTCCCTCTGACTTCCATGCATGTTGAGTGCTCAGCCTTACGGCACACAGGACAGCGGTGCCAGAAATCCAGAAAATGAGAAGGACGCAGTTATCATATCTGCTCGTCCTTCAAGGATGTTCTCTTCTGAATAGCAGCCCCCAAGGACAGGGCTCCTCAGCACTCCCCAGCGCAAGAGAGAGGCCAGGTGCTCAGCACATGGTCAGCACAGCCTTTTCTGTGGCTGCCTGCCTCAACACATGTCTGCAAGTCCCTTGAGGTGAAAAATATTTTCATACTGACAAGCTTTCACTATCCAGCCTTTCTGTGCCCAGGCCTGGTTTAAAGCCTTTGAGGGGAAGGTGTTGTGGCTTGAGTAGCTCAGGATTGTGTGAAATGGTTACGCCTCACAGGCCAGAGCCACAAATCCGGGTTGCAGCACCTGCCTCAATCAAACACCTCCAAACTTTGAGCACTCTGCAACTGCAGCTTTCAAGCAGGGAGAATGACCAGCAAGGTGGAAACCTGAGTATCTGCCACAGGGATTTCTGTCAGAGGAGATAACCTGAGCCATGACTGGAGGGATCACTGTTGTGCTTCTACCTAGCACGGCCAGTGCCAAAATGCCCTGCCATCTGCCAGTGCTGCTCATGTAAAAAGTGCTCCTGGCTTCTCCAAGTGTACACTGTGTACAAAGTTCACGGAGCCGAGACTGCTCGAGTACCTCAGCCGAGGTTCCTGTGGTTCAGGCAGCAACCCCAGCCCTGCAGTGTCCCCTCTCTTACAGCAGGGCCCTGCCTGTGCCCCGGTGCTCCTGGATCACCTGCTCCTGCAGGATGGAAAGCCACCAAATCTGTGCCGGGGTGCCCGGTGAGCTCTGTTTTTCTGCTTGGACTTATTTCGTTTGTGCCATTGGTTTTGTCCTTAAGGACGCTTGCAGGCAGAGACAAATGTCCGTGTGTCTGTCTGTCGGAGATCAAACAGTGACATCCAGCGGCCACTCGCTTTGCTAGAGATGGCCAGGCTGTGTCAGCAGGGCGGTGTGCGGGTGTGTGCGGGAGCCGGGCCGCCCGGAGTGTGCGGGGCTGTGCGGAGCAGCTCGGGGATGCGCAGAGCGCTCAGCCTGGAGCGCAGCCCCTGCACCGCAGCCTCCCGGCTGAGCCTTCCACCTGCCTTGCAGGGCTAGGAACTGAGGAAGAGCGTCTGAAATCATGTGTTTCCTTATGCTGTGTAACACACGTTTTCTAGTATCCATCCAAACATCTTTCGACAGACACCGTCTTTCTGCTTAAATTTCTTTACGTTTGGGTACAGGTCACTGACACACCCCTGCCACGTCTGGTTACCCAAATTCAGAGATTGCAGCACTTGATGTACCATGCCCCCCAAAATGGAACGGGGACCCTATGATCTAGTTCGCATGACAGAGGCATTCGGGTTGCTGTGCACTATCTTGTAGGTAGTCCTGCCCTTAAAGCAACATTTGGAGGCACAGTGATGAGGATCGTTAACAGAGGAGAGTCCCACAGACATAGAGGTGTGGTAGCCAGAGCGTATGGGGCACCACATAGCGCCAGTCTTCTCCGGATCATGTGCATTGCTGCTTCCTGTACTGGGCATCCGGGGCAAAGAATGAGTGGTTTCTCCCAATTACCTTAGATCATAACTTCTATTGGCACATGTTAGTATTTTAAAATTATTTCTTCTCTTAGAACATATTAAAATATTTTGATTCCACCAGAACAGAACAGAGCAGTTACTAAATGCTTCTCTCTCACTAGAGGCAAGATGAGATTCTTGGCCCTTTCTTGTACATTTTCAGAGCTATTTTAGCAAATTATGCATACTGTGCATTATTTGTATTGCATTGTAGTATACAATTTGGGAAATGCTAAATTGAATTCCAGCTTTCAGCTTCCACGGAGCAGCTAGTTGTGTCAGTATCCATCCTTTCTTGATTAACATATTTTAATATCTATTTATTTTGTGCAACTTCTTCTGAAGCTAAAAAATTCTCGATCTGCTGTAACATTTTCTCCTGCCAGCACTATGCTGAAACTAATAGACCCAGTGGATCCATCTATCCCCCAAGGGGATGGCTTGCACCCATCCCTGGTGCTGGTGCAGAGAAACTGAAGCATGCATCATGCAGTTGCATAGAACAGCTTAATTTATCCTATGACTAGGATGGCACTCTGAGACTTTGGAGTTGTTATGAGGTGAATAGGATTAGCTACTGTTAAGAGAACTTGTTTCACTGCAAATATTCATGGTGCTGTATTGTCTGAAAATACTGACATTTTAGAAGAAGTGGTCTATGCTTCACCCAACATAACCCTAAGGTATGCCTAGTTTATTTTCTAGACTTATTAAGAATCTAAATAAGTACACAAAATTTCAGATAAATATTTAAATTACTGCAGTAGTAATGTAGTCCCTAGGTGTGACTGCAGAGTGAGGAAAGGAAATGTCTTCGCTGTGTGCTTTCTACTGTGGCTGCTGTTCTTTTCTGACTTAGCTGAACTGGAGTGGGAATGCAGGCAATCTGCTTTGGTTAAAAAGCCAAAATCTTTCAGGGAGAAAGCAATCCATGGGGAACTGAGGAACAGGCTGAAAACTCTCTAAAACTTTGGGCTTTTCTTGAAACCAGGCAGCTATTCACCACCCTTCACATAAGACTGGAGCAAAGACACAGAATGTCATTTTAGACACTCACCAAAAACCACTCATGAGATCCTCTGAGATGTGGAGTATTAATTCTACATAAAACACAGGTTAACCTTTGTTGCTGCAGTTTGTCTAAGTTACGACTCTCTGAGTGAATCCTACAGTCTTAGCAAAATAAATAGCATGGTTGAAATGGATTAATCGCAAACTTGCACTATTGACAATTGTCAAGTTTGCTGCTCAGATGGCAAGTCAGAGAAGAAAAGGTGGAACCTGGACATGTAGTGTGAGAGCGACGTGAATTTTAGAGTTAACAGTTCCTATCTTCCTTTGTGACTAACTTTCCCTATTCGTCATGTGCACACACCCCTCATCTGCTCCCCCCTCCACAAATTACAGTGCAGTTACTGTGGTTCAGTACTTGTGGGTTATAATTCAGATTTTTGACTAATATTTCTAAGGAGTTTTTGCAGAATGTAATTCTTCAATGAGATTTAGTGTTTTTACTGTTACTTTCAGAAGATTTATCAATTGCTAAAGATGTCTTTAGTTTCAAGATTTTAATTAGTGAGTAGCAAAATGCTACATAGTTGAAATTTTGTCGTCTTTAAAATAAAGAAAAAGATTGTGTGTTAACATTTTCTTTAATGTCTTAGAGCCTTGATACGTTGTTTTCCTCAAGCTTCTTAAGAAAATTCTCATCTTGCATGCTATGAAAAAAAAGCCACTGCAATATTTTGTGAGGGTAGCAATCAACTCCAGAGACTGATTCTGTAATGTACCTGTGGCTGTTGAACCTTTGGATATGTATTTGATGGGGGAAAGGTGTAGCTAAAAAGTTTTAAGTTTTGGAAGGTGGTACAAGCAGAGCAGTCTTGCCACAGCTGTCAAACTTCTTGGTTTGGAATCCAGGCTAGCAAAGGCAAAGGCAGTTTCACTCCATAGTTCTCCACAACAGTAGCCTGTATCATCTGTAGTGTGATGTCTGTAACTGTTCATGGACTGCTATTGTTATTTTGTGTAAACACCCCTCTGTCCCAGAAGTATAATACAAATATACTATATTTATAACTGAAACCAGTTATTTCAAAATGGAATCACATGAATTTGTGTTTTATTTTGTTGTTCCAGAAGTGTAACAGAGTGAAATTCGAACTTTATATGCAAAACCAGTGAGGGCTGGTGTGAGTCTAAGCTTGTGCTGCACTCAGTCATGAGGATAATGAATCAAGGCGGCTGCCATGGTGTAAGTTAAATGGAGCTATTTTCCATTGTGTGCTAATGAGATTAAGAGACTAGATCACTGCATTGAAGTCTACAAGATCACAGTTCATGGGAATGAAAATCAAGGCTACTGATGTCGATTTTTTTTGTTGCTTACTAATTGGCTGAATTTAGGTGAAGTTTGTTACTGTGAAAAATCCCAGCAAGACTAGAGATAGAGTGTTACATGGAAAGAAGCATAATGACAAGTCTCTGGCATAGATTTATTTAAAAATTTTTTTTGAAAACTTCAAAGCTCCCAGTCTTCACTGAATGGAAGTCCCTGAGAAAGGATGAAATAAAAAACAGTTGTCCAAACCATTCCTCTCCTGAGGTATGAATGATGTACACAGAACTGTTTTAAGTGTGTGATATCTTTCTGATTCTATTGATGTTTGTTTTCCTGTGCTTCTTTTTCATTTGGCTAAAACATGTTATTATCTCAGTGAAGGCTTATTTGTGGAGGCAGAAGATTCTGACATGGCAGATTTTGTGTCAATAGTGTTTTTTCAGCATTTTTGTGAGGAAGTATCAGAGCTGGCTGTAGCTGCATGAAGAGGGAGACAATGATTTCTTTTGCCACAAGGTGAGATGCCAGTTCAGGGTCAGCCGCAGGTACTACTGCCTTACTTGGTGTGCTTCATTTTTTTTGGAGCTTCTGTGGCTATAAGAGAGGCTCTGCAACTGATGCTTTTGTTTTCCCTTTGCTGGAATGGTATCAACAAAGCAAAGAAATTATTCTTTCCTTTCAAATAAATCCACTGAGAAGTGCTTCTGCCTTGGTTCTGATATAGGCCAGAATAAGGGACATAGAATGAAACCTGATCTCAGAGCAACAAAAAATTACAGTAATTTCATGAATACAAGCCACACCATTTTGACTAAGATTTTGCTCCCAAACTGGAAATGCAGCTTATACTCGGGAGCGGCTAATATGTGAATAATTTTCTGACATTTACAACCCCAGACGTGCCAGCCAGGGTGCCGAGCCGAGCACCTGCCAGCAAAAGCCGGCATTTCGTGATTGTTACAAATTGTTACTCTGTTGCACTGCGGGTGGAGCCTGGCTCCCTGCAGGCAGCACAGGGGGGCAGGGAGAGAGGCGGGAGAGCTCTCTCCTTCCCTCCTCTGCCGCAGCCCGGGGAAGAGACGGGGGGGCCCTGTGCTGCCATTGCAGCGCCTTGGGGAGGCGGCGGGGGCCCTGTGCCGCCATTGCCACGGCCCGTGGGGTAAGCGGGGGGCTCCTGTCCCCGCCTGCCGTGGCAGGAGCAGGCAGGCTCTGTCCCCGCCCGCCACCGCTGAGGGAGCTGGGGTGGCTCTGTCCCTGCTTGCCACCATGGGGCAGCGCCGGGCCGGGGGGAGCGAGCCCAGAGGTAACGGCTGGCCTAGAGCGGCCCCGCCAAGTGGCAGTGCCGGGCTGGGCCACCTGGCCCCGTTGGCAGCCCCGAGTGGGCTGAGCCTGCACAACCCGAGCTGAGCCAGTAAACCCCGCCCTGCCGCGATTCTGTTACTAATTGGCAACTTTGTTGCATGTGGGTCCTCGCTGCAAATGACAGAGCGGCTTATAATCAGGTGCGGCTTATTTATGGACAAAGAACGAAATGTTTGCCAACACCCAGAGAGGCGGCTTATAGTCCGTGCGGCTTGTATTCGTGAAATTACTGTAATTTCAACATTCAAAAGGCCTGTGTGCAATATAGTAAATGTTTTGGTTTCCTTTTAAATCTGTAAAGTTAGAATAGTGAGATATCTTACAGAAGAGCAGCTGCCATTGCATCACTGCTTTACTGACTTAAAGCAAATGACCATAAATAAATGCTCCACAATGAACAGATGTTTTGATCTACATCTCTTTTTTTTATTGCAAAACAATTGTTACAGAAATTTCAGAAAGTTCTACTGTAGTAATTGCCAAGTTCTGCATTTTATTACGCATCTAAACACAGTCTAAAAGTGCATTGTGAATCCAGTAGACCTTTGGAAAGGACCATTTTCCTAGTTATGTACATTTAGACAAATAATACTTGAAAAGCTTTGTATTAGTAAGAATTTGTTTAAAATAACATTTTAGTAATTTTTATCCCTTTATAAATGATTGTTATACACTTACAAATGATAGCCCAAATAAATGATTAAATAGCTATTAGTATAGAATATTGCAAACACTGTTCCAGACAGCAGTAGCAGCAAATAGACTCTTGTCATGTACAACAACTGCAGTGGTGGAAAAAAGATACAACTTTAATACAATTTACTCTTGTGCAGGCATAAAAGTGTATTTCACACCCAATTCCCTCTTCTATCCCTTCCCCCTCCCTCCCAGATACTAAAATAAACAAGAGTTATCACTTTCCTGCAGCAGAAACAGCAGCAATTAAATAATCAAATGTTTTTACCTAACAGCCTTTTGAAATAAGTATTGTGTGGCTCTATGAATGATCTGAAAGCATACAGTAAAAGTTGAAAGGTCAGAGACTGTTTCACAACCAGATTGGCTCAATGGCTCCATCATTAGACTTCCAACTTGAAGATGATATAGTGTAATCCATGACATGACACAAAGTAATATTGAGTTAGACATGCAGAATAAATCCATCTCCTGACAGAAGTCAGAGCACACCACTGAAATCTGTAGATTTTATGCAGATTTGCACCAGCATCAGTAAGACCATAATTGTAGTCAGTCATAGAGAAAAGAAGCCTGTGTGACCTGTAGTGTTCACTGTATGACTGGTTATAAAGCAGGGTGCAGAAACAAAGTTCCTCTGCATCCAGTACTACTGCACCTATGCCAATCCGTGGCAAGGACTGTGAATTCCATCTAGAGTATTGAGGAGTTTCACTAGGTAAGCAGACACCCCCAGTATTTCACTTCTCATCCCAGTTTGGACTGCGATTTTTTTCTAAGGTGGTTGAAGGGAAAATTCATGCTAGGAATATTATCCTTTTTTTTAAGAAATAGATGATCTATACCTAGTATCTCTCAACAGAACTGAAAATGTGGCCTTTGTTAAACCAATTATGGGTATTTGTGCAAAAATGCAAATATATTATTATTTTTAAGTAGGGGAACACATCACAACTACTTAAGCATTCTGAGGGACATCCAGGAAAAAACCAGCTCACACTTTCCCTTCAGGCGATTATCAGACCCTCTTCAGTGTTTAACCTGAGCAACATCACAAGACATTTACGTTTGTTTTGAAAACCTGCACCACGAGTTTATAGAGAATTTTGTTTCACTGGCTCTTTCTAATACCTTTGATAACATCTGCTCTGAGGACAGACACTGGCTCCACTGCAGTCATTGGACTAAGGCTGTGTGCTGCTACCAGCGCTTTTTCTTTTTGAGCAGTTGTTCATGTAGTTGCATCCTCCATTTGCTGACAGTTTCTAAGAAACAAATAATTTTCTTCTCATACAAAAAATATACCTAACTAAGATATTTATCCCCTGACAAAAGGCTATCATTTCCTCAAAAGGTACAAATCAGTTTTGTTGATTTTTTTAAACCAAAAAATCTATAAATGGAAAATAAAAAAAAAAAAGAAAAAAAAAGAAAAAAAAAGTAATCTATGTCTGGAACCCAGAGGGATTTCCATATGTAGATGAATGGATGTTTTGGTTTTTCATTATATTTTCAAATTATCCCCTCACTGCCATTTGTTTACTGGCACTTGTGCTAAGAAAATAGTGTAGCACCTGATCTCTTCCAAAAAAAAGAGAGCCAAATGTCTGAGCACTGCTGTAGGTTCGTATTTTGTGTTGAGTATTCAAATTTCATAAAATACAATTGTCTTTTAAAAATAATAAAAAAATCACTTACTTTGCTAAAGATCAAAAAATAATGGAAATAATGTAAACATCCAAAAGTTTGAATTCATTCCTAACTGGATTCATCTTTACAGGCAGGCAATAGCAAAATGTTAAGTCTCCTAGCAGTCCAAAGAAACACATGGAACAATGCATGCATTTTCTTTGACACAAAAAAAAGACTGGACTGTAAGGAAGAGAAACTACTTCAGTCATATCACACTGTTATTGTGAAAGAATAATGTACTATAATACAATACCTAGGACAAGTGTATACCCCAACTGTAGAATGGAATCACTTAAACTGGAAACAACAGAATGGATTACTATAGGAAAATATTTATAAAATACTGCACACTGCTTCCTCAGTCAACCAGCATATGTAAACAAAACAACTAAGCTCAGTTGAGTTTTAAAATATTATTAAAGTTCATTTATCTTATAATCTTTTGCATAACATGCCAGTTCATCTTTCACACCATCACAACTCATCTGTCACAGCCCACAGTGGCTCATTAGAGGTTTATACATCAGCTCATACGGACGTTTAAGTGGAGCTATACAAAGAAACGTGTGAAACATACCAAGCTTACACACTGTGACCAGAAAGGCATATTCCATACGTAAGCTAATAATTGGATAGTGGAACTTAATGTTTGATGCAACATGTGCTATTTTATTGAATGTTACAGATTTACAAACAAGACCATGTAATGAGATATTAAAATTGTCCTGTAACGTTCACTAATATTACCACATGTCACAACTATACATGTGTCTATTTCATAAGCTAGTTTTTGATACAGAATACATCATATGGCACATGCTATAGCTACATGATGATGGATGATGAGACTTCTATATCACTAAATGGTCATAATGTTGAGAATGGGAAGTCTGGTCCCATTGCAAGAAATGGGTGTTTTATCATCAAATTCAAAAAGGAGCAGTTTGATGCAATGTGTAAAAACCAGGTGAAAATAAAGTAGTCTAACATCCATCACAATATATTCTATAGAACCACATTGCAGAATAAATGGGAAACACTCAGGAAAAGTAGTGTTCTGACATCTTGCAATCACACTTTTAACATCTGAATTTACATTTTTTATATAATGGCAAATTTTAAGAGGTAAATAAAGTGTTCTGTTTCCTTTTACCTGGAATATGTGCTCCAGATTAATAAGGTGCTGTATCCTAAATATTTATACAGCTTCTGGGCTTGGCAAATTTCTTTACCCTGACAAACTAACCCATGGAACCTACCCCAGGGAAGAGCCCTATGCCTTGAACTAATTCACTAAGCACTACCGAGGAATTTCTAATGAATCTGAAATTCCTCTTGAGTAGACCAGTAATACAATGAAGATGAAAGAGTCCACAACAGTTTTAGCAGACATTCATAAAAGTAACAAAGAAAACGAAGTAAGAATATCCCCCTCTCCTCTCCATAGATAGATAGATTTGGAGAAGCCTTAGGAAAAGGCTGCTAACAGAAGGTTGGCACATTTGAAGCATATTGTTAAACACAAGTTCCTTTGCCCTTGGGCATTTTGCTATTGTTCAACAATCAGCCTGCTCACAAGCATGCTTCATAATGCACAGAAAGGTTTCTGACCTTTCTTGGTATCGCCATGTGACTGTAATTCTGCACATGGGCTGCAAGGCAATTGCATAAACATGGTGTCTTGGTGGAGTTTAGTTCACTGAAAGCCTGATCAAACAGAAGAAAGCAAGGAACACGTTGGTGCAGAAAGTGTGAAACACATTGTTCTTAACATCCCCTTGCTGCATTTCCTTGTTTCCTGAACTTTCCAATGCAGTGACTTGTTAACTAAATGTTTTCACCTTCTTTGCCTCTTTTCTTGAGGCTGATGATACTTTTCTGTATGGATTAGTTGTCTTTCGGGCTTAACTCTCAGATGGTGCTCAGTCTCCCAGGACTCAATGAGAAAACATCAGCTTGCATTCTCAAAGCTGCCTTTGAAAGATAATTCATATTTAAGTAATGTGAAATATGTACTCCACTCACAAATGTTCATTTTTAATAACAAAAAGGAGCTGGTTCTACACAGATATTGGTAACTGTTGAGATATTTTAACTTGCAATAGCATTAGCGTCAACTTTTTAAAAGCTTAAAAGTTGTGCTGTCATAAAGGAATGTGAATTGTTTTTCCAGTTGCAGTTTATACTTCTCCACCCTTCTCCAGTCTTCTGTATACCCTTCCACCTGTGACCACTGGGCACTGTCTCATGAGAAGTTTGAAACTCTGGTTGACAATGTGGACCCTTGGAATGTGGGTGGAGCCAATGGAGTTACAACTATCTTCAACCAAAACCTGTAACTGTGCTACCGCTTGGACACACCTTCTCCTACCAGAAGTGCTCATTGTCTGACCTCCGGATGAACAGTGGATGCCCTCTCACAACTGATGGCTTTTGCTGTTTACAGATACTTGCAGTTTCACTTTGGTTCTTTTACTTACCTTAGAAGCTTATGGAAATTCTAGTGTTTTCCAGTCCTCTGCCAAAAATGCTGTCCTTTAAGCAGCTTCAGTCTAACTACATGAATCTGGATTCAGACTTCTTGATAAATCCTGTATAATTTAAAAAGTCCAAATACAGGTGTGTTCACATAGAAAAAAAAAAAGGTGCACATTTTTAGGTGGGGAAATGTTGTGAAGAATCGGCAGCTCAAATGAAAGAGTAAGAAGAACCTGGTAGCAGCATGGTGGATAAATCTCCCCGATTTATATATAATTAAACTGAGCAGTGAGAACTAGACACTATCACTATGCTCTGCTCTGCTCATCCTATTCTTATTGTTTCATCACATCCTTTGATTTAGTGAGACAACAGATTGATGACAAATGTGGTAAAAAAATAAATATATACTATTCCACTTAATTACATTCATCCTGAGCTTGCTCACCTGTGCTAGAATCTAGAATGCCTGTTTTATACAGGAAATCACCCAACATTTTAACATAAATTTTTCTTCCATTTAAGTTGCAGTAAAAAAGGCATTTTGTTTCCCTTTCCGCTCTTGAAAATATAAACTTTCTGTGGCACTAGAAGGTGATACAAAAGGAGGCAAGTGAACATTTATTGTTGTTATTGTGTTAATCTTTCTTCATTTCCACAAGTATGGGATGCAAGGGACTTGGGAAACTTTAGGTTTGTTTGCTGCCAGTTCCTACAGAAATAACAAATGCTTTTCACCAGTCATCACAATGGTGACATAGATGAAAAAGAAGTTGTGGTTAAGTTTTGAACATCTAATTTGTACATCTCTTTTTTGCCAGTTAATTTCTGTATCTCAAAAACGAATAATGATAAAAGGTCTTAGGATGCCTTCTAATACAAGGCAGATAACTGGACCTATTCATTTATTTCTTCTGACTTCATTAAGGGGGCCTGTTATTCCTCTAGTTTACTGAAGGTTTTGTAAAGCTTTCATCCCTCCCTTTTTTTCTTAAGTGCAAATGTCAACTGGGTCAAGATACAGTACCTCAGTGGGGATGTTGAGATTGAAAATGTGCTCCCTTGACTAGTGGCTAATGCCAATTGGGCTCGACATGGGGTGGTGTGAGGATTTTTTTTAAAACTCTGCTAAGAAAAACAGACGGAAGAGGAGATGACCCTCAGACTTCTGGTGAGCTTTGTGTAAGCCTAGCTGTGTTTGCTTTCAAAGCTGCAGAAGGCTCCTGTTCTTGACAGTCTCCTCATGGACAGGTTGTCCCCTCTGCTCTCTGGCCTCGAGGACTTACTCCTCTCCAAGGGGTTCCGCAAGCCTGCTGTGTTTCGCTGTCTGTCAAGTTTGTCACTGATGGAGTAGCTCTTTCGTGTGTGCTGTGCATACAACACGCTGGACTCCTCTGCAGAGTAGCTGTTGGCTCGCTCTATTTTCGGGAGTGGAATGCTGTTGGGCAGAGTTGTAGTAGCACTGCTGTCTTGAGGAGATAAAGGGATTCCCTTCTTGTCTTTGACTTCAATGTCCTCATGATCAGAGCTTGGGTGGGTTAGTTCAGCCTCTCTCTCTGGGTGGCAGGATCCCAAGTCCTCTACTTTGCTCCTGAGACTTCCAGGGAAACTGGCCCTCTCTGCAATGGCCTGGGGAGCACTCACACACCGCGTGTCTATGCAATCTGTAATGCTTGTGTATTCTGCTGTTTTGACCGGGACGCCAAGGCTGCTGAAGTAGCTTCGAGAAGGAGAGAACATGAAGCTGTGAGATTTCACAATTGGTGTTTCCTCCAGAATAAATGGAGTTGTAGCCAGGTAACGACTGCTTTTGGATCGCTCTAAAGTATGGTACAAGGGAGGGTCTGAATCCCACGGGATTTGGCAATCTGTGATTTGTGAGTAATCTGAAGAAAATGCTCTTGTTTCTATCCCAGAGGTTTCCTCATAATCAAGACTCCTGCCGGAGATCTTCTCACCAGCTGCACTGCTGATATATGCACTATTACTTAAAAGGGAAGAGGCTACGTGAGCTGGCAGAGCTGCATCTTCTGGACCAAGAATATTTATGGAGCTCTCAAGAGGTTCTGTGTCAGAATGCATCTCATCCATGGCAGAAACATAGATGTCTATGCAAGACGAAGGCCTTCTGGAGTCTGGGGCAATTGACAAAGTGCTGGTAGGGGGTAAAGGAGCCTTTCCTTCTTTTGCTATTGAGTGGGAACTGATTGCCCGATGCAGGCTTGGAGATCTTTCCTTAAAAATGCTTTCCAACTTTTCCAACCCACACTTGTCCTTCATATTTGTTGCATAGAAGGAGTGGCTTCGCATGCGGGGTGTGATTGTAGGTGATGTTGGGGACATGCACTCCTCTCCTGTGGGATCAATGCTCTCTTGAAGCTTGTAGGCATTTCCTTCCTGACTATTGAAGCTACTCTGCCTCACAATGTAGGCTGCATCAGTACAGTCAGAGGAGGTCCTGGATCGTATCTTAGTTGTCTCTGCTCTCTCAATGCCAGCCATTTTTTCAAAGGCAGTCACCATTCGTCCCATCATGTCTTCCAGCTGAGCAAGTCTGATGTCAACAGTCTGCAGAGAGGCCTTCATGCAGTGCTCTCTCTCATTTACTTCTTCCAGTCGCATGGCCATGTTCTCCACCCTTTAGAAAGGGAAGAATTAAATAGGTAAATTTCTACAAAGCAGTGACTTTCAGCCAATAGGTCACCAAACCATTTGGAAACAAATACATCTCAAACCCCAAAGGCAATTTATGCAACCTCATCTGCTTCAAAATCCTGCTAAAAATTTTTTTTTGCAAAAAAAATAATATTCACTCAAGGAACTGCTCCAGTGGGTTAAACCAGGTGCATCAGCTGTGTAATGCAGGGAGGGGTTTGGTGTGCCTCATTTCAGGGATAGTTAGGTAAATGAAGTAAAGAAAGCAGGCAATGTGCCACAGAAGATAGCCACTGTTATTTTTTTTTCCTGGTGCTTGCCCCAGATTCACACTACGTAGTCCTATCTGGATCTAGTTATGTTTTCAACAGGACAAGTGATTTGAAACTGACTACACTGTAACCACTCTTATTTGCACAGAAGGGAAGATTTTAGCATATAATAGAATATTAGACAGCATTAATGCCTTGTTACCTAATGTTCAGAACTTTTGCTGGTAAAACACTGAAGTCTGACTACCTTGAGGTGATGTGCAGCAGAACCTGCCCTCAGAGAAGAGGAGAGGACAGGGAGAAGTGTGACTCAGCTCCCTATAACAAGTCTCACATTCCTGGGAAATACAGGTTTTTCCTCTGAAGTCTGTGAGTTTTGAAGACACAAGCACAATAAATTAAAAGTGCAGCAGAAACTGTATTGCTATCATCAGTCTTCAATAGACAAATGCTCAAGTAATCGCTGCTAAGAAATGAACTGGTAGCTTTAAGAAATCTCTTAAGAATTCTTAAGAATTCTACTCATTATCATTTAGGCATCAGTCTGTTTCTAGTTCTACCAGCTCCTTCAGCAAAACAGATTAATGCTATTGCCAGTACAGGATGTAATTCCAGATTAAGAGCAGTTTATATGGGAAGCAGTTGAATTTTCACTCATGTTATTACCTATATGAACTGCTATTTTATAAAAGCAATTACAGTAATTTCACGAATACAAGCCGCAGCAATTTGACAAAAATTTTGGTGGAAACCCGGAAGTGTGGCTAATAGTCGGGGGCGGCTAATATGTGAATAATTTTCTGACATTTACAACCCCAGACGTGCCAGCCAGGGCGCCGAGCCAAGCACATGCCAGTAAAAGCCAGCATTCTGCGATTGTTACAGTGTTACTGTGTTGCCCTGGCTCCCTGCAGGCAGCAGGGGGGGCGGGGAGAGAGGCGGGAGAGCTGTCTTCCCTCCTCTGCCGCAGCCCAGGGGAGAGACGGGGGGGCCCCGCGCCACCATTGCCGCGGCCCAGGGAGGAGGCGGGGGGGCGCGCCGCCATTGCCACGGCCCGGGGAGGTGGGGTGGGGGCGCGCCGCCATTGCTGTGGCTCGGGGAGGACAGTGGGGGGCCGCGCCGTCATTGCCACGGCCCGGGGAGGACGGGGGTGGGGGGGGTGTGCTGCCATTGCCGCGGCCTGGGGAGGAGGGTTGTGCTCTGCTCCCGCCCTCCGCCGCCGTGGCGGGAGCAGGGGGTGCTCCGTGCCCGGCCAGCGCCACGGCGTGAGCGGGGCGTGCTCTCCGTGCCCGGCCGGCGCCGCGGCGGGAGCAGGGTGTGCTCTTCATGCCCGGCCGGCGCCGCGGCGGGAGCAGGGCCGGGGCGAGCGAACCCAGAGGCAGCGGCCAGCCCCGAGTGGCAGCGCCGGGCTGGGCCACCTGGTCCCGTCAGCAGCCCCGAGCGGGCTGAGCCTGTACAGCCTTAGTTGAGCCAGTAAACCCCCCGCCCTGCCGCGGTTCTGTTAGTATTTGGCAACTTTGTTGCATGTGGGTCCTCGCTGTGAACGACAGAGCGGCTTTTATTCAGGTGCGGCTTATTTATGGACAAAAACCGAAATATTTGCCAACACCCAGAGATGCGGCTTATACTCAGTGCGGCTTGTATTCGTGAATTTACTGTACACTTTTGAAATATTTATTAGCCAATAGTTGAATTCTTCACCCCACATTCAGATTCTATAACAACTGCCCCAAGATGATGAACAGATAAAACACTGCAATTTTAGGGCTGTCAGATATAAGGAAAAATTTTACTGGATTTTACTGGACAACTACAGCTCAGATTACTTCCACAAGAAACCTTTCACACCAGCAACAGTTAGCAAGAATTGGAGTGAATTTATAATATTCTTTAAAGCTAACTGGATAATCTGGGTGTGTTTTGTTGTTATTGTTGTTTTTGCCACTGTTTTGGTTTGATTTGCTTTTTCTTTCCTGTTTTGACAGCTGTACACAAATGAAATAATTTTTAATACAACTCATAGGTCTATGAGTGAAACTGTCCATAGTGAGATAAGTTTTGCATCTTGCATTCACGAGAGAGTTTTGCAGTGCTGCAGAACACAACTAATGCATCCCCAGGAGAACCTAGGATAATACCTTGCTGGTAGGTGTTCATGTATTTGTTCTGCCTTCCCTGAATGTGATCTAGCAGCTACTGCCAGTGGCACAGAGCGTCAGACAAGGAGAAGAGAGACTTTTGAGTTATGTGGTCTGTTGGTTGGAACTGATAACAAATGTGATTGTATAGATAGTAGTGGAAAATTTATAGAGAAACGTAACAAGATAAGCACAGAGCAGTTTGGGTTTGGAAACCAGGGGTAACCAGAGATGTGCATAGGTAACTGAAAAATATGTACATGTGTTTACATTTCATGAGCCCCAGCTATAAAATTTTATTCACAAAAAGACAGCTTGAAAGATTATGGTCTCCTCCAACACCAAAGGTATTAGCTTAGTCATCCTTAGTTATATATATTGCATATGGCTTCTCCAGAATGTTTAACAAATATTTATCCTATTAGTGATATTCCCATGTATTAACTTAATGTTCAACTCTGTAATCATTTATCATAAAGAACAGCACCATGTTCTGGGAGTGAACCTATCAGAAACATGATAAAATCCCACCAGCCAAACACTGTGGACATAGAAGGATTATGATGTGGAGGAGTACAGCCATGATCTGGTCCTTAAAATATTTTAATAAGTGATTTTTTCTATTTTCCCATATTCTTGGGAAAATATTCTTGCACTCGGTGAATAGACAGTCTGACCTGTATATCATTTAGGAATAGTTTTGCATTACAACAGAATTTCAAAATAAGAATGTCCAAGTTTTGCTTTGGATTTTTTTTCTCCATGTGTATTCAGAAGCAAGTGTAAATGTCACAATATCCAAAGAGAAAATAAGGAGATTACATGTAAAACATGCATCAAGGTGTGCTACTGAAGCTCAAAAATTTCTAACAGTGAAGCAAACGTGGACTTTGCCAGGATAATATTCAGTAAAGAGGTCAAGACTCAGAACCTGGCAAAGATTTTATATTACTTGCAATAAGACTTTTCAATTATGGTTTGGGAGATGATGACTTCTGCTGGCATTCATTTTGGTTTATTTATATTTAACCTTTGCACATTAGTTCATCAATAATTTATTTAAAATAATTCTTTAATGGGAGTAAGGCGCTCTTTTCTGAAGTAGACCTCTTAATTGAATGCTAGAATTAGGTTCACAAGCCTCTTTGTTGACCTAGGTCCATTTCTAAGGCACCATTCATACTTCAAAATCCTTTTCAACAGCCACAAAGACTGTTAACATGAAAGTCACTTACAGAGATACCACTGAGCTTGTGATAGGTGATTGTGTAATGGTTTTATTTGAATAAAACATAGACAGCAGTTCCCAAGCCTGTAACAGCGTACTTTGCCTGACATCTTTTGGTAAAGCAGTACTGATGCAAGCAGCCAGCCAGTTTTCCTGGGTGCAGTGGTTTTTCCTGGCTAAGGAAGTTGGGTTGTCATGGCTGCACTCCCACTGGAGCCTAAGACCACTTAACTCTTTATGACCAAAGAGAGATGACACCAGAGTCACAGACCTTTCCTGCTGTCATTTTTCATGTGTGGGTGGGCCTGGTAGGGTCAGTCTTTTTTACCAACACAGCTATTTCTGTGCACTTCAGCCTGCCAGCTGTGAAATCAAGCTAATAGCTATGTCATCATCCACACGGACGCTGTTCGTGTAATTGCACTGCAGATTATAAAGTGCTATACTAATGGATACCACAGAGTACCAAAGATGACATAATAACATCTGCTCTAGCCAGCTTATCTGCTTTTCAAATACTGTTATGATGTGACCCTGCTCCTTTTGAAATCAACATGAGGTTTTGCACAGGTATGAGAGAGTTGGGACCAGTTCACATGGATGCTTACTAAAGTGATTGTTTCAGTAGCTTCAAGCCACATCAAGAAAAATAGTGCAGTCTTTTTTGATCATATTACACGTTTTTGTACTGGTCAAGATGTAATACAGTGATTAGAAAGGAAGATTCTCCACAACAGGTCATGATTCTTCCACTGCAATGAAGTGAATCTGTCCAACTTAGCTTTCCTCGCAGGTCTCCAGGAGATTCACCAGGCATGCTTTGATAAAAGCATTCAAGGGAAACACCTTACACCCTTTTACCGCTTTGTATTTTTCATTTAGTCCATAACGTCATCTGTTACGTATCAGTAACCTGATGCTACTTCCACATGCTAGCAGGCTACTACGGCAGAGCATCTCACTCCCACAAGAGCTTCTCTGCTGTTTGTTAGTCTGTCAGATAACTCAAACAGGACAAGCTGTCTTGTATTTCATGGGGTCTAATCCTGTATAATTGCTGAGTGATTTTGGTGCCATGGTCACTAGTCTGGCATCTCCCAGCTCCCAATAAAAATCTTACTGTTGAAGTGAGATCTGGAAAGGTACACTGAATTTCTGACTGACAGACGCTTTACAACTATAAAAAGAACACAAAACCTTCACAAAGCAGAAATCTTATATACGTTTTCCTGGAAATGTGTGGAGTGTCTCCTGTTCATAGGAACCTACTTTGTGTTTACTCCCCAGGCTTTAAGTGAAGGTACTTGTGCCCATTATCATTGTTTCAGTGGTAAGTTACATTTGGCTCCTAATCAATACTGTTTCTTTTGCTAGCTTTAAGGTAGGTACCTTGATATATTGCACTGATATATTGCTGCAATCTACTAGCAGTTATTTTAGTTATTTTAGTTTTATTCTGCAGAGTAACTGATTAAGATTTTTCACCTGTTTTCTTTTGTCTGTTTAATAAATCATTCATTTTTATATAAATATATGTGATTTGCCATCATTAGAACTTACCAGACAAAGTGATTCCTTAAATTTAAACTTTTGCCAAAATCTGAGGCTAAGGAAGGACTGACCTTCATTTAGACCCTTTTCTGTAAAGGGGTTTAAATACACAGTGGAGTTCTTTCTTCCCATCAGACTCAAAAGTCAGAAGAAGCAGGGCTTCTTTAATAAACTTTGTTTATTAAAAGAAATAACAGCTCCCAGCTCCCAACTCCTCTGAGTTGCTTAGTACTTGAGGTCAAGGAAAGAGAAACATAAAGTGATATTCTGTGCTTTTAATTTCTGAATGTGAAGTGATAAGGTAGAGGAGGTGACATCAAATGGAGACATCTGCGGTGTTCCTCATTACAAGAGAAGTAAGGAGATTCCTGAACTGTGGCAGGCTCATGGGTTGCCAGGGTGGACTATTCCAAAGTGAGAGTACAAACTGAAGCTTGTTGCAGATGAGTCAGACACGACATCGTGGTCCTGCCCCAGCACAGCCACTGACTGCATAGGTGAAGTCATTCATTGACACCCAGGTCAACGCATCAATAAACAGGATCTCTTCTTGTTATAATTCCCTGAGCCCCTAACCTGTCTCTGCCACCCAGGCTCGAAACAAGACTCCGTTCCCATCTTACATTTCCCTTCCAGTGCCAGCCCCCTATTCCTGCTTCCACGTACAGGGGAAGCCAGGCTTTGTGTGCAGGGTGTGCAGCTGTTCCTCCTCCTAGCAGGACCTGGAGCACTTTGACGAACCTAGTTGCAAACAGGAGCTGCTCAAGCAGTGGGGAGCACTACCATGTGCACAGAGGCCAGGGAAAACAGTGACTGGTGCAGGTACAGGTGCATTTATGTCACACAGCACTTGTCCCAACCTTTCCCTTCTTGAACCTAGCAGCATGCTCAGCTTCTTGCAAATGAAAGATCTTTAGGAAGAACCTCACTCAGATTTGCAGGGTTTTCTGGTTCAATTTTATACCACATAAAGCTGACTTAATTGTACAGATGACTAAACTGGTATCTCATGACTTTAACATGGATATTTATACTTGGTCTATGACTACACGCTAATGACCGGGTGTTGGAAGAGTCTTGTATCTTCCCTGCTTTCTTTGCTCTGTATCTTGTTACTTGTGCAATGATAACTCTATTAAGAAACTCCAAAGTGAAAATCTGGATTTTATACATTTGAATGCTTCACAGGTTACAAAAAATAATTGTTGTATTGTCATGGTTTAGGAATGGTATTCTCCAGTTTAGAAACCATGCTGCCACTTCCCCTCTCCTGCTCAAATTGGAGGCACAAAAGGCAAAGTTTGAGAAAAGAAGCAAGAGTCCCTTTCCCCTGCCCCTGGTAATGACATAAGGTGGGACTTCAGGGTCCTCCCACCCCCACCTGGTGACTGTAAAAATTAATCCTGTCCTGGCTGGAACCAAGACAAGTGTTTTAGATTTAAGAGGACTTGGCCATGACTGCAGGCAAAATAAAAGACCCAGGTAATCCTGTTTCTGAAATGGGTTATGTATGACACTTATACAGCCCTGACTCCTCAGGCATCTTTTAAATATTCCCCAGACCTATTATGAAAATGGAACTGCATTCAGCTGGGATGTCATTGCTGAAAGTCCTATTAATGTGCTTGGGTCTGGGAGTGACCTCTGAACCCCACACGGTCACTACTGGATTCTCTTACAGAGCTGGGGCACACTGGTCTCCACATTAAACTATTGGCTAAGTTAAATGTATTTTAAAAGGGCTGTTTCTCTGTGAGGCTCAGGTGTTTATCTTCATTCAGGATTCATACTCATGAACTTGATTTTGGAACAAGGTGCTTTAAGATTTTCATTTAAATTAGAGATAAGAGCTCTTTCCCTATAAAATAGGATCAGCACAGAATGAAAAGGCAGACTGTAATTCTTTCATTTTCAAGGACTTACAGCATTTGCATGATGTAGGGGATGACCTATCTAGATTACTTCGTATTTATAGGTCTTCAAAAATGCCTCTTCCTTCCTTGACCACCAAAAGAGAAGCTAAACTCAGATTTGAACCTGCATCTATGATTTTTCAGTGCAGTTCTGTGACCACTGGACTACCAGAAAATAAGAAAAGAAAGGTACTCAGTTGGACCACAGACAATCATACTACCTAACTTTGAAGTACAGGTAATTCTTCCTTCTGCATATTCTCCAGTCTTTAATATTTTTTGCTCAGGAACTTTGTGTGCTCAACATGATGTCTATGTATTTAGCAGTCCTTACTGAATTTCTCTTTCATAAGTTTGTCTAATCTTGTTTGAATGCATGTAGTCTTTTAGCTGACATCATCAGCTTCTTTTTGTTATGCTGCTTAGGACATGAAATAAAAATATCATATATTTTCTGTTTGTTTTGAACCTGGGATCCTGCTTAATTACTCTGTTACTCCCCTATATCTTGTTCTGAGTGTGACAGCAAACAATTCATTTCTGCTCATCTTTTCCTTACACTCACAGTTAAATAGACCTCTATAATTTCATCCCTCATTTGCCTTCTCCAGACACAGTAATGCTGGATTACTTGGCCAGCCTTCATAAGGTAGCCATTCCATGACCAACTTCCCCTCTAATATCCTTTTCTAAAATGTGTGTTTTAGGAGTGTTTTCATTTACAGTAACGCAGATGATTAAATTATATTATATCTTCTATTCCTGCTCTGGGATAGATTTATTTCAAAACCAAATTAACAGCATGTTTCCTTGCTTACCGAAAACATAGTTTAGGTATAGTTGAACTGGGATTATGTACTGGAAGATTACGTAGAAGGAGAAGAGTGTTATATTTGTGTAACTTATGAAAATGACAACTGACACTTGTCCTCTGATATTCAAATTAAAACAGAGTTTTCCAGGAGTGGAGTATTCACTGGTTCATAAGTTTTATGAATATTTAACAGGATATTACCCTAAAATATTTATTGGCACAAGTGCTATGACTCAAACACAAACTTGTCCTCTAAAGCTGAACTCAACAGCATTCCATGAACGCATACGAGCACCATAGCAGATCAACAGACTTAGAAATTTTTAGGACTGGTGAATTTGAATACTAGCAACTTCCACTAAATTACTGTACTGTTTTTTTGCTCTGTGCATGGCTGTAGGTGAAATGTCTTGTTTAAATGTAATTTAAAATCCATGTTGCTCTTGGTCCCAATGAAATTAGTTTACCTAGCCAGGCTATCCTGAATCAAGGCTTGTTTCTTATCTGAATGGCTCACAGATAAACACTAAAGTCATGGTTTTCATTGAGGAACTCCTAATTAACTCTCCCATTTTTTTCTGATTTCTTGTGCCCTGAAATTCTGCTTTAAGAAGTGAAATGCAAGCATAACTGGCACCTCTCACTGCATCAGTTATAGTTTAATACAACTGGGTAAAAGATCCCTTTTACAAAACTTATACAATGATGTAGGTTGGAAGGAACCTTAAACATCATTCAGTTAACATGCTCCTGTCATGGAGCAGGGACACCTTCCCCTAGAAGGTTCCTCAGAGCCCCATCTACCCTGGCCTTGAACACATTTACTTTACCAAAAATAATCAGAAAAAGAGAAAATAAACTCATCATATTTTATCACTTTACTTTTAGATTAAGACTTACCAGAATAACTTCATTTCCTTTTCAAGTAAAATAGAAAGAGTGAGACTGGTGACAGAAACACATTTCCACATCAACTCATGAGAACAAAAAAACCACACCTTTCTGAAGTGACACGGATTCTTTCATCATTGGAGGAGTTGAATCTATCATCCTTTTCTCTGAAATACTCTTCTATGCACTGCTCTTCAAAGTCATGGACCTTTTTCAATTCATCCTCAGTTATGAAGAGTTCTGTGGAAAAAAATTGAGAAATGAATATGGCAAATATTGACATGTGAAACCACCTACATTATTACATTTGTGAAACTCATGGACTAAACTTTCTTAAGTATGTGGCATTTTGATATGAAAGCAGATAGATGCTGTTAATTGCTGAATTGTTTGCTTTAGTTATATGTGATTCTGGAGACAGAAGCACTTAAGCAGGCAAATGCTAAGCAAACATAAATACATTTTGATTATATGAGATCTAAACACAGACACCGGTCAGGTCCCGGGCAGATGGTGAAAGCCAAAGCCCACCTGTAAACCAGCAAATGTACAACGAGATTAGCAGACTGCTAGGAAAGCATGTGTGAGCACAGACGCCTGTCCAACACGGCAAGAACTGACATCTGTAGGCAGCAGTGTGATGGGAGTGGGAGGAGAGCTTGTCTGGTTGCATCTCCAGAGCCACACGTGATTCCTCACAGAGAAGTGGGCTGTGGTATGGGCTAATGCTGGGAAGAGATACACATCCCTTAGCTCCCTGCACCTGGCATGTACACTGGGCAAGGTGGAGATACTGTGCTTGAAGAATTAGATAGAGAAGAGGAAAGTGTTATCAAAATAATCTGACAGGTTTTCCATCATTGTTGTGGGACTTCATTTAAAGCGTGCTGAGGAACAACTCCTCCAGTGTGAGTCAGAGTCAAGGAGGGACTGTGCATACAAAATTGCCTTTTGTCATCTCTAAACTTATCTAGGCAAAAAGTGTGCTCAGGGGAAGTACATGCTGTTTGCTCTGTATTTTCAAAAATAAAGCTGTAATTGTGGTGGAATAGGAAGAATTCCAGCAATAATAGACCTCCAGTAACAGCAAAACAAACCTCTTTGCTTTGAAGGAACAAACAGAGTAACCACCCCAAAAAAAGTTCCAGAAAATCACAGCCTCCTCAGTACTGCAAAGAGAATGAAAGATTGGGCAAATCAGGTAAAACTAACTTATTCAGGATTTTTGCAGGGAAGGGTATGAAGATGCTGGACTTTGACTTCATGCATGTCAAACACTAGACTTTATGAAAGGCATTGGAAAATCCCCTCTGTGCGTTATCTGAGTCTTACTCAATCCATAGTCTCTCTCATCTGGGTCACTTTCATGCTTCCTCCATCTGCAGCAGAGGTGTTGAAATATCATTGTCATGTGGCTGAAAATGATCAGAGGTGGTGGGAGAACAGGTCTTTCGTGGAATGTCATGATGAGCTGGTACCTTTGAAACTTCCAGACTTGGTTTGATATAGATTTCACTTCGAAAAACGTGTTGCTAGAAGGCAAGAAGAGGAAAATAACATCAGGCTGAAAATGGTTTGGGGTGCTTTGCCAAAGATGATATGACAGCATCATAACTAGATACATTTCAATAACACTGGCAAATGTTTCCTTGTCACAAAAACAGGAAGCAGAATTAAAGAGTCAGTTTGTGCCTGGGCAAAGCACAGCGATAATCAGCCTTTTTGAAATACTTTACGAGTGTAAATGTCTGTCCTGTACAACCCCTGGGTTTTACAACAGCCCATTGAGATGGGCAAGTACTTTTATTCTTGTTTTCCCTCTTGGGAATGAATGACGCCATAACTGAACCTTATTTGGCTTCTTTGCCCTGGTTCCCATCAGCTGTCTGTCCTTGCAAATGAGCACAATGTGAAAAACCTGGCATTTCCCTTGTTTCCTGGAGACAAGTCTCTTTCTCTCTCCCCCTTACATCCTCAGAAAATGTCTCTCAGGCAAAGCCAAAGCTCAGCAGTCCTCCCAGGCTGTGAACAATGTGCATCCTCCCCAAGTCTAGGCTCCGCAGTGTGTCACTCACTTGAAAACAGCAATGAGGAGGTTCACCAAAAGGATGTTTGCTACCAAGAGGTAGCAGGCCATGATGGCAGGAACGATCCATGCTCCTGTCTTGCAAGGAGGTAGTTGGATTATTTTGCCGTCTTCTCTGGTTTCATTTTGACCACAAGGTGCTGGGGACAAAATTTAAAAACAAAAAAAATGCAAAATGGGAATGAATCCTATTTTTTCAGTAGTTTTTGCAGGAATATTTAAATATTTATAATGACCTGCCTGCCAAGGAAACATGTTCCAAATAACAATGGCATTGATATTCTCCCCTCAGAAGTTTATGCTTGGTATCACAGATTTTACAGGCTTCAGTTCTTGTTATTGTGTGTTATGTGCCATGGGTATCAAGATATTTCTCTCAGGAAACATGCCTGGTGTAAGTTGCCTGCTTGCATACATAACACAAAATAATATGGTAGTCTGGTGGTAATTAGGAGCTGTGAAAATGCAATTATTGAATTGTTTAATCCTAAAAAAAGGCTTGCATATTATTTAACAGTGTAAACCTTATCTTTTGGTTTTTTTTTTATTTTTTATTGAATGAGAGGATGTGATAAATAAGGAAAAGGAAGTCCATGAAAGTAAATTACAGAGTTGACATTTTTTGCTCTGCACTGCATTGTCTCAAGCCCCTCTAGGACATATTCATAACAACTTTCTGCTATTAAGGACTCTTGACTGCATGCCTAGAAACAGTGGGGAAGATTATCAAGTCTTTACTGTACTAGGTACAGGGACATGTATGCAGCAGAGATGCCACCTGTTTCTTCCACAAATACATTGGAATCAAAATGTTCTCGGTATTAATGTTGTAGAACTGAAGCAAGGAGAGAGAAAATAAGGTGAAATAATTTTCCCTGCTTGTCTTTTAATATGCAGGGACAGGTAATCTGCATTTGCAAGCATGGGTTCAGTTTATGTCTCTCTAATCCTGGTGGTTCCATGTACCTCCATAATCAGCTTCTCAAGAAAATAATGGAAGCAGCAGCTTACATATACAAACCATCTTAGTAAATTTTGCACAGCACTACAGCTAGCTCCCCCTCATCTCCATCAAAAAGAAGTTTAGAGGAGGAATTTCCAAAATGCTCAGCACTGGCTCAATTTCTAGTGATATAAAATGGGGGTTTTGTACTGACTTCATGGAAAATGAAGTTTGCTGATGCCATGTGTAAAATTTCATTGTATGGCAACAAATCCATATTTCCAGTACCAACTATTGCATCTTCTCAAAAACGCTCTTCTGAAGTTGGTTCACTGAGCTTGACATTCCCTTGCCTGTACTGGCAGAAATTACACAGTCAATAAAAGCAGCACTGCTTCTCATCAGCAGTTCCATTGTGTTTGGACACATGGTGTCACCAGTCCTTCCTATTTACAAAAACACATTTTATTACTGGAGCAGGCTGAGACTAAGCAATTCTTCCTTTCTTATTAAGCATCACTTTGCAGATAATTTTAAGGCAGCTCTATTTCCCCAGTGCTTCAAGCAGCGGTTTCATTCAGACATTCAAAATACTGTCAGTGAGATGCTGTGAGTGCAGGGCTCTCTGCTCTCAGGCTTCACCCAGCAGAAACTGCACCATCCAGTATCTCTTGCTATCAGCATTCAATGTGAAACTTATGTCTCTGTTTGTGTGGAAACATTAACTGGCACATTTATTGAGCCAGATGTACAAAGTCCAATGCAACAAAGTACCAAAACCCATCATGATTTCACCAGTGATGGAACAATCACACTATCAGTTGAAAAATGTTGTCCTTTTTTGTGCTGAAAACAGAACAATTAATATCTTTTCAAGTAATGATAAAAATTTTGAAAAGCATTTTTCAAATCTTAGATAAATGAGATCAAAAACTCAGCTCCAACTCTATTTACAACTCTATTATTCTTTTTTTTTAATATAGAATTTAATCTGGAAAAAAAAAGTCAGTTAAGAAGACAAAAAAATATTTATCCAGGTCTGCTTGCTTACGGCTGGGTAATCTCTGTTGGTTTATGTCACCCTGTGATGGCCAAATTAGATTTTCTGTGCAGACATATTCCCACAGTCTAATCTATATACCCCTTGTGTTTCAGCTTGTCCTGAAGCTTTGCAGAAGTTTTTCTCTTTTTTATCTTCTGTTGTGGGTACAGTTTTTAAATAGCATGGGAATACTCATTTTTTGCGTTACTCACGGAGAGCTAAGCCACCACTTAATTGTCACATCTTCAGCTGTGTAAGAAAATGTATGACATATATCCACAAATGCAGGAGTCTGTGTTCCATGGCACATCTTTGAACATCTTCTTTCATCTGTAAACTATTACATTTAATTTTAAAGATTTTTTTTTCCCCCACTACTAATAAAAGGGGTGTGCCCTGCCTCACCCTTGAGGAATTTGCACTGCCCTTCATGTGTAACATCACTCGAACATTTTAATTATTTTTGGAGAAATGAAGTAATTTCTGTAATATGTGCAGTGATATATTGTAATATATTTCAATATATGTATGCAGACTTGATTCGTCTGTTTTACATTACAGCCTTACTCTAACACAAACCACAGAATACTTAATTCTATCAAAATGCTTTACTGAAGCAAATTCTGTTAGCATAAGGATATGCCAGTCTCAGGTAACTGAAAAAGCCAACAATTCTGACCTACAGGCCATTGGATACAGTTCAGATATTATGTCCTTAACTTAGGCTTTAGAAAACAGTAAATGGTAGGAGTTTTAATTTCAATTACACAAATTAACTTCACTCAGCTTTCAAACATTGCATCCTGGCACCTGTAGATGTACATACTTTTTGCATCCCTTATTTCCTTTTTCACAATCTCTTTCCATGCTTATTTTTCCTTCCTGACTCACAGTTTCCTGCTGGGCCTTTCCTGCTACAAACCTAACCCTTCCTCTTTCCTGTCCAGGAAATAGTCTCAAAAAAAGCCAGCAGTAATTCAAGCCTCTGTGGGTTTCAGGTCTAACATGGAGGCGGAGCTCAGGAAGGATTAATTTTCCTGCTGTAATTACTGTCATGGAATGGGTGCTGCTCACTTTTACTGTGTGTTAGGTGGAGGGCTTGGCAAAGGATGCTTGGGAGTTTCTGCAGCATGACTCTTCCCCCAGCTGCACCCGTCCAAAGCAGGTGTGGGAAATAACGAAGAGACAAAAGGGCATAATTGAACAACTCTGCCATTGAATAGCTTTTTGCCTTTGATGAAAACTTCTTTTACTACACAAGCTGATTTGTTTGAAATCACAAGAAACTGAGGAATGCTTTCCTATGTTCACAGTTGTAAACAAAGTGGAAACAAGTAAGTGCAACCAAATAACAATAAACACCTTTCTTTTTTTTAAAAAAAAAAATCAAGTCTGGATATTTTTAATGCACTTTCATCATTCTGTGAGTATACAGGGATCTTCCAATTTTGACCCACAATGAACTCAAAGGATGTGAAAGTGTTTTATAATTTCTGAATCAAATATCTAAGCAATTTTACCACCTTACCACGGCAGTAAATATTGAAATCTGAAACCTCTTCCACTGCCCCGCCCCCCCAAAAACCCCCAAAATTAAGTGGCCTTCCTGAAGTTGCTCTCTTCTAAAATCTGTGATCTGAGAACTTCACAAAATTAGTCTGTTCATCAGTAGAAACATTCGGGGAGTTGAGCAGTGTCTCATTACTTCAAGGAAGTTTCTTTAACTACAGCATCCTGACCTTCCATGTTGCTTCTTGCCCCAGCCCACATTTAATGTGACTTTGAAGGGTCTCTTCAATCTGCTGATATTTTAATAATAATTTATAATAAATCCCTGTGTTTTCCTATATTTTGCTTGTTCACTACAGTGTTTTCTTCCTCCTCCTACTCCCCTCCTTCCTCCATTAGAAACAGCCAACCAAATAGAATCCAAATCACAACATCAGGAGCGCTACATAAGGGAATACTGCTGCAATCCAACCCAGACAGACTTACAAAATTGTTTGTAGTCTGCTCAAAAATCTTATTCGTTAGCTTTGTCTAACAATGTTAAAAGTATTGCCACAGGTATGATGTATTCTATTTTGTACAGAGCTGCTCTGTTTGTTCTAATTCCAGAATGGTCCATGCAAATGAGAGGTGTCATAGGAAGCTCCTACTGAGTCATAAAAAACATGTAATCTGTAAGGTCATAAAGAGTTTAGTATATAATTTTCATTCATACCAAGAATTTTTCAAGAATTAAAAAACTCTAAATGATTAGGAAATTTAAATAATTTTAAAAGTTTTTTGCAGTAATTATAGTTTCGTCTGAAGTTCATTGAATAGTTAAAACCTATGTATTATGGTCTCTCATCTTCTGAAATTATTGCATTCTGGTTACTTGATATTCCTCCCATACAATTGAAAGAGAAGGCGGTCCCATCTTTTTCTCTTGAACTAGGTAGTATTTTCCAAAACAGAAATAGACACAAGAAACAAACACAACTCAAACCGATCTTCAGATTCCAGATGGCATGTGGAGTACTGTCAGCTGGTAAGAAAATCCAGATGGAAATCTGACCTGTGAGGCACCAGGAAAATCTGAAAAACTTCCCAAAAGCCATGTTGACTAACAGCAGGCTCAGTTGCTTAGCCTTCTGAATGGAGGAAAATGTGAGCTCTGATGTTCATTTTCTACAGATGACTGCCATTTCCCAAGCTGGCATTTATTTCCTCTATCTACATGTTTTTTACCAACAAACTCACCTTTCCCCTTCAGTGTGCTCCTTCTGTACCCACAGTATTCTATGGAGGGGCAGATACTTTTGTAAGGTGAAAACAAAGTTCTGCACAGGTGAGAACTGTGCTGAGAATTTTCCTGGCTAAAACTGCCAGCAAAGTGCCAATGTGTGGTGAACTGAGGGAGAGATTTCGCAGTGTTTGTGGGAAATGCACTTCTGGACAGGCATTCACTAAGGCAGTCACATGGCTGGCTGCTGCCCCATGGATCCCATTGGCAGCACAAGGCTCAGATGGATGAGGTAGGACAGCCTCAATCTGAGACAGTTGCACATGCCGTCACCAGCCCCCTGATTCAGATTCTCCTTCCTCCCCAGCTACCAGTGGATAATAATATATCTTTATTTAACTACATAATTGATATCAGTCTAATTTTTTCAATTTATCAAGCTCTTATTATTATTCCTTTCCTGAAATATATTAATTTTTCATTTCCCGACCTTTAAATAATTCATAAATTTGATTAGCTCACTGCCTGCTTTCAATTCTCTGATCTATCTAAGCCTTTCTCTCTAATCCCAATAGTTTCTAACTGGGGTTTTCTAGGCCCAAGTCAAAACTCAATAGCTCAAGGTGGTTTCAATAATTATTGATGTTTCACTTGGACTGATATTTGACTGGTTGGACTGTTCCATGAAGAGCTTGATTATTTCTTGATCTTTACATACTTCCAAAGACTGTTTCATGTAACTGCTAAAACCTCCTGAGTAGAAAACATGGTATGTGTCATCTTCTGTCTCTGGCAGATCAGCTGTACAGAATTAGCTGAACAGCTGGATAGAATTGCGGGAACAATATGGTCTAATTAATTGTAATTACACCTCCTTTGATTATAGATCATATTCTACTGACTTCCTGCTCAAAGACCTAGAGGAAGACCATTATGCTTGCACTGTGATAGTAAAGTCTCTGTTTTCGAGTTCCCCACTCCCCAAGCCCATCTGGAGCTGGGCTGTGGGCTCAATGGGTCTGAAGGAGCAGCAGAAACTCAGGATGTCTCCATTGCTAGCAGCTGTCACTCTACCATGTGATACTGTCTGTGGTTCCTTCCCCAGCACCTTTTAGGCATTTTCAGTGGTTCTCACTTCTCTTCTTCATCCAAGAATTACTGAAGCTGGCCATTCTAGTTCTACATCTTTTTATATGAAGCACCTGCTTAATATGACAAGGCTTTTAGATTTTTTAATGGTCGTATAATGATGAACTGTCACTTCGAGAGGAACTACTTAAGAGTGTGTTTTTGCTGGTTTTGTTGACTTTACCTGAAAATTTGAACACAGAGCTGAAAGATTCACTCTCCTTCCCCTCCACTTTACAATTGATTCTTAGTCAGAAATTTGTATATGTGTAGTAGTTACAGACATCACTGATAATAAACACCACCACTAAATAACATATTCATAATCCCAGAAGTGAGGATATTATCTGTCCTCACTTTTGAGCTGAAGATAAGATCACATACCAACAGGACACTAACACATACTCCTGCTAATGTTTTTCCTTTAAAAATATATGAATACAGAAATAGTGGGTAAAAAAATGTAAATATGGACTATTTTAGAGCAAGGCATTTAGCAGTGTGTTGAAATAAAAATTGAAGTAATGGATTGAAAAGGCTGCTAGCTGATGAGATGGTTCCAGATATTGTACCTGGTCAGCCTTAATAGCATGCTTCGCAAATAACTTAAAAAAAAAATTAAATAGATAGAAATTATTTTTCTTAAAAAAAAAAAGAAAATCAGAAATGTTAGAGTAGCCTACTTTTTTTGTACATTTCTCAGATTCCAGGATGATTTCCAGGAGAACGGCTCAAATCAACATGCTTTTCCATGATTGGCACTTTTGGCGAAACCCAAGTTTGCTAATAATGTAGCAATATTAAGCACCAAGAAATAAACAAAATCACAAAGCAACCTTTTTTTTTTTTTTTTTTTGTTAAAATTATACTGATTAAAAAAGAATGTGCTGTAAGCCATAAAGTTAAATAGCAGTTTAGATGTAGCACAACAATTTTAGAATGTGCTTATCTCATTTGAGAAAGTACAAACACTGAAGCACTTTAACATGAGTACAGTGGCTGATTTAGCTCAGAACAACGTGAAAAATAGAAATAACAGCAAATGTTTAAATAGTGAAAAAATGTGAGTATACTAATAAAACCTTCTGGGTGTCCATTGAGTCATTTTGATTGTGTATCATCATCACCAACCATTTCTTGTGCTCTCAGTCTATTCCACAGGTAACATTTTTGAGACAACTGAGCATCAGACAGACATGACATACTGTACATATTTTGTGCTGGAAGAGTGGCAGATTTTAATTCCCTGCATCATCTGCCTCTCAGGAAGGAGGAAGTGGGTGCTGCTTTTCATTTTGACATCATCACTCCAAGTTTCCTTGACACAGGCAGAGAAACAATATGTCTATATTTAAATCTGGACTTTAAGCTGCCAGGAATTTTGCTTTCCCTAAGGTCCAGAAATAATTACTCTGCATCTTTTTGCATTATTTAAATGTTGTGCATCTAAATAACACAAATCCTCATGCAAGGGTGTCCAGCCTGCCACCCAGTTTTCATACTTAAACACCCTTCAGTTTCTTATGTTTATGGGTTCTAAACTGTAATCAGCCCTTCATTTAAATAAAAAAAACAAAAACCAAAAAACCCAAGAACACTTTATTCAGCTAATTGCCACGTTTGTTGCAATATGGTAGTTACTTAGTACAACATCAATAAATGGCCACTTGTAGAGGGACAGAAAATTCTGTTTATAGAAGGAAGTTGTAGTTAAATGGTACAAACCCTTAAATATCCCTCTAAAATATGCTTTCAGAGTAAGGTGAAGTTTTATATCCCCAACTATTATACCTTTGGAATCAATGAATTTTTAAAAATAAAAGATAAAGGATAAAAACGAGGGAACTGGGTTAAAAGTGAAACATAATGAGGAATTTGTCATTATAGGTATTTTCTTACTTCCTTGCATGCCATGCTGCCTCTGAAAATCAAGTAGGGACGCAAAGATAAAAAGGAGGTTTCATCTGTATCACAATAATGATTCTGTTCTAGCCAGGAAGAAGAAATCAACACAAAACTGATGAAATATCTGCTATGGGATATGTATACATCAATCCATTGGAAACTATATTCCTATATTCAATTGGGAGCATTATTTGTGATACAGATACTGCATACTAGTTTTAATCAGCTCAGGAAAAAGAAACTTTTTTTTTAAATTCAAACTTTGTCAATACTGAACAAACAGTAAATAAATTTTGAAAAGACTGCCCTTTCCTAAGAGGGTACATAGAACAAAATGAAATATCCTAAACAGAGCTTTAATGGAAGCCATCTGCCACTGGAAAAGATACAGACTTCCAAAGGCTGCCAAGACTTACCCTTAAGTTACAGTAATTTCACGATTATAAGCCGCACCATTTTGACTAAAATTTTGGTCCAAACCCAAAGTGCGGCTTATAACCAGGTGCGGCTTATATATGGACAAAGAACAAAAAGTTGCTGTTTTAGTTTGGAGGACAGGTGTCTGCTGAGAAAGGCAGGAACTTCTCTTTGAAATGGAGAATGTAAACCCCCTCTCTCCAAATTATTATAATTTGGAAATCAAGGGGCTTTCAGGCAAAAATATGGGAATTAGGAATAACAGTTCTTTTCTAGGGAAATCAAAATAGAAATACAGTACTACAAAGAAACAAACTCCAAGCCCTGACAAAGTCAGAGTACAACCTGACACCCCATCAGGCAGGGTGTTGGTAGCAGTCCCATTAAATGGTGGCTGCATCCTCCTGCAGTGACAGATGTGATTCAGTTGGAGCAGTGCTCCTGTACAAGGTGCAGTTTCCCTCTGGAGGTCCAGTGGTGATGTGGAGAAATCCGGTTTTCCTCTGGAGTCCAGTGGAGAAAGGGGCTCCCTTAGTGTTCCCAAAACCTCTGTTTTTATCTTGGTAAGAAATGTTGGGCTCTTCCCCCTGGCTGGAGCAACTTCCAATGGGATGCAGTAATTTTATCAGTCCCACAGTGGGACTCAATGGGCCATTAGCAGAAAATGACTCCCTGGAGGAAGGATGGGGTGTGAAAAGATAAAGAACAATGCTCTGCCTGGTTTCAATGGATGGCCCATTAGCAGATTATCTGCCATTGAGATAAGGATCACTGTCTCCACCCTCAACAGATGGTGATAGAACAGATATCTTTTATCACACTCTGTATTGTAAGATGCGGCTTATAATCAAGTGTGGCTTATATATGGACAAAAAACCAAAAAGTTGCTGAAATCCAGAAGTGCGGCTTATACTCAGTGCGGCTTATAATTGTGAAATTACTGTAAGTAGGAATGATGAACATCAGTTACATGACAGTAGTTGGAAAGGATGACATTGTTTTTGATTCTTAGTTTGATCATCTACTGCATCATTTCTCATGACCAACTCTCTTATTTGGTGGTAATGCAATGAGTGGCACCACAAGATTTAATCTAAACAGAAAATCAGCATTTGCCTGATCACCTATCCAGTGAATCCTAAGGAGATAATGTATCAAATACTGTCTCTTTTCCTGTTTGCATTGGTGTGAGCACAGTCTTGCCTTCTAAAAATAAATTCAGCAATATTCTAAGAATGGATCTAATTATTAGGCCCAAAGAATTGGATCACAGGTTTATCTTAAATGTGGCACTGAGAAGGTAACAGAGAAAAGAAAATTCATTGGATTATATCCCCATGACATACAGGAGCTGAAAGGTCTAACCCTCATTAGACATGATGCTTAATATGAAGTTGGGTAAAAAGTATTTATGTCTAAAAATAAACCCAAGGATGGCGAAAAAAGAAGAGACTTTTTGTGTCCCAGGCATAGCCCCAAATTCATGGTGGATACCTGGAAGGGGATTCTTGCCACCAAGCTGGTAAAAAGGACACATTTATAAACCTTCTCTACATGCATGATAATTTAGCATTACAGATTTCCAGTTATATGATTGCAAAGAGATGCCAGAAGCATGTTCTGAAACTGAAACCCCAATATTAGCTGAGAAAGTACTTTTTCAACCACTTTCTGTGCTGAAGAAGTTCCTCTATGCAGAGCCATTTATTGAGCAAACACACGTGATCTAATAGGACATCATCTGATCAAAGCTGGATACCTGACTTTGGAGTATGAGAATCATAAACTTGCTTACGGTCTATCTGGTCTGCAAACACTTCCCCATAGATCATCCAGTAAGGCATGTAAAAAATGTTTTTCGCCAGCTTCCACGAAGGCTCCTCATTGGGGAAGAGAATTGCCTGTCTTGCCACACCAAAGCTCATCAGAACCACCAGCATGATGATGACAAAGTACATCATGTCTATCATCTGAATGTAATGACAGGAAAAAGGAGAGAAAGAGAGAGAGAAAGGACAAGAATTAGAGGAACTTATTTGTCCATATTCCTATTATTATGTGCTGCAAAAAAAGAAAAGGTATGTGACTCTTAGAAACAGAATTTTCAAAAACAAATGTTGAAAAGCCATTCTCATTTACACATCAAAAAAATATTTTCCAAGCAGTGAAGTAGTATTATTGTGTCATTGGTTTTACCCAGTGTTGCTTTTAAGAAAATTCAAATGTTATGAATAGGCTTGAAAATACAAAGTACCATCTGGTCACACCAGTTGCCTCGACAAGAATATATAGGTTCACTGGTATCAGCAGCCTGGTCTGGGCAAGGGTCATGGGATGATGTATTGTTTATAGGCACCAAGTGGCAACTGTACATAAGCAAAAGGACTGACAGGGATAATTTTATCCACTGGTAGTCATTATCTCGGAGCAAAGGGAGCTGAAACTAACATACGGGGGAACGGGTGGCAGAACAGCCTGTTACAGCAACATAAGGGACACCACAGTGGCAACCAGTGAGAAGGGAAAGCTGTGATACTGGCTGGGCTAAAAATCTGCTTGGTGGGGGAGTCTGACAAATGCTGTATTATAAAAATCCAATCAGAAAACAGACAGTGGACTCCTGTTCTTCTCCACTGTTGAGGGTCTCATTAGCATATGCCCAGGATTAGCTAGCAAACAGTACTCACCCATTCAAAATGTTTCTGAAAAACGTGGGACAAGGTGCTGAACAGATCTGAAGATTAGAAGAAGCACTGTTCTGGAAAAGGCCCTCAAGGCAGCAGAACAATGGGCATCAGGCAGGTACAGCAGAGATAACCCAAAGTGAACGTGAAAGCCATTGGGAGTTGCGTAAAGCCCCTGGTAAGATCCCTTTAAAACTTACAGACTTGCCAGGTCTTTGGAATTTTTACAACTGAATTGTTTTGCACAGTTCTGGACAAAACTTTTGTCTCTAGCCAAAACTCAGTCCTCTAAACCTTATGGGTTTTATTCCCTCCAGTCTCTGCATTTTCTGGCTCAGCCGAACTCAGCCTTCCTTGAAGAGAGGCGTGAAAGCAGCCTGCACCTCACCCAGCTGCTCCAGGGGCACCTGCTGCAGCCCCAGGGCTGGGCTGCTCCTGGCAGGAGCTGCTGGAGCAGGCATCCACTCCAGCAGACGGATCTTCAATTTTAAAGCAACCCGAGGGCAAAGTAACACTGGGAAAGCAGGTACCAGAGAGAAGAGTGTTGCAGGGTAGCACAGAGAAAAGGAAGGCTCGTGTTTAGAGAGAGAGGCTGTAGGAGAGAGCACTTGGCGAGCAGGGGTCAGATGAGAGAGAATCAGGAAGATGGAAAGAAGGAACTGAGGACAAGTGAAAGAAAAGCAGGGAAAAACAAAAGTCTTGAGGTTCATGAAAAAAGCAGGAAACCTTGGGGATATGAGAGAGGAAAAGAAATGGTTTAAATAATTAAAACTCAGTGAAGTCAATCAACATTCCTATTTAATTCAGGGCATTAATCTCTCAAAAAAATATTCCTTCAAGAAGAGGAATTTCAGATCATTGTACTTCAGAAAGCATCCTGAAATAGGAAAGCTGAATATTAATATTTAGTTCTCACTGCTTTTAGGGAACAAACCTGAAGGTGAAACCTGATTCCACATTTCTTGTCTGATCAAACTTTGTTTCAGATGGCAATATATAACTTGATTTGATGTAATGTAATAAGATTTCTAAATGTCATGCAAAAATATAAACAAAATGAGTACTTTGAGGAAATTTAAGACAATGTCTTAAATGTTTCAAGTGTGATCAGGAATCACCCAGGTGTGATCTTGCAAGAAATAGAATTTTTAGTTCTGTTCTCTATTCAAGATGCACATCAGTTTTCTCCTCCTTCAGGTTGGTATTTTCTAATTCTTCTAACTTGTATCTATCAGTAATCTGAAATACAATGAAATATATGGGCAAGTTTTCACTGATTTTAATGAGCATTGCATCAGGTCCTTTGGCCTGTGGTGTCAAAATTGCTGTTTTAGCAAGGCAATGGCTACTTCAATCATTCTGAAGAACTCATCAGTCACCTGTTTAAAAAAATGATAAACCACAATTTTTTGGGGTACAATCTCATGAAGAAGTTGACTGTGTTTCGAGTTCTGTATTTGAAGAAAGGCTAAGAAAATGTAAATATTTCCATGCATTAAAGGAACTGATATACTGACTCTCTTCACATTCCACAGTAATTTAATTTCATTCCTGAAATTTCCTAAAGGAAATTAAATCTATCTCTGTGAAGAAATCAGAAAAGCATAAGCATATTCTGTTACTGAAGTCAGTAGATAATAAGCTTGGCCATTCAGTTTCCTCCCTGTATCTTCATCTTTGCTTTAATCTATTGTTCTTAAAGCACTCAAGCCCATTCTTGCTCCTTGCTTAATTTAACTTCCATATTTGTTACCAGAGGTAAAATTTATTACAGCTATTTTGTTCACTGCAGGTGAAGAGAAGCTCCTCAACATTGGAAAGGTAGAAATAGCCATCCTTTACCTCCTGAGTCTAAAACTTACAATAGAAGCCAAAAAAAAAGGTCTCAGGCATTAAAATATGGTCTGTTGAGGACCTCAGTAGCTGTGATGTGCTTACTCCATAGAAATATGTATAACCAGCTTGATGTCCTTCATAGTGCTGAACTGAACTTACAACACCATTTGGAAGACAGAACACAAGGAAGTAGAGAGACATGTGATTTAAACAAAAATACACAAGAGAGCCCATGGAGCAGCCTGGAGGCAGCAGGTGCAAATCCCAGGGAGTGCATGAGTTGGACTTGAGCTGCACAGGAGAGTGAGCTGGTCAGAAAATAGATGTGAGAGGCTGATCTGTGTAGCTCAAACTGGTTGTGCATTGCGCGTGTGGGCGAAGGGGATGTGTCAGAATAGCTGAAAGTGCAAGGAAAGTTGGACAAATTATGAAAACCAAGCAACAGGAAGGCACAAAATAGAAGAATTTGCCTCCTTTAACAGCTGGCCAGAGCTTCAGAACAATTTGGTAGCTAAATTCAACACCTATAATGCAGGTACTGAGCCCACAGAGACTAGTGATTTTCCTGCATTTGTATTCCACAGAAAGTGGAGTGAGGTTGGATTTGTTGTACACATGTGAAAGTGACAAAGGAATGAAAATGCTGTTAATTTCAATCACTTCCTTTCCATGTGACCTAGAAGAAAAATAAACCAGTATTTATACTGCTGGTGGAGTTGGGCTGCTATTAGCCACATGTAACATGTTATATATGGCCCCTCTATTAATGAAATGTTTCTCACACTGCCTGTGTTTACACCACAGTTCTGAAACTTTTAGTACATGTGGCCATGAAAAATAAAGTAGAGTAGAAGGGTAGTTGCTTTTTTCAGAAGTTTTATACACTGTGTATTGTGTAAGCCCCAGTGACCACCCCATCCACTGACAGAAAGAGAGTGCAAATGTGGCAGGAAAGAAACCTGCTAAGGCAGTGTTTTCACACTGATCTGTATTCCTTTCTCTGGTCCTGCTTTTTACAACATCCTCCAACAAGAACTACTGAGTATTTTCACAGCTCTGCAAAACTCCATGCCAACCTCCTATAGGCTTTCTAGGGGGAAGGGCACTTTAAAAATCCCTTTTCCAGGACATAAAAACTCAACTATCACTTTCATGTTTTTCCTCAATCTCTCTCCCTCAATTTTTTTCCACTAAGCTGTTCTTTTTTTGTCAAACCCACCACTGTGGGCTTGCAGTAGAAAGCTGGTAAATAGAAGGGGACAAGACAATGGCTTCCTGTTGGGTCGGGTGTGTAACTGGGTGTATATTTTGCATTTCAGTTTTGTATGTGCTCACTGAGCCTGTTGTGACTAGTGTGTTATCAAGGAGATATTGCAGTCCATGCACTGATGCATGTCCCCTTTACTTATGATGGTGAGGATGGCTGAAGCTGTTCTTTAAGGACCATGGTAAGATAAATACAACACATAGGCTGTTTGGACTTGCTGATTATTGTCACATAGCAAACAGCAGTTGTATTTCATCTAGAGGAGTTAATATTCAGTTTACTTTTATTTTTTACTTGAAGCCAGCTTCAAGGGGCTTTAATTTACTTAAAAAAACCTCAGATCTTAAACCCCAAAATGCATGAAACAGACATGATTTACACAAGAAAAGCTTTATAGTGCATGTAAAACAATGTTCAGGTATCCAAGTATCAGAGATATGTGCATATGCATCTCTAAATGTTGCCTAATTGCAACATTTCAATTGAAACATGAAAATCAAAAATTTAAAAAAAGTGAAAGTTGAGCACGTGGAAGGAAATGTCTCTTGATTTCTCATGCATGCATTTACTATTACACAAGCTATTAATAATCCTGCTATGGTGTGTACAACTGATGGGGCCAGGGCACAGAGGTTGCACTTATGCAAATGGATTTCTCATCTTTCAAGGACACATCTGAACTGAAATGATAGAAAAGCATGTGGATATGGATCAAACTATAGAAGGGTCAGTCTTAACCCTAACATTATAGTTTTGAACATACCATGACTATCACAACATATTGAGAGCCTCAGAGTACAACACACTAGATCAATTTTTTTTCACCTTAACAAATCACCTTCGTTTAAAATCACCAAATCTCCTTTGCAAATGAGGCACAGAGGCATGTAGGGTGGCTTTGCTGTTGAAGAGTGATCTCAGAGACAGACAAACAATGCATCATCCAACAGAACAGGAAAAATCTAATCGTTGATTCTGGAGGTTTTGATACAACAAAGCACTGACTTCCAGCCTATGTGAAAACACTGATATGCAAAAAAACCACAGGTAAATCTAAGGACACCAAGCCAAGAAGAGGCTGCCAAGCAGAAGAGGCTGGCCACCCCCTCTCACCATTTTTCCGATCATCATGACGTAGGGCCCCAGGTACTTGTTGACGCCGAAGATGTCCAGCAGCCGGATGTACCAGTAGATGATGTTGACGCAGTAGATGACGCGCCCGTCACTCCGCAGGGGCAGGTCCTGCAGGCGGAGGACCATCCCCACAGAGAACAACAGGATAGCTATGAGGTCTGTAACGTTCCAGTACTCCTGCAGCCAAACTTTGACTTTTTGCAGCAGTTTCCCAGGCTCTGACATGAGGATCTGGAGGACAGAGGAAATGGAGAGGAACTGAGCTGTCTTAAAGTTGGAGAAATCTGTATTAACAGATAGCTATATGCCACACAGGCCAAAAGCAAAGCTGATAGATGACTATCCTCCAAATATCTCAGGTACTCTGTTTTTTTTTCCCCCAAAATCTTCAATTTCAACCATTCTTAAAATCAATCTACGTGCAAGATACTTTAAAGGACAGAGTGATCACTCAGTCTAAAATCCTTATGAAATCAGAAGAAATGTGCATATGCATTTCTGTTTTTCAAATATATTAACCCTACTTAGAGTCTTGGAGCAGAGGGTAAAATACAGAAAGATTTTTTTAAAATCAGAAAATTCACATTTAAAGAGGCTGTAGATTTTAAGAAAGTTACAGTAAAATGTGTATCAAATGACCAAGAAATAAACAATAACCACAAAGTTCTGCATTAGAAAGTCAATACAGAGAGATACTAGATACTACTTGGGCCTGTTTTTGGAAATTAAGTCCACAACAAGAATAAAGGTCACAAAAAAAGAAATAACTTATGAATTTATTGTCATTCTCCTTGCAAGATCATTTGTGAAACCTGATTGTATTCTCAAGGTATTCAAGTGATCTCCATGAATAAGTCTTACCTTTCAGTGAGTTACCAAGCTGTTGGTTTTAATTTTCTATATTTAGCCCAAGAACATTTGAGCAAACTCATACAGTTCCTCAAAGAAGATTCATTCGTATAGCTTGTTTTCAGAATGAACTTTAGGCTCATCTGTAAACAATTCCAACATCTGCTTAGAAATCAATTGTGGCAAATGTTCGTGGTAAGCTTTTGTGGAAAGGACAGTTTGGGGTGGATGATTGGACAAAAACCAGCTCACACAACTCCAGTCTGCAACCTGCTGAGCCAGCAGTGTGTGGCCTCCATCAGTGTTGCACAGTCCTAGTGTGGCTACTGCCACTGTTTTCCTTTCTCTTTTACTTAATGATGCACACTCATGCGCCACTCAGGCAGTGTCTTTTCTCTGTTCCCTTTAATTTATAACATAGCATTTACCAAACAGTGTCAGAAACCTGTCTTTGAAACCTAAGTGTTGCGAGTCCATTTTTAGTCTAGTCCTCCAGAGCACTGGCTTCAGAATGCACAAACATAACTGGTAACAGTTTCAGCCCAGGGATACAAATGTGCTATTTCAGGTGAGGTCAATGGGACTTGCATTCACTCACATTAAGACTGAATTGGGCCTCTGGTGGAATAAATGCACCTTTGGCTAAGTGAAAGAGGACAGCATGACGGGCAGGGTTAACAGAGACACTTCACTTACTTTATAGACTGGGTGCTACCTTAAATGCTCTGCTCTATATGACTGCTTTTGCATCCTTACATACATGCATTACTACTGGTTGACAAATTAACAAAAATCTTCAAGAGTCACATTTCAAGGAACTTAGCTGACCTTTAAGACTTGTCAGAAGATCACCCTGTACTTGTGAATGCTATTAAACGAGCATCACACTGAAATTTGAACACAGAAATTTTGTGGGAAAAGAAGGAAATAAGGAAAGAAAGAAAGAAAGAAGGAAAGATAGAGAGAGAGAAAGAGAGAGAGAAAGAAAGAAATAGAAGAAAAAAAAAGAAGCAGCTAATTTTAAAATTAAAAAAGATAGATATTTTTTCCTGCTTTTTTTTTTTTTTAACAGTCCATCTGCTTTTCTGAAAAAAGAAGTAATTTTATGATAAGTTCATTCATAAAAACGTACCCCAAGAAAAAGAATAAAAATAGATATTAAAATGAAAAAAAAGCCCTCAAAATCCATGCTTAGTTCTTTTTCATTCCTTCTTGTCTGGGGACACTTTACCTCTCTCATCTTCTCTATTCCTAGAGTGAAAATGTATGAGATGACAATCCACTCCTGAATAGATGGCCAGCGATCCATCTTCACCAGAACAATGTAGTTGAACAGCATCAAGTAGCCTATGTAGGCCAGCTGTGAAGAAAAAAAAAGAATGTCAGTTGTCACTATCTATACAACTGAGCTAGTTTCTTGGATATGATTTGATATTCCTGATTCTGCTGTAACCAGGGTTTCACAGACAAAAGGACAATAAGACTGTCCTGGTTTGTCTGAGAAAGTTCACATTAAGTCACATACTGTATGGAATCTGCAAAAAAAAATGCACGTAATGTCCAGATGTATCTCTCTCCTCAAAAAAACTTTATTAATGCAGTTCCCTTGGATTGTTCCACAGTTTTGGCAATTCTAATACCACTGAGCCAACTACTCAATTAAGTAGGCTATGTGAATATTTCTCTCTCATCGACTTCTAAAAGTGTTTAGTCCTTTACCACCCCTCCTTGGTTTTTCCTCCTGCTGTTCACCTGATCTGGGCTGAGTCTGACATTCTGAGTCCAGATTTTAGGCATTATTAGAGGTCTTCTTCCCCAGAGTAGTACTGATGTAACCTGGAGCAAGTTTCCTCCCCAAAACAGTGCTACTCCTACTCATACTGCTGTAGCAAGGAGCTGGCATAGCCATTCATTCATTTGCCTTATATTTTTTTTGCAAATTTTAAAGTGTGAATGTTTTTCTTTTCCTTCCCAGTATATTCACTTTCCAGGTTAATTTTTGATCCAGAGGAAAGCACAAATTCAGTTTTTAGTTTCTTTTTCTATGTTTTTCTGCAAGCTAAACAGAATTAAAAAGTCTGTGAAAAAAAACCAGACCAGGCAAATTGCATCAAGTCCATAAAGTTCAGAGAAACCTGAATGTCATTCTGGAGCATGAGCTGTAGCAAAGATTCCACTCTTGCTTGTGGAGGCCAGAAACCAACTGCTTGTCTACTTTGCCTTTTAAAAAGCAGCCCTATAAGAAAACGCATCTTAAGGCTAAATATAAGTCAGAGAAAAGATGACTCAGTTTTGTGCATGGAGATTTAGTCACTGTGGCAGAAAGCTGTAATACATACATCTATATTTACCTTCAGTTTCTATGTCTCAACTGCCTTTTACTCCCTGTTGTGTACAGGGGATCACATGTAACCACAGAGGGCCTTGAGACTTCTGGGTAGGATTATTTCAGTGTTCTGCACATCACAGAATAGAGTTTATAGTCCTATTGTATTTGTTAGAGAACGTCACTTCCACTCTTTGTAAAAGCCACAGGATTCTGGCTTTTGTTCCAGTTGCTGGCACAGGACATTCAAGAGAATTTGTTCTATTGGTCATTAACTATCAGTACAGGGGCACCAGACAGTTGAAGCACGGTTTCTTGTCTGCATAAAACAGAGGACGAAATGATCTCATTTGTCTTTCAGTTTATGAGGGATGATGGATTGCAACGTGCAGGTCTGGAGGCTGCTCTTCCTTTACCACTCCTGAAGGAAATGGAGAGCAATGTTGACATAGACCAGCACTTAGGGTGACATTGGAGTCAGCAGAACCTCTATCTGGGCAGGCAGAACTGAATACACACTTCCCCAGAGGAAAGTGCACCTTCTAATACAGAGCAAAAAGCCAGGTGACACTGTTACTTAACCCTCCTCTTAGACCTTACTGATTAGTAATTATCAGGAAATCTACTTTGATCTGCTTCAGCAGCCTTTGGTGAGCACTTGCAGTCAGTATGGCAAAAGAATAAGGACACTGAGGATGCAAAAGCAACAGAAACTTCAGAAATCTAACTGTAACTACAGTGTTTTTTCTTCTTCCTGGGTTTTCTTTTGAAACGTGACACTGTTACTTAACCCTCCTCTTAGACCTTACTGATTAGTAATTATCAGGAAATCTACTTTGATCTGCTTCAGCAGCCTTTGGTGAGCACTTGCAGTCAGTATGGCAAAAGAATAAGGACACTGAGGATGCAAAAGCAACAGAAACTTCAGAAATCTAACTGTAACTACAGTGTTTTTTCTTCTTCCTGGGTTTTCTTTTGAAACGTTGGCTTTTTCTGGTTTTGATTTTGGCAGGTTTCTTTATGTCAATTTAAACTTACTCAAAATTGCAAAATGTTTTTGTTTGACAAAAGAGAAAAGAATCTTGATTTATGAGTAAAATTATACTGAAAGGTCTCCACTTCAACGCAAGAAAAAAAGCCTTTCAGATAGTGAATGACAACCCCTTCTCCCTCTCCACACTTCCAACCTGCTCTCACCTTCCAGGGGGCTACACTGATCCAACACTGTGGTCAAACTTCAGTGTAGCTGTTAGTGCTGGTATTCAAGATTCTTTAAAAGAGCTACTAGAGAAGTAGCTGAACCCTACCTTTTCTTGCTTTTACCTGCTTGACAAAGAGCTAGGAGCTGCCATTGTCACTGTTGAGGGCAGTACCTGAGGAAACTAAGAAAAGGAATGCCTGCTAAGAAGTTTTAAGGGTGGATTGCACCCAGCCCTTCTATGGATGCAGTCCCGTTCTATAGAAAATACTGGAATACTCATTGTGGTAGAGGACAAACCTGGAAATTGTACCAACTGGTCAATGCTTCAAGAAGGAGGTCACCCTCCTCTTTTCTGATCGATTGCAATAATGAAATGATCATAAACTGAAGTGGCCCCAAAATGCAAAACTTAGGGCAAAGCTCTCTTGATATTTAGAAGATGACTTTTACTTTGGGCTCAATTCCTCTCCAGCTTTCCTCTTCATAAGAGGAAGAAACATGGCCTCTTACTTCCTGCTAATATCTCAGTTAATGCTAGTAGCAGTGATGCCTAAATATTTTGTTTTATATGTATTTTTCATCTATTTGTAGCTTTTCAGACTACTACTAAATAGTTCTATTCCTAGTATTTTTGCTACTCTTTCTCTTAGATTTCAGAGTAGTAAATTAACCTTCTAACACATTCCTGAAGTACAGTTTAGTCTTATTCTTAAGAGAAAGAAACCTAACAAGGAGCAGGTTTCTGTTTTCCAATCAGAATCTGAGGAGATACAATACGAAATGAGGCAAAGAAACCCTAGACCAATTCCAGTGGGGCAGTACCTGGGGAAAAAACCGTAACAACTACTCTTCTAATCGGACAATATTTGTTAGCTGTGCTAACTTGTTAAACTGATAAAAATTGTAGAAATCCAGTGCCATGTGAGCACATCACCACCAGGATGCCTGGATGCTTCCAACACATGTCTACTTTTAATTCACTATTTTAACACTGTTGCAAGGGTTTTTCTCTTTTGGTATTAGGACAGTGGGAGTAGTCAACAGTAGGAGAGGATCATCCTCTTCTGCTCAAGCAATCTGTGGGATGAAACATTTGCATCATGGTTTCCAATGCAACAACCACGAAACAGAACAGAATAGTTCACTTTTCAAATTGCTGTGTGTCTAAAGAGAAAGGCTAAAGTTGATGGGGAGATTTTTTTTGCTTTGTTTTTTTGGTTTTTTGTTTTGTTTGGTTTGGTTTGGTTTGGTTTGATTTGTGTTGGGACTTTTTTGGAGAAAAAGTTGTCCACTCTCTGCTGAGCCAAATGTTACTTACTTGAATATCTCATTTAACTCATTCTTCTGTATTTGAAGAATGAAGGTGAATACAGCTCTACAGTAATAGAGATAGGTAAATGCAAAATATTCAAATTGTTTTAAGTGGTACACAATAGCCATAGGAACTTTTATGTGCATTTTGGACTGTGGAATGTAAAATTTGATCAATTTATTTTGAAATCCATAATAATATTTGTGCCTGTGTATTTGCGAAATTGTGATAGGCTGTGCAATTTTAAACCTTCTCTGAAACTCGTTTTGCTTTTAGTCTCCAGGCAATCTCAATATACACAACAGGTATGGCAGCCAGAATTCACCTTAACTTGCTCTCCAGGTCCGGTGTATCCAAGATCCAGTTTTAATAAATGACCTTGATTGAGACCTGCCTCAGGACGTAAAACTGTAGGAACAAGTCTAAATGAAAATGCAATATTGATTTCTCTCTCCCATTTAAAAATTGAACTAACAGGGAAAGCCAGGATGCTTCTTTCCATTCTCAGTGTAAAGACCTTTCTGTTTGTGCATAATACACACTGCAATTGATAACAAGACTAGGCTGCTGATGAACAGTTTCTGGACTTGTGGGCTTGATTAATGTTCAGCGATCAGCTACTCCAACATGTTAAACTATCTGCCAGTCTGCAGCGTCCGTCACAGTCAAGACTTGATTGATGTGAGTTGTTCCCAATGTCTGCAGGGCAATTCTTCTTTTAAGAAGTCACTTGCAGAAAGATCCATTCTTGGTGATTGGCTGTGCTTTGAGCGGAATAATGGAAAATATGACTGGGAAAAACCACCTGAAACCATCTAGCCAATTCCACTGGGCTGAGGCAGGATAAATTCCAGTGTACAATAATGGACATATGTCTTGATAAGATAGAAATCACTAACAATGGAAAATCTAGCATGTCCTCACTTTGTTCATGACAGTACTTCTTGGAACAGTTAGAAACTGTTTCCTAACTTCTTACCTAGAACTGTCTGGGTGTATTTTTTGTCCTATTCAGGATTTGGAGATATTTATATATATTTGAAAACTGTTACATTCCTTCTGTGGTCTTCTTCTTTTTTTTTTTTTTTTTTAAACAGAGGAAATCTCTCCCCTTAATCTCTCCCCTTAAGTCAAGCTTTACGAATCTCTTGAAACATTCTTCTTTTCTGGAGTCTTTCAAACCAGTCCACATGATGCAGAAGCTGAACTGGGATGCAATATTCCAGCCAAGAAGAATGAAATTATCACTTTCTGTGATCTTTATAGTCTTATCCTTCTAAATTTTAGTACAATTTGCAAAATAACTAATAATAGCTAAATAATAACAACTAAAATAATAACTAACCTCTACTCAATAATTCAAGTTTTGAATAGTACCTAATATAGAAGAGAACTTAATGGAATTCTTTCTAATCCCTTCTTCCAGCTTGATAATGAATAGTTAATATCTACTCTTAAGGACTAATTGTCCAAAAGCTTTTTATCTATATAGCAACTTTAATATAGCAGTTATTAATTTAGCTGTGAGAAAACCCTCTGAAGTTTTTGGTATTGTTTTACTGTAGTTGAAATACATTACATAATTTTTTTCTGTTCCTTTTGGAAGGTCCGTTTCTATCTAACACAGGGGGAATATACTGACTTAACCTAATTTTTCCCTGAAAAATTGGCTGTCAATCATGTCTGACATCTTGTGAGTACTTACATGCACATTTTCTCTGAGAAAAAGTCCACAGATTGGCCAGAACAAAAAATCTCCAAAACAACAATTACAACAACAACCCCTCCCAAACCAAACAACAAACAAACAAACAAACAAGAAAAAAGTTCTAAGGAAAGAAATGCTCTCTCTCTTTTTATTTTTTTTATCAGTTATTAGATAATTCATAATCTGGTTCAGACCAGCCTCCCAATGGGCTTGAATTCTCCTATAGGGAGAATTGAATTCTCCTATAGGGAATTCCTTGGGAACATCAGAGCAAACTGCCCCTTACCATTTTATTTAAAGAAGAACATACACAACCATTCAAATTTCAGCCATTAACTTCTTGAATGGTAGCACGGTAATCTTTAAAAGTCATGGGAAGGTTTGTAATGCTAGCAGACTTCCACCAAATATTTTTATTAAACCACTTATGTGTAAGCCCTCCAGTACATGTAAAGGTAGACATCAATGAAACAAAAAAGATAACCTTCATCCAATGCCAATATTTGTACAAACATTATAAATACAACAGGAAAGATTTCTTACGGTGTAAAACCAAAACTTCACGATGGGAGCATTGTAGAACTCGTAAATCTTTCTTCCAATGGGGATCATTCGGTGCCTGCTCTGAACTTCCTCATCCTCTTTCTTTCTTGAGGACTCTCCATTCCCCCGTCCCAGCATTGCCTACAAGAAATGATATATTTGTGTTTCTTTCTTTGTGAAAGAAAAATTAAAATATTTTTTGAAATGGCAATAGGAAACTGTTCTTGATCTCTAGATAAAACCAAGTGACCATAGCTAGGCATAAAATACTCTGATTTCAAATGATCTTTTTTGCAAGAAGGTTTCTGTTTATAAATTTGAAAATTGAAAGCTTTAGCTTTAGGCTCAACTCTCAGTTTGAGAGTGGAATTTCTGACCAGTGAACAAAAATAGGATGTGGAGAGTATTTCTCTTTTTTGCTGTATGGACAGAAACACTTTTACTGGACACCACCATTTTGTGGTACACTTCTATACAACAAACAGATGCAGAGAGAAAACAGGTTAATTTTTGTTTTAAACAAAGAGAAGCTCATAAGGCTGAGATTGTGAGGGAACAACAGCGGAATAGATGAGTTGGCAGTCACTGAACTAGAAGCAAAGAAGACAGTGGCACTTCTAAAGTTAGTCACTGGACCTGCTGCAGGCCATGATCACACAGTGAAGCTCGCATGGATGTAAGAGGACTTACTAGAAAGGCTCACTGCAGCAGAAAGGCCTGGAATTCAAATATCCATGTTCATGATTGTAGCTTCTTCTATAGTGAAGTTCCAGACTGCTCAGCATTGCCTTTGCTAGGCTTGATCTCATGGTTACCACTGCAATTCAGACCCTCTGAGAAGCTACACTGTGCTCAAGAAATACATACATAAGAAGCCCTCAGCTATGACTGCAAACCTAACAGTCAAAAGAAGATAATATTTTCTTTGTTTGCTCTTAATTTTCATTATCAGCTTGAGAGAAGTGGAAGGACTAAACTTCAATCACTGAAGTTAGTGCTTAAAAGAAGTTCCTTTGTATTTGAAGTTTCATGTGAGAGACAGTCTCATGTTCCTTCTGAAGAAATTATTTAGTGAACAGTAGACTAAGACTGGATTTTAGCTCACTATGCCTTTTGCAAGTTCTTACTATTTAGTTTATGGATGCACTTCTGGAATGCAGCACCCTGCACATGAAATACTTGCAAGAATTGAGACAAATCTAAGTATGCAGGCACTGCATGATGATGCATATGATTCACTGCTTTAATAATGCTTTTCTACAGGTAGATGAAGGCATCCTTGTACTTTTATGTTAACTGAAGCAAACTTTCACCATCCGTGAAGATAGCATTCACCTGCAACTTAAATGGTGGAAAACTAAGGGAACAGTTAGATGCCAGACATATAGTCTTTCTATAAAAAGGACCTCCTTGTCTCTGTACCTGTGCCCTCCAACTCAACAGGATGTACAGCACATACTTAACTAACTGGCTTCAGGTGAGCTATTTGATCAGGTTCTAGAGCCCTGCAAGAACTGGTGATGCACTTCTCGCATATTTGAAAGTAAGACCTTTCCTTCCTTTTTCCAGCCTCATGTGGAGCTATTCATATAGGTCTTTTTCCTGTGAAATAGTAATTTAAAATGATAAACCTTTTTTTTTTTTAGTGGAGATATTTGTAACATTATGAGGTCTGTGCTTGGTCCCACATGGCTCCTTCTCTTTAATTTCATTTATGCAGTTAGTTTTTCCTCTAGTATTATTACTTTCCTTGTGGGCCTTTATATTCTTGAATCTGACAACACACAGATGTTGCTGTACACATTTTCAATAAAATACAACAAAGATTCAAGACAGAAGTATATTGCACTGAAACTAACCTGCTGGGACTATCTCAAAGACTAAAGCCTGGACTATCTCAAAGACTAAAGCCTGCTTTGTCCAAGTTAACCCATTTCCTTTAGCTTTAATGGCTGAATTTAATTTCCATAAATACAGAAAAAACACCAGCCGTTCAACATTTAAATGCACGTCCTGTTGGCTCTCACAGAACACATAAAACACCTTGAGAGTCCATCAAGACCATTATAAAAAAGGAAAAAGACAAAGTGATTGTTAAGCAGACAAGGGTTTTTATAGTTATCAGACTTATTGAATGTAACTACAGTAGCAGAAGTTACACAACCTCCACAGAAGATATCATTACCTGAACTCCACAAAATCAAAGTGATCCTTTGATCCAAATCGTTGACTGGGGTTTTTTGAGGGAGGGGAAAATGAGTATCATCTGAATGCTTTGGGAACACTATAGCCCAAGACGGTAGTAATTTGTTTTCTTCTCTCCACTTACTGACTCTGTTCAGGGAAAACTGCCATCTGGAGCTACAGAGTTTTCTTTAACTTTTCCCAAAGCTTTGTCTCTGCTGTCCTCTGCTGCTCAGGAATTTTGCAGCAGAATAAAAATGAATGCTGCCTGCTTTAACAAACGAGCAATGTTGTGCTTTAGTGAAAGGGATTATTTTACAGAGATCAAATCCTTCACAATTTCACAAATTTAGAGATTCTGAGACAGGCTTAATTCTCAATGAAATCAGTGAGTTGTGGATGTTTTTATGATAATGTTCTTTCAATATCTGGATTTATGCTTTAGCTTACGGATTCTGATTTCCTGTTTGCTACTGCTTTCTTCTTGATAATGGTGCTGTAATTTTATCCTGTTATAATTATTTTTGAATTAATTCTATCATATAATACTGCCTTCTCCCCTCCCCCATGCTACAGATGGGGAATTTCTCTGAGATGGCTAGGGATTAGGTTTGAGCTGATGTTCCTGACTGTTAATTATACCTCAGTATTAACAGACTGAAAAGCTTCCCCATTAGAAACATTCAGAAATAACCTAAGTAACTGCCTTAACAGAATAATTGCAGTGCCAAATGTGAACAAATGTTTTCCTTGGAGTGGGATGCAGTAGGGTGGGAATAACTCAACACACTGCTCTGTGTGGGCGGCATCTCTTTCTCTAATACATGATTTTGTCCATGATTCACCATGAGTCATGCAAGGTAAGCTCGACAGCAGCTCAACCTCATTGTGAAGTACAGTACAACTGCATCATTTAGCCTGAGGGGATTGATTATTGCATAGTTTTTACACAGAGATTTTATTAATCTGATTTTTGTTGTTATTGTTGGGCCAGATTTTGTTTTATGTAATTGAGGACTGTTTGCTGATAACGAACTATCAGGGGAGAGTTTTGGGTTGCACATTTTTGCATTAATATATGTTAACAATCCTATACTATATTTAAGTGTTTTGTAATTAAATAACAGGATTTTCAGTCTTTCTGGAATGAATACAGGCTCTTCCAATTAAATAGTGAGTGAAATCTACATGCTATATAGAGACCTATCCCAGTTCACAGAGAACTGGTGTGGAAATGATACATAGCTGTGTAGAGACACCCCACTCAGCACACGCTGCTGGATCCTACACTGCGCGTGAAAGTGCTGCCCCCATGGTAGCTGTTCTAGGATTACTGTGCTCTGCCCTGAAACACTGGCAGAAAAACATTTTCGTGTCTTTGATTTACAGATGTGTAAAATTAGATCTTGCATGTGCTTGGTGTTTACAGTGAGCACAGAGGAACAAGACTGAAGTGCCAGGAGCTCAGTCATTCTGTCTGCTGAGCAGGGCAAAGAACACAGACTGTGCCAGGGCACCTGTGTGGTGGTGGTGGTGTTATGGAGGGCTTCCAAACTCCTTGAAGGAAAAGAGAACCTCTCCTTATGGAGAGAGTCAGCCCTTCTGCCTGGAGACCACCATCAGTGTCTCCCAGTTCTAGAGCTGAAGGGGTACCTTGTTGCTGGCATGTGAGATGCTGTGAAAGCAGCATCCACAGGGAAGGGTAGGGGGCATTGGGACATGGATCTTCAGAGTTTTCTGTTTCAAGAACTCTATTTTCAGTGATATGATTAATATTTGGTTATTTCTTGCCATTGAGAAAAGTCTAAGCACACATACCACAGGTGAAGTAATGTGATCCCAGAGGCCAACAGAACTAGCTTTGCTGCTGCTGAAAAGTTCTGGGACTAACTCAGTGGTGCTCATGTAAGTCCAGACTTCCTATTCATTGTGGAAAATCAGAGCAAAATGATTGCTCAGATAATTTTGCAACAACAGAAACACTTTTTAAAGGACTTGTATTATTCTCTGTTCTGAAAAAAAACCATTCGCTGGGGAGCTCTAATACCCAAACAATAAGGTACTGAATAGGGTTAAAGATGCTCCTAGTTATGGCTTGCAAAATCTGGGTTATTCTAGGAGGAAGGGAGACTTCTGGGGTTTCTGACTGACCTGAATTTCAGCAATTAAGGCCTTGATTAGGACTTGTACAAACAGAAAATATCCCTGGCCTTTAGACTTCAGTGCCCTTCTACTTCTCTGTGTTTAATATTCAGGATTAATGACTGTCAGCTCCATACATAAATTGTGGTAAATTTCTTGGTGCTGAGGAGCACTGATGAGAGCAGTATTCAAATATGCTTTTGTGAGTAGCTGCTATGAGACTGTTTCTCAGCATCTAGGTGTTAAAGAAATCGGGGACCATCACTTTCATATATCTGTTATAAAGTTAAAAGCAGGTGTGAATAACACGTAGTTTACAGGGAATAAACACTTCTTTGTAGTACATCCATATGTTCAGTTACCCACCAGACTCTTTAAGAGGAGCATAAAGCAAATACATACTTGCATGCAGATGCCTTCATGTAGAGACCTAATTTCACTGTTTCTGTAGTCTGCTGATCACATTATTCTGTGCAAATGAGGTGTAAAATAGGGAGAATATCACTGTGGCCCCGTAGCTCATGCCCTCTGCATAAGCGCAGTACAGAAGAGGAAACTGACTCCTTGGCCTGTGTTTAGTCACCTGGGCTCAGCAGTGCAAGACACACAGGAAATCAATGAACAGACTTGCCTAGACAAGACCTCTTTATCTTCATTTTTGCAGAAAGAATATGGGTGTAACATAAGGAATACAGAGACTTGAGAAGTATTCACTGGGAATGATTAGAAGGAGAATCAGAAAGATTATTTCAATTATATATTATTTGCCAGAAAAGAAACTTTGAGATAAAAATCATATTTTTAACATCGCTTTTGTTTGTTAATCTTTGTGCTGAACAAAGCTCAGGTTAAATGAGTGATTGGTCTATTGATTCAAAGTTCAGCAATGGATTAAGCATTTATGATATCCCATCACAACAAATTATTAATCTTATTGAAGTATTTATAAAGTATCCTTAATATACTAAAGGATACCACACCCAAGGGGAAACTTCACAAAGGCACTTCCCAAAACATCTTTCAGGCATCCTCTGATCGGTAGAAAAGAAACCTGACCTTTATGCCAGACCATTTGACTATGGCTGGAACAACATGAAACTTCAGTCTAAAGTATTTTCTTATATTTAAAATATGTCAGGTGACCAAATGTTGCTGCCTGTGGCATCTGACCATAGCCACGCAAATTTCTCTCTGCTACCAGTTTGTCTCTCCTCACCGCTGAGGGGCACCAGAGTGAAACAGCTGTGTTAGAAGTTCTACAGTATGGTATAGATTCTAGGCAGAAATACTAAGTGAGCAGTGCTGTACCAAGTGCATTGTTTCTAAATTTGCTGGACTCCACAAGAAGAAATATTGTTTCATACAAAAAGTTCAAAGTGTCTGGAATTTCACTAGAGTGATACATTGAATTTGAAGGAATTAAGGGAAGAGCCAATGACAGAACAGAGTAATAGGACTGTCAGCACATGGAAAGGAGAAGAGGGGGAACATCAAAGGTTCATCTGGAATAGCAGATCCACTGGACACATCACTTACTTGCAGCAGGACTCAGAAGGGTAAAAGGAAACGGTATTGTAGACAAGAAACCAGGAGCTGGGATAACTGTGGTGAGATGGAAAACACACCTTCCCCAGATTTCTCCCCACTGCCAGGTAAAAGGCAGCTTGCACAGTGCTTATTTGATTTGAATAGGCACTTCATAAGGGGATCAGAAGCCAAGGGTTAGTAAATTGCAATCAATAGCTAATGAGCAGAGAATGCCCCATTGCTGCTATTCTGGCTTCTGGTCCTTCCCAACAGCCAGGTTCTTGCCTGCAAACGGGTCCTGTAGGTGGGTCTTGTGGGCTGCTCCTTCGGCTTGCCTGCATATTGGGTCCTGTAGGCAGATCCTTCTGCCTGCCTGCAGTCGGGGTCCTGAGGGCAGCTCCTGCTGTTTGCCTGTGGGAAACAGTCTGGGTTTTTTTGTTTTTTTTTTTGTTTTTTTAACTTAACCAGGCATATCCCTTTTATGTCTATGCCTTGATCCTGACCAACTGGAGCTGAGTTCTAAGTCTTTCAAAGACACCACAATCAAACCCAAACAAATCCAAATCAAACTAGACTAAGGCAGATGTAATAGCCTGTACGATAACTGCCCGAACTAAAACTGTGAGAATAAGAAACAGGAGGTAGATGACTTGTCTAGTTTTCAGAGCTTTATCTATCTGATTCCTTGTGGCATAAATTATTCCTCAGAGGTTGTGTTACTAATACTGACAAGTCCTTCTTACACAATTCTGTTGACTTGTAGAAGTGGAGCTGTCTAGCTGCTTGTTAATGTCTTCAGTGGATTAAAAACTGGATGTGTGTTTGTGTGAAAGCCAATTACCACAAAAAAAAAAAAAATTAGAGTAAGTTGTAATAATTTTTCTGACCTGTTTGCACAGTTCCTTACTTTCTAATGAAGTCAACTAAAAGAAAAAAAATCTCTGGCATCCATGGATTTTTGGGAATTTCCAACCAAAGATGAGCCCTTTTCCACCAGAGAGGTTATCTATCAATGCTGAGTGCTTCTAAAATCTATTTCCCTCAGTTCAGACAATATGGCATCAAATTGAGTCAAAACATGAGGATATTATAGCAAAGTATCACCATGCACGGCTGCAGCATGAAGGCAAAACCATGACAACTTGTGTGGCTTGAATCCCATGGAGGAGAGGGGAGTGTGAAGAGTAGTATCCTATCATGTGCTATATTTAGCCATCAGATGGTCTGCAATGCCTGCAGAAGTAGGAATAACAAATTGACAGCGCTGAGGCTGATGATTTATTGTGAGCACTTACAGTGAGTTCCATGTCTTCCTCATCTTTTTCTTTCACTGGTTTCTCTGGTTCCTCTGGATCCTTTTCTTGAAGATGGATCTCATTGGCCTGGCTCATGTAGGGCATATCATCTTTGTTCTTGAACTCCAAGCTGAGGATTGAAGGAGGAAGTAGAATTCCTAGAATTACCTAAAGCAATAACAATGATAACAATAATCATCACAGAAAACACATTATAGTCATAATGGTTACTTAGCATCAAATGGGACAACTCCCTCAGGAGATTTAGGAAAAGAAAGATACAAGTGCATGTGAGTTTCTAGGACAATAAAGTATTTGCCATTGGGGGTACTGTTACCAGAGTACTGAATCAAAGCACGTAACTTCTACTATGTTGCTGTGAATGTTCCTGAATGTTTTGTCTGCATCACCAGATGCATAGTGCTACATACTAGAATATATTTACAAAATATTATATAAGGTCAAGAGTAGGTGGGACCGTATAGGAGCACAGACCTGTAAACGTCTGCATTTTACGTATTACAAAATACCAGTATGAAGGACACACAGGGAGTATTTGTTTCCACAGAGACAGTTAATAGCTCTCTGTGTCCATGCTTAATGCACACTTGTAGTCAAAGAAGTGTAGCTATGTGTTGGTCTGAGGAGAGAAGGCAAAGCCAGCGAAAGGAAATGCTGATGTGCATAGATATGCAGTCCCCTTAGATTTTGTTTCAGCAAGCAGGCAGCTGTGTAATGACAGTTCTTTCTTTTCTGCCTTCCCTCTCTTAGACAAGAGTGTAGAAACCACTAAAATTACCTTGTTGGGATATCTAAGTAATGAACAATGCTTGGATTGAAACATTAGTTCAACTGAATAGGATATCACAGTAATACAAAGCAAAGTCTGTATTCATAGGCACAACAACTTTTCCTGGTTATGCTGCAATTGGATGGAAAATTATTTTCTTACAAATGTCTCCCTGAATGAGAGTGAAATCAGATAGTTAACTTCTTGGCAGGTTAGGAAGGGTGCTCATCATATCAGCAAGACAGCCTGTGTGCTGTTGAAACCATTCAAAGTACAATGAGGAGCAATCATGTATGCTGTACCCAGCCCTGGAAAAGCTTCCTGCACTGCTCCTGTGTTCACGAAATGATGGGTCTGGGGAGAGGGGTTTACAGGAAGACCTTCACAGAAAGGCTCTTTTTAAGAGCAGGCAGAATTAACAGCTTCCCCTAGCTCTTCCATTGGTGCCATACATCCTCAGCAAGAATCTAAAGAATTATATTCAATCTTCCTACCATTTGTCAGTTTCAAAGGGAAAAAACTTGGGAAATAAAGCATGACTCATGCTTGCAAATTTATTTCTTTATCATGCTGCCTCACGTAGCTTGTAGCCTGCTTTAGCTTTAAACAAGTTCTGCTAATTAGCTTCAATGAAATAAAATACAGACTAGAAACTGAGTAAAGGATTCTTGTGAAGCCCTGGTGTTAGGAGATGTAGAAAGGAAACAGAGCCTGTTACCTTCAGTTATGCATCATGAAATAAAGGTCTGTGTTAGAGCTGAAGAAATGCATGCTGAAAAGTGGAATGCATGTAGTAGGAAACCAGTAGATGCTGCATTGTCCTTCATGTGCATAGGCTGAATATCTGCAAAGCCAAACAGTGAACAAAGCGGCTGTCCCTCTGAAGGATAATAGACCTAAGGGTTCAGGAAAGAGGTAGTAGGAATGTCTGCAAATGTGAGAGTGTTTTCTACCTGTAGCAGAACAACTTGTAGGCACAAGTCCTGCACAGGAATGTTATCAGCCACTTGTTCTCACTCATCACTGTTACTGGATTAAGAGCCAGTCTGGAAGCAATGCACGTACTCCTAAGCATTCCTGCCATTACTGAACATCTTTTCACATGGCAATACAGATGTGTAATTACCAATTTTCACAGACACAATTAGTGCAGAAGAGAGAATCCCTTCACAGAAATTATTTCTCGGTGATCTGGGAGAAAGAGGCAATTCCTGGGTGTGTTCTGACTGGTGACTGTTTTGGTGAAAAATGCCATGAACTCAAATTCATCTCAGAATTCACTTTGTACTGTTAGCAGTTTTATCAACTGTGGATGTAAAGCTTTGAAAACTGAATTATCCTTCAGACCCTCTAACAGAGTCCCTTCAGATGCCATCAGGAATATTTGCAAGGGTTTGTAAGGAAATTTGTGCTGCTTACTTTGCCTATTCTGGGGAAGGATGTCAGATCAGCACCTTTCACTAGTGGTTAATTCACTTACACTTCCTTTATTTATTTTTAAAACTCTTGAGTAACTCCTCAAGTATACAGGCAGGGTGGTGACACACTAACCTCCTAGCTAGATTCTCATTCTGATAAATGATGCCAGAGGGGACTTTAAGAAAGGGAATGAAAAAATTTAAGCTATGTGCTTTGAACTTAGGCTTATGATAAGCTCCAGCTAAGAAACTGAACACAGGAAGAAAATACCCTGCTTAATGTTACTGCAAATAAACATCTGAAATACAGTTACTTTAGACAGTTATTACAGATTTGTCGTGAACCCTGTCACCATCTATTCTCTGAACATTAATTTTATTTTAAAACAGGAATGACCTTTAGGCCAGAATTTTTTCTCATTCGTAGACGACCCATCCACATGTCAGTGAGCAGCATCTGGCTGCACGTGTGAGCGATGAAGTCCCTGTGTTTGGCTGCCACTGCGAGCTGCAGGCACGTGGCGTTGCTCCAGTTCTTCAGCTCGTAGGTCAGCAGTTTCATCGCCAGTTGCTCGTCCTGCTTGTAGGATTGGTCCAACAGCTCGACCGCCAGCTGGCCGAAGTCCCTGCAACAGAGGGACACACGTTAGCATATGCAGTCCTATGCTCCAAACACACCTCTGCCACCGCAGCCTCTGCAAGGGGCACATCACCTTCCGTCATGCAGATCGTGATGGTGACTCCACACGTGGAAACCCACATTTTCAAATGTGACTGGCTAATGCTAGGCATATAAATAAGTGCCCCAACTTAGCAGTGATGAGCACCCACACCTACCAGCTGTCTGCTCCCACCTCCCTGCCCACCTCCCTGACATTTCTAACTGAAATCCTCCAGTTATCTGCTGCTTAAGGGATTGATTCTCTGCTGTTTGCCCATGGCTTCACAGTCAAGCCTCCTGGAAGAAGACTGTCCAATATCCTTTCTAAAATCCCAAATTTCTAAAACTTTGACATCAGGAAAGATTCTTATGGAATCTAGTATCTTGTCTTGCTCATCTAAGCATGATCTCTTGGCTAATTAACACTTCTGCCTGCATACTGGGCTCATAGGGATTTCAATAACTGTCCTGCTCAGTATGTACAGGGTGTCCTGTAAAAGCACACAGAAATGTTGCAGTCTGACTCTTGAGGCCTCAGGGAGAACACATAAACAATATAGATATTTCACTGTCTTACTGACATCTCATTTCAGAAGTTATATTGCTAAAAACTTCGCTACTCTGGCAGACAGATTGTTTAAAAGCCATTTAGATTTTTCTCTAAAGGGATTGCACTTTCCCTACAAGTTAGAAATGAAAGGAAGATACAGATAAGAACATTTTAGGCAGGTTCAGAAATCTCTCTTCCCTCTTTGTATTTTTTTAATTTTATTTTTCTTCTCCCCCTCAGGAAAGGGTACTTCAAAGGAAATTCACCTGGAATTGTGGTTCAGCTCTTGGGATATGTCATCCACCATATCATTTTCTGATGCTTCGTGGGCCATGGCTTTGCAGAGTTTGCAGGCCACCAGTGCTTTAGCCATAGCCTCTTCCCCATGCTGCCAAAAGAAGAGGGCCATCTTCTGACGTTTCATCAGCACAGCCCACACCATCAGCTCATGGAATGGGAAGGGAAAGTGATTGATCTCAGGGTCATCCATATCAATATCAACTTCTTCTTCTTTCTTCTTTGTTGGTTTTCTCCCTCGACGCAAAGGGACATCATCCTGTGGGAATTGAAGAGAATTTTTTTTTTGTCAGTAAAGGAACTGAATCAATTCACACAATTCATTGAAACCTGTACCTAAGATGTCAAGCTTGTTTTCTGCAGGCCAACCTAGGACAAAATATTTAGATAAACAATATTTAGATAAACAACAAAAAAGGTATTGGTGTGTGCACTATATTTAAGAAGACTGTAAGCAGGGAAACAGAACCTTGAGCTGTCACTCTGAATTGCTCTGTCTCCCTAATAACAGAAAGTACAACCACACCATACCCAGAACCATTTTGGAAAAGCCACCATTAAAATAAAGCTAAGAGCTCACTGGAAATGTAACATCTGCTGTAATGCATCTGCCTCTTTCCATCTCCAGAAAGAATATATCCAGGGAATTTTCTGATCTGCTGAAGACTCCATATATGCTTGTTCTTGTGTTTTCTCCCTTTTTCTCCTTTCAAAGATAGCAATCTCCCTTCTTTACTGCTATTCTGTGCGTTTATTCCTTCCTTCTCTATCCCTTTGTTACTGTAGCCTTTAGTTTCTTTCTCATTTTAGCCTTTTGCTTTCATCAGATGAGCTGACCTATTCTGTCCTGTGTCTATGGATGGAAAAACGGAAGTGGTTGCAGAAAATAAAACCCATGAAAATACTATCCCGTTGAAACATTGGGGTAGCCAAAAGTGCCAATAAACTAATTCCTTTGGCCTGTATAAAAATTTCTGCATCATTCTCTGCAAGTCTTTAATTTCTCTGAACATGTTTTGAACTAAGATGCTATCTGACTGAAATTCTGCTTGCCCTGCCAGACTGAAACATTTTGTGTAATTCTTATTGAGCAAAAAACTAAAAAGATCCATAGCTGGGGCAGAGCCCTCTTTTTCCTTAGCTATCTCCTGGATCTTCATGCTTTCATTACAGTGAATTTAAGCATTATTTGGATAAAGTTTATATTTGCCAAAGAAGGAAAAGACATTAAGATTTGTCACAGGTTGCCTACCTCCATTCCCAGCAGCTTCAGGGCTTTTGGCTGTTCAAAAAAAAGTCAGAAAAGTGTTATTTCTCACAGAATAATGATGAAAATCTACAGCTATTTTTGTATACATATATATATACACATATGTACATGTGCATGTAGACTGACATAGAATATACAATAAAATATACATAATATATATACAATGCAATATAATGTAGTGTAACCTACTAGTACATACATACACACAAGTGCCAATCAAATAATTACATATATGTAGTTATTTCAAGCTTGAGTTTGACACTATTTCACCAAACCACAACAGAAGACATACATTTGGATTCAGGTATAAATTACAGCTAGTTAGGGCTGCTCTAGCAAGAAAGTGATAGGGACCACTGATAAGGCAGGAATGGTTTTCTCTGGAGTACATCAGAGTTTTGGGTTTTGGCCACTGCCCTGGAACACTTTTATTGACTGTTGTGGAGCTGCTCTGTGTGTTTGCTCAGTGTCAGTGAAATCACTGCTCAAATGCTTTTCTCGATGGAGTGACTGTGGGAAGGAAGTATCTCTCACCAGCTACAATTACTGTCTTTCCTCTCAAACGTGAAGAATCATAAGAAAAAGTATAGGGAAACAAATCCATTTTAAGCAGTTGTCTGTAAGCGTTTCACAGAGCTGTTGCTAATGATAACCACTTATTAATACTTTCAGAGATGTGTATTGCTAAAATCTGAATTGTGAGGCAAGAATAGACAAAGAAGAGACTACAAATCTTACTGGGAGGAGCTGAACAGACTCCTGTTCATGCTGGATTGGGGCAATGGCAATACGGTTGACAATAAACAGCAATTTTGTTTCAGAAAGACCTTATTTGTATTCACAAATAAGTAGCATAACTCTTCAAACACGGAACCCATGAAAATACTTAGCAGTGGTGTTGCCATGAACTTAATGATTGCTGCATCCACATCCGAAAAATAAAACAAGCTTTCAGTTATGGGTTTCTTTGCCCTGAAACCTTCAGATCACAATCAGGAGATGAGCCATGAGATAGGAAATGCATCTAACAATGCAGAAGTTTTCAATTCTAAATCGGAGTTAGAATTGTAATATTACTGGTGCAGGTCAAAAGATTTGTCTTTTAAAAGCTCTGAATACTCATAATTACAGGTTTTAGAGTCAGAGGAGACTTTTTTATGTGCTGGTTTCAGCAGGGCAGCAGAACGCAATAATTTTTTCATTAAATTAATAAAAACCATAGCTTGTAGCAGTGTCTGGATTGTGATGCATTATGGTGAGATAACTGCAACGTACATAATGGAAATGAATCTGTAGAATGAACAGTGTGTGCTCTGTATCCCCCCAGTCTGGAACCATGTAAGAAGCTATGGAACCCCTACCAGTTGGTCCAGTAATGAGGATGGCAAACAACTTGTTTCTTACCCTCTTGGGCCCGAACAAATTGTGGTAAAGTGTTCTAAACCGCTTTCGGGTGTAATTGCAGCGATAGGCTCCTCCCATCAGGTACTCTATCACCAATCCAATGTCAATCAGGCTTATCCGATAATCAGGAGGCAAGTTTCCCTGCAATGAAATTAGGGATGGTGGGAGAAGAAATACTTATTACTGACATTGTTAAATGTCAGTAAAATGATGTTAGAATAAAACAAATTAAATAGGTAAAAGCAGGAATGTATTATTATGCTGGTTAATTAATTCACCTTAAAATAGATCCAACCGAAACCTGGATATTCTCGCTTGGAAAGAAGACATAAGTTAAATAAGAAGGTGAAGAACTGGTTGGAAGCAACAGAAGATAACGTCAGTACACAGTACTCATATTCTTCAGCTGGGGAAACAAGGAACATGACTGCAGAAATAAAAGCATGAGGATCGATACACTTGAAAAGTCAGGCACAGTTGCTGGACTCTAGCTCTGAAAGATAACACTTTTCCTGCACCAGCTCTCACCACAACTCGTCCTGGCATCTCACATCTCTGCTGGCATCTCTCTGGACTGCCTCATCTGAACTGCCAAGGCATGGTGAAGTGACATCACACAGTCTTTTGTTCAGATGCGACCAGCTTCTTCCCATTCTGCAGTGTTTCCTTCCCATGTTCCAGGAAAGGAAGGGAAGGAGGTAAGAATGGTGTTACAACTCTAAAGGACTTACATGAGCTCATGAGCTACCATTATTACCAGTTGCTAAGGGCATTCAGTCTTGGTGCTATGTTCAAAAAATACACATCTTTGCTTAAGTTTCTCACCAAGAAAATGAAGTAAGCATCTGTTATATATGAAAGCTGTAATAAACAAAATATCTGTGGCTAATTACTTTGGGATTTGTTTATGAAGAAAAATACAGGCCAAGAAATTTTTCAACATATTCCCTACCTGAGTTCCTTACATGTTTTACTAAAACTCCCTTTGAACACATTATCTGGTTAGGTAATTTCTAGCAGAGCCATGGAGATTGCCTCACAATGAATGAACTGAGTTTATGGCAAGTGTCATTAACAGGATCCTGGAAAAGACGCCTACATCATTCTCTTTCCATTTATTTTCCTTTATTACCCTCTGTTAGATATTTTTATATATCTAAATAGATGCGTATGCGTATGTGTATGTGATGTCTTCGGCACATACCTTTTAACTTGGAAGGAAAGAGAATTACAAATATGACCACATCTTACTGTCCTTTTTATGGCAACTCTCTTGCACACATCTTCCTTCACTTTCAAATCTGAAAATGGCATCACTAAGGTTATGAGTTCTCCAGTACTTCAGGGTTGCAAAACTATGAAGAGAGATTTCAGTAACAGATTTTCTCTCACTGCATATGAATTTGCTCTGAGTTAATGGGGCATTTCTATTCTCCAGTTGCAGTAAACCCAATGGGACATCCTGTGTGCTGAAAATTTCAGGCAGGGTTGCACTCACAGATGTGCCAGTCAAGTCTCATGGGGGTATCTGGCAGTGGAGGAACAAAACCCCAGGGTGGGCACACCTGCTCTTCTATTCCCTCCAGAGGAACTACACAAGGTAAACTCTGATCCCTTTACCAGAGGAAAGGACTAATGGGAAGGAATGAACCCAAATGAAAGTTTGCTTCCTTCTCTAACTCACTGCTTCTGAGTTGATTGGATGATAGCTTGTTTTTCAGTAAGCATTCCCTACCAGAAAAAAAGGCATGATTCAGCAAATTGTGAATAGATCACCTGTCTCTAGAGACCCCACTGAGAAACCCTTCAAATTTACAGAACCCTCTCTGTTTTGTACAAAAGATATGATTACAAAATAAAGGTGGGAAGAGAGACAAATTATCCTTCTGTGTACTGTGAAGAGTAGTTTTGAAAAAAGGAATATTACTCTAATAAAAAATGATCTCATATAGTCAATATTGCAGAAGGACCAGAAATTGTAACCCTTACCTTCAAAAATGTTCAGTGCACTGTAGTAATCTAATGTTCTATGATGATAACAGTTCAGGTTACAGTGAGCCTGTAGCTCTTTTTATGTGTTCATTACAAGAAGGTTAGTAATTCACACGGAGCAATTTTATGACTATCATGTCTCGCTGGAAATATCTGCATGTCTGGAGATCTGTCTGGCTTCTCTGGAGATGTCCTTATTAGATTAGAGCAGAGAAACATTAATGAAGAGCAGATGACAACTGGTTCTGTAGAAGAGAAGGAATGGATGCAAAGATCCTCCCTTTTCTACACTAGCCATGAAGATCAAGGCTTATTTGCTGCCCTGCTACCATGGTACAAGCAGCATGCTGAAAAGGCTCAGGAGGGAGAGAGGGAGGTTGTGCTCTCACAGTGTACTCACAGTGTACACATAGTTGTGCTCTCAGAGTGTAATGTAATTGGCTGGCTTTCAAAGGGACAGAAAATCAAGCAAATTTATGGGAAAAAATTGAGCCACCAACCATTTCTAAGTAATGTCCTCTGGCATATTCTCTTGCAACCTTCCTAATCTTGTCTAATTCGATGGGTAGGGGAATTACTGTGGTTTACAGGAATGTGTCTTAACTTAGGTAATTTGAACATAGTAACATTTATGCTGAGCAGTTTAAAGAAAAATAACATCTAAAAATTAAATGAAAAATAAACCTAAAAATAAAATAAAAAAAAAAAATTCTGCTAGGTTTGCTTGGTTGGTTTTTTTTCCCCAAAATGTTCTTCTCTCTCCAGAATGCGTAAAATGATTTCTGCTAGAACAAGGAAGTAAGCATTAGCAGAAATGGGAGTTGCAGCTCCAAGGTAGGATTCAGTTCAACAGACTCCTTCTATCCTAAGGTCTTCACTCAAACGGAATGCTTTAATATTATTAAGTGGCAGAAACCATTTGAGCAGTTAAGAAAGAACAACGGGCATCAGGGTTCTACACGTGTTACAAAGTGTGAGTGTCTTGATACAGTTCTGAGTTCTAACTTTTCATAAAAGATTTTAGATTAAAAATTTCCAGTAAAGTAACTTTGATAAAAGATGAATCTAAATCTCCCAGATAATATTGAAGCACTTCACTAAAGAAAACTCCCAAATAAAAAATACGAATACAAAGCAAAAATACACATTTCAGAAACATTACTTTTCCAAAGTGAGAAGCCCTAGTAAAGAAACTCAGACCATCCTTGTGTGAGAAGTTACACAAAGCATTTATTCTGGCAGCAGATAGCTTGAACCACCCTGGCAGTGCTAAGGATACTTGCAAATGAAGCACAGCGATGCAAGTGGGACAGAACCGCCCTAAGAACAACCAGAATTTGGATGAACTAATTCTGCTGCAATCTAGGTGGCCAAGAATGACCGAGGAGAAAGTTTGATTTTGAGGTAAGATAGTTATTCTGGTTAATAATCGACGAATCTTTTAATGCTGGGACAAATTCTTTAGTGCTAATGCATTATTCTTTTCCTGAAGAAATTTCAGGTTTAAACTGTAGCTAGTCAATTGTAGTACTTCTTTCACTTGAAGTGCATTTTTTCTTGTCACCACATATCAAGCCTTTGAGTTTGCATACTGAGGAAAAAGTAATACTGTCAAAATTCTATATATTGCTAGTTTGTTCTTTGGAAATGTAGATGTAGTAGCAGTCCAAAAAAACTCTAACTTTGGAAATGTAAATAATCCTGAAGTGGAATTGAGATCTGTTAATTACATACAATATTTTGGATAAACGAAAAAATCCATCTGTTAATTTCTACTGATCTTTATCAGCTAGTTGAAGCAGAGAAGGATTTTATTTATTTATTTATTTATTTAATCTGTAGAGGGCAACCTCCACTTGCAGACAGGGTAGCCAGCTCAGTCACTATCTGATTCTTTCTACTTAGCCTGAGAACATTGCTGTGTATGGTCTATGGAAGGAAGCCAAACTTAAATGTGAAATTCTGGACCCTTGACAGGAGATGTCAAAACTGCCATGAGGCCGAAAATGCAGCAGGTTGGCCCCAGTATGCAGCTGTGGAATTGAGAGGACTGAAAGTTTATCTGAGGCAGAGTCATTATAACATAATTTGTCTTGTTAATACATGCAAAATTTATGCACATTTTGATTATTGTAAATTCTTTAAGATTGTGTCTCCAGGCCTTCACAATATGCTGCTTAGGCCATCAGTCTTCACAGCAGTATTTGGAAATCCAAAGGGAAAATGTATTTTATTATATGTTTATGTGCAAGTGTGTGTGTGTGCACATGTAGGCTACCACAAACGGAATCTGATAATGTGATTTCTGTTCTAATTATTTGTTTTATCAAGCAGGTAAGATTGTCTTTCAAGCAAACCAAACCAAACCAAACCAAACCAAACCAAACCAAACCACACCCTCCTACTGATTTATACAGCTATATTTATATAGTAAATTACTGCTTCTATAATTTTTAAACATCCATTTTCTATCTGAGACTCCACAGTGACCAAGCTGAAAATATTTTTTTAGAATACATCCTTTTAAATAGTGCAGGTTTAAAAATTGAGATATACATGTAAAAGCACAGTTAATTTCATATTGATTAGGTATTGACTGAAGGTGGTGTATTACATGCTTTTGTATTCATATTCTGTGATGCTGTAATCAAATCTGAGAGATTAGGTGTCTGTCATCAGAATATACATGAACTCAAAAAATCAGCATCAGCAGCATGGTCTGACTTTCGTGCATGATGGGGCATCTAACTGTCAAATGGTGATGAGTCCATCAGGAAGCTTTTTCCAAGGAGGTTTTTCATTTAAACTGTTGTCAGATCTGCTGACTATTTATGGCTTGGGTGACTGGTAAGGAATCTGCTCAGCTGGCAGGACTATTGTGAGCTGTCGCTTCTCCTTGTGAGCTGTGGCTGCTCCTCAACACTCACAAAATGAGAAATGCAGCCAGGAAGGTGCTAAAGAGCCTCACAAAGCCCTAACCTATGCTCATAAGACTGATTCAGTGTAGCTGGAATTACTGAAGGTTTTAGATATTAACAGAGGAAAGAAAGAGAAATCTGTGGAAAGATAACCATCACCTAATAGTTAGAACTCACTGTGGAACAAATAACATCATCAAATACAATGTAAGTTTATTTAATGTCTATCCATATATATCCATGAGTACAGATCATCTTTGACTACTTTGACGCCTTTTCTTTCAAGAGTTTCTTTAAAAATATGTATTTAGTCAGGGGCTCAAAACAAGAGATTCATATTATTTAGTTACTCAGCATACAATTTGCTATGCATTTGAAGAAGGACTTGGAAAGGTGATTCTGGGGAAGAGAAGACATTTGGAAAGGTATAAACTTTAAAAGTAGAAGACAGATTATGCTACTTTCAAATTCTTATAGGCAGATAAATAACTGCCTATTAAGTAAAAAATATTCTGGAAACTCGGGCTTCAAGAGCACTACACATTCTAAACAGATTCTAGCTTCACGCTGCTCAATCCAAAGGGATTTGTGCATACTTTCCTTTTGTAAGCATTTCACACTTTTCAATGGTCACTTAATACACTATACATAAACGGCCAATGATGATGCCATTTAACACACTAACCAAAGAATACCACCTGAACCTTCCTAAACATGCTACTCATTATTCTGTAGAAATACTTAATAAAAAGATGCTATATAACACATTACTATTCTCCTTCCTTAGGTGACTTCAATTCTGTTCAGTTGTCACTCACAGAAGAAACCACTAAAATCTGTGCTCTTAGAAAAAAAGCCCTTTCCTTTTATCTAGTCCCATGTACAGAAATATCCTTTTTCAAGTATGCTACCCTTGAGGTCTGACTTACATAATATGCAAGGTTGTAATCTGCACATGCTTTGGGAGAATATTCAAGCTGATGAGTTCATTTGCAGACTCAATCTCCTTACTTGATCCATATATTTAAAGGATAAGGGATTTTTATTCATTGCAGCTGCTGTAACTCTTAATCCTGAGCACATTGGTAAAGGCATCTCCTTCCTGCCACTATACCTTTCAGTATTTCTGTCTAGCTCTTCTAATAGATTTTTATAATTCCAGATTCTTGAAATTAACGTGATAAGGGTCAGGAGAAAGCTGCACTACATCATTTTTATATCTCTGGTGAGGAAGATGGCTACAGTTGCCACATAATACAAAATGAGGAGCTATTTCAACAAGCCAGGATCCAGCACAACGGAAAAGCTATTTTACAGGCTTGGAAGTAAACTAGCAACACAGAAAGTAGCTTTGACAACAATTGCAGGAATGGAAAAATACAAGTAACAGCATAAATCCACACAGTATGTAAAAGCCTACAGTTATGGCAGCAGACACACTACTACTCAAGCGTCTAAAACTACAGAGAAAGCAAGCCAAATAACTTGCTAATTGTGCTTTCTATGCAAAAAGTTCATATTTGGAGCACACAAACAGGACATTTTGTATTGGCAGGAAGGAGAAGGCTCTGACTGAAAGCTCATGCAAAACACAGGTTGTATCTAGCTACAAAAGAACAATAGCATTATTTCCAACCTACCGTCTATTGGACTCTTACCTTTTTCACGTCCCTGACTAGATGATGCAGAGTATTGGATGGTCCGTGTCTCTGCAAAGGACAAATGAAGAAGAACAAAATAGTTTGCACAAAATATAAATGTTGAGATAACTTTCTCACCTTGGTAGTTTAGAAATCAGGCAGCTGAGAGCACTTCAACTGTAAAGTGTTATCAATTTAAATAAAAAAACCCAAAACCCAAAACAATTACAAGAGCATTATTGCCCCATTTTTGTAGAAAACTCTTCCATAAGAAAACCCTATGAACTGCCACACTGGATGAAAACTGAAGTCCAATGTATCAATTTGGGCTCCTGGCTTAGAAAAACCGGAGCATAGCACAACATGCACAACCTCTGGGAAAAGTGGAAGTCAAACCAGCTGCTTTAGTCTCAGCCTTCCTGCACTCAGGACTTCCACTGCTGGTGGCTCAGAGACACTCTGAGCCTGGCATTGCAGCGAGACTGTCTCATCTGAAAGCCAGTCTGTGAATGCACACACATGTGATTGCAGAATGCAGCGTGTGAATTTGTCCAATCTTCTTGTGACTCCAGCTGTCACTGCAAAAATATTCTGCAGTGGAGTTCCATAATTTTGATACTACTGCTACTGCTACTGCTACTACTGCTACCTACTACTGCTGCTGCTGCTGCTACTACTGCTACCATTATATCTTACTTTATTTTCTGCTTTTTTTTGGACTGTTGCTGATATTTTAAGAGACTTTTATGAGAGGTCTTCTTGGTTGCAGTTGATGATGGATGAGACCACTAAACAGCTGTGGAGTTGATGCTTCCATACATGCATTGTTCTGCCCTTCCCAACACTTACTTTTACATAACCCCATCTCTGAGCATGGTGAGACTTACCTGCGATTCTTCATATTCTTCTTCAGATGTAAATCACCTGCAAATATCATTGTCTCTTCAGTAGGTACCATTTTTCAGATCCTACATGAACAAGCTGACCACCTGAGGTCCCAGGACAGGTTCTTCCATGAACCTGGTCATAATGTCCTTTTGTGGTAAAAATGGATCATGTATTCCTTCTCTCTGTTTTCTAACATTCAAGTAGTTTTTAAACCAAAATTGTCACTGATCTTCTAAACCATGGCAGCTACATTTCTTTAATAACCTTTGAAGTTTTAAAAGAATACTGTCAAAGTTTTGCAAAAAAAAAAAAGGGGGGGACCAAGTGTAACATCCTTATTCTCCTGCATGCTGATGCATAAATTGTAACAGATTTCTAAGGCTTAACATTTTCCTATAGAAGTTGGGTGTACTCTTTTTTGACATAAAATTAATTCCCTTGTCTATAGTTCTGTACTTTATTCTATTTTTACAAATTTGCCATGGCAGAGGTAGATTCACTGGTTTGTAGCTTCACAGGCCAATCCTAGGTCTCATGCTGAAATAGGGTAATTTTTAACTGGCCTTGTGATTTTTTTTTTTTTGTGCTAAGGTTACTATGGATGCATACAGTATAATTGGTAGTTTAGGCATTTCAGAACTTGGGTCTTTTGGAATTCGTGCCTGAAAAAATGTATGCTGATTTCTATAGCAATAAATTTCGTAAAAAAGCCCTTCTTTTAGCTGTAGAACTGAAGACTTCTGTAAAACTTATTCCCTGTAAAAACTGGTTTGGTACAAGAACTACAATGCTTATCCCTGTTTCCTCTATATTTTGCCCAAATTTAATGAGTCCTTTTCATATTTGATATTTTGCAAGACTGACTCTTCTGGTCACCCTCAGTCTGAAACACCTTCAGATAACAGCCCAGTGTGGCAGCTTATGACAGCAACGGCTTTCAAAAGTACTGGCAGTAAAAAAATTTTTTGAAAAGAGATATGCCCATGTCACAGCCCTTCTGCAGCATGCAAAATGGGGAATTCTAAGAACTAGACAGTGCTTTAAGATTGTTTTTCATAACACATAAGAAGCTTGAACTTTCTGAATCCAAGTCGGTAATTATACTGTGAATGCTGGAATGTGTTTTGCATTACAGAATTGAGAAGCAGACTTGTGCAGTTTTATATTCATTTTAATGGCAAGGATTAAAAACTTGCAAACAGGTTTTTAATGAAAGTCAAAGGTCTAATTTTTGGAGCTCAGAGGGGGCATGGGCCAATCCTTCACTGTAACAGAGGCTGATTAAGAGTTGGAAGATTTTTCTAAAACTATCTTGTCAGGAGTCATATGACACCACTCTATGGGTCCTAACTTGCCAGTTACTGTCTTCAGCCAGTGCCACCTGCCTAAATCTTAGGTTTGTCATATTGGAATTACAATGACAAGAAATTACTTGGCGTTGTGTGAGGCTTATTCCATGTCTTACAAAATCCATACAGCAGATTACATGGGCAAGGCACATCATGCTACATTACATGAGAGAAAAGCAGGAGAGACAATATGGACTTATGAAAAATTTCTGCAGCAGGTGTTGACTGCCTGGTGCATCATCATCATCATCATGAAATTACAATACAAGTGGGAACTAGAACAGTGAATATTGAGACAGAAAATTTGCCTTAGGCCGGTCCTACCGTATTGTACAATTCCTCTAGCCGGGAGATGGTGAGAAAACGATGCATGCTTACTCCATTTTCTATCAGTAATTTCACAAAATCCACTCTGTCCAGCACCAGGGCATCCAGCATCGCTTGCTCAAGGGAGCCCACCTGCAAAGCAAGTGATTAATTGAAGCTGTTCCGGGGGCATGGCAGGCTACATATAACTGTCTCAGTCACTCTAGCACAAGCAGGGAATTCTGACAAAAGTCTGAGGGTTGTTCTTCTATGCTTAAAATGGGATATTCATGGTTTTAATCTGTAACAGTTTTTCTGAGTAAGGGCTGCCTTTAAAAAATGAATATCAGAGTGCTAGTTAAAATACTCTAAGAAAAACAGATTAGGACAAAGGAACTGGAACCCAGTAAACTGGTGACCACATCTCAACCTTATTTACCATGTCACTATTATCATTGTTTCTTCTCCTGTCAAACATTTTATTTGTATTTGGTATATTAGTTATGTGCATGCAAAATCACTTTGATTTTCTAGAGTTTTCCTCTGTTTGTGGTGTGAAACCTCAGGGAAATTTGAATACCCAAGAAACAGAAATAGCTTCATAATTTGCATTTCTTTGAAGGTCCAAATGCAAGAGGTTTTCTTACACAAAACCCCTACTTCTTATCTCTTGTAGGTCAGGCACAGTCAGAAGGATGAGAAATTATCTCATCCTTCCAGCTTTTAGCTTCCAAAATGATTGCAGTTTGCAGAATTTATGCAAATTTTTGCTATGATGTGGTGATGAAGAGATAACAGTGAGGACAGTTCAGTGCCATTAAAATCCCTCCTATGTTTTGACACGTACTTATGTCCAATACCAAAGACAAAATAAATAGTACTGTTCACTCTACGACTGATAAGGCAAGGATTTTTGTACTAGCTTTTAAGGGTAACAAGGTTTAAAGCAAGGATACTTAAACAGAGGCTTTCCCCAATGTTAAAATTTCTCCATAGGGAATTGTAAATGGTTATGTAACAATAGGATGTGAAATTTTAATGACAGAGATGAAACAAGTGTCACACACGAATGGCTGTTGTGGTCCAATTGAGTGAATTCTGAGTGAATAAGTTGGGTTGTAAGAAGACACAGGTAGAGATCAAGACCCTCTGGTTTTTGGCCTTTTTTTCTAGTGTGACTTCTACCCCTGTAAAAGCTGCAGCACAATCTGGGAGTTGATTTCTTCCTCCTCTGCCTGACACAGCATTCAATAACCCCTCTATTTACAGCCCTACCACTCCTGAAGAGAATCCATGCCTCTGGTGCTCCCAGGGAATGGTATTAGCCAGGGAGCAACTGGACCACAGGACGGTGCAGACGTAGAGCAGACAGATCGATGCAGAGCAGCAGTGGGCACAGAATTAACACCCCTGAGGTCTGGAGCCACAGCCCATCCATGGTGACAGTGCTGAGCAGCTCCTTCCTGCAGTCTACCTGACCCCCAACATTTGCATGGCGTATTTTTAATGTCAAATCATCGCCTTTAATTCAGTATTTGCATATAAAAGCATGCTGCTAGAAGAGAAAAAGGAAGTTTTGGCTTTCCTTGAATTTATAGCTCAGCACCAAAACATGGCTGTACACTTGTTTTTCTCAGCTTGCAGAATCCTGCTTGGTAGCATAAATCTAGTACTTCCTGTTTTTCAGAGGTACGGTTTCCTGCTCTTAAGGCATCGCTAGATGTCACCATTTCCTTGGACAACAGAACACATTAACCCCTCTGCAACCGTGCTTGACTTCAGCAGCTGTGACTCGGAACCATGTGTGTGGCAGGACCCATTGCATTTTAAACCATACTAAAAACCACCCCCGCAAACAGAATGGATTTAATACTCTATAGGGTTCAAAGTGTTTCCAGTAGAAGATGCTGTGTATATATACATATATACATGTATATATACATATACTGTACCGGCCACTGTTGCCCATAAATAAAGATCTGGCTGCGGGCGATGTCTACTCTGTTCCAGGCCAGTGCCAGGCTCAGCTGGTCGGGAGCAGATGCGTTAGCTCCTGTGCATACAGACAGGGGTACAGGGACGAGAGAAGGAGAAAAAAAGAAACAAGACATGAGGCTCATTATGCCCTGGTAACTCCTCTTTGTGAAAAGTCTCACAGATGTCCAAGTCATTTCTGCAACTGATCTCATATTTAAACAAAACCAAACCTTCCATTGCACCTGTAAAAAAAAAAAACAAAAAAAAAACAACCAAAAACAAACAACCAACATCCGTTCTCAAATCTGGATTTGTGGTTCTCAGACTGTCTTATAAACACTAATTTTTTCTCATATTCCCCTTCAAAATACAGTAGATGCAGGTGATATCAGAAGAGGAAATCTGTGGAGGACTAAACAGGTTTCCCTCCTATTGGATGGGAAGCAGGAGAACAAGCCAGGATACAGATGGAGTTGCAGGAATACACACACACCCACACATATCACATGAGCACACATACACACACACATGTGCCTCTAGCAATTACAAGTAGATTCAACTCACACAGACACCAGTGATTTCAGTAGTTGTGCATTTTATGGCATCTTATGCATTCCAGCTTGATAAAAAGCATAGGAATTTCTCTCCTATTTGTACTGAGGTGTCTTGGTGGAACAAATTTCCCTTCACATATGAAATACACATGTAAGGATGGATTCTACAAAGCTTGTGTCAAAGTATAAGATATCCAAATTAAATGAGAAACTATGTGAATGATAAGATGGATTTGGAGCTGTTTGGTTTTGGAAGGAAGGGTATGTTTTTCCCTGCAGTTTTAATGGACACTGTGGGACATTCCTGTCCTGCTGTGCTTTTTTAATATCTCACGGTTCTCAGTTGATTTGTAATAATAAAACAGCATTTGTGCTTCAATGTCAAAGGGAGAACTGGCCTGAATGAACTGATCAACCAAATAAATAAAGAGCCCTTTGACTTTTTAACAACATATCTGCTTGTAGTGGTTAGGTGAAAGCTTATTTTTTTAAGACTTCATACCTCTACTGTTATTTTGTCTTTATTAATTCTTATACTGATATCATGGAGTGAGGATAAATAACAGCTTTTCATTATTTTAAAGCATTTCTGTCCCCATTTCAGTACCCTTAAAACATACACACTGTTCTAGTTGAAAATGGACTCTGAAATTGGAGGCAAGAAAAATATGTCTGGTTGCTGAAATTCTCTGTGAAGACCTAAATAAAAACCTTAAATAATAAAGTTTAGCCATTAATAAAAAGCTTAGCCTATAGCTTAATTACATAACTTTCAACTTTGAAGTCAATTTACTGTCAATACCTACAGTAATTGTTTGGGAAATGGTGGATTTGGAAACCACATTCATACAGAAATGAGTTCTGATAAAAAGGTGGACAATGCAGAAACAGAACAAAATTGAAACAAATGAAGAAGAAAAAAAAGAAATGAAAATACTTCTGTGACTTCTGTGGCTAAGAAGTATCAGGAATGTCCTCTTGAATAAGACACAACTTCTCATTGCTATATATTTACACAAAAAATCTCTCACAAGAGACCTCTGGGGGGATGCCAACAACATCTGAAACTTTTGGAGTTTCTTACACAAGTAGCATGCAGCATTCAAGAACAGAAAATATTTACCTTTGGGAAAGGCAAAATTGGCTCTACATTTCAACATCCCAAGATTTATTTACAAAACCAGAAAAAAACCCCTGCAGCGAGTATGATAGTGTAAGTTAAACATAGAGAGCAAACAGTTGTCCCCCCTTCTGAAGCAAACAAGAGATGCCCTATCAGATCTCCTCCTTCCCTATCACATGGCTGTAGGAGAAGTGAGAGCTTTAGTAGGTGCTCGGGCAAGGTTTTTGGTGAGTCATGGAGGAGGCTCAAAGGAGAGCCCTAAATCCTGGGGGACAGTGACTGTGATCCCACAGCCGGACAACATTTCACACCTGCGATGAGGAGCTCCAATTCCTGATTTTCCTACTACATCTTACAGTATGGGTAGCCAGGGGTGCCATCTAGTAAGAAACTATTTTGGATCAAGAGTGGATCAGATGGATATGTGGAGGGAAGTCGGCTATTTGCACTGCCCCACTTCTGTCAAAAGTCAAGCTAATTCACCAAGGCTCCAGGTGAATAATTTCTGAGCCCTAGCAGGGAGTGTTCTCCAGTTTGTGTCAACTGACCCCAGCAGTCTTGGGCCTTTTCATGCTTTACAAAAGCTTCAGCTGGCAGATGAATAGAGGGTCTTCTGGTGCATTTGATCACTGGAAAGAAAAGTGGCACAGGGCATGAGGTGGTGCCTACTCATCCATTCATCTAAATTGTCTCCTTTGAGCATGCTTATTCTCCAAATACTGAGCAGAGGGGAAAGCAAGCCATGGTCCAGCCTGTCTCCTTCCCATCTCCCTTCATTGTGCTTAAGCCTGCCAGCAGGGACCAAGTTTTTCTGTTGGTACATGTGCAGTCCCAGAGCTGATGTTCTCAGTGCTTGTTGCCACAATGTTTGATTTCATTGTCTCACAGAGCACTGCAGGTGTCTGGCAGGCGAAGGAAATGTGTGGTTTCTCAAGGGGATATCGTACTCCAGGTCTGAAGCAGTCTGTCATCTAGGGTGTAGACTGGGCAGTATGGGTGTGCATGCAGGGGCTCTGGTGCACCTCGTTGGATGGGTGCTTCCACAGCACAATTTCTTGCTGGAAAGCCCTTGCTTCCTTCTCTTTGTCATCATCCCTGAGGGGTTTTCAGATGAATGTGGATAACACTGACGTTACTTAAGAGGAGAAGGAAAATCAAAGCTATAAATGTTTGTACAGAGCAGCATATGGACTGTGGATACCTTTTAATTGATTTTATTCTAGGATAGAACTGATGACCTTTGTCTCACATGAAAAAGAAAGTATTCAGGCTCCTTTAGGTGGAATTCTACCCACTATTAAGAAATTCTACCCACTCATATAAGAAAAACTCTCCAGAACAAAGATGAGATGGGCTTCTCAAGGTACTGTCCCCTTTCAATCATTTCCTTGACTGCATTAAGTGCCACAGAACATGGACTTTAGTTGGTAGGAAGAATTCAAAATGTGATCTTTCTGTCACTCATGAGTGTCACTGTAATATGCCCAAATTAAATTCAAAGGATATTTAGGAAATAAATAAGGTGGAGTTAATAACCTATTGCATTGTATCATTTCAATTATCATATAATACTTATTGCATTAAATAATGCTTTAGGTAAATGTGAATAATGTCTCTGTTATATTTAGTCAGTATTCTGATGTCTGGCTGTTTGTAAGATATGTTCCTCAAAAGAACATTCTGTTACTATGGCAGCATCTGCAGTATGACCCTTCCTTTCTGTTCCTGGAAGAAAAGCTGCAGTTGGGATGCAATACATTGTTTTGGCAGTATTTCATCTCGTTATAGATAGCACTGGATATAGACAGACTGCTGGGACAGCTGTTCGTTCCTGCAGATGTTAATTTTATGTTCTTAGGCTGCCATCCAGGAGTGCTTGCATAGACTCTTCTGGTAAAAAGTCCCACTCTCTGCTCAATATTTTGGACCAAAAATGTAATACTCCTTGATGATAAAACCTGGGACTATACACTCAATGCTGTCTCCTAGTTGTGCACTTGGAGGATTACTGAAGAGCTTTTATATACTTAATACTACAGGTTTTTACATACTGGCTAAAGCTTACTGTGACCAATACAAACCCCTAAAGGATCCTCCTGGAATAGTCTATGATCTTGGTGCTCAGGTATCTGGAAAAATGAAATGACATGAAACATCTACCTAGGCAGAAATGGTTGTAGAATACCCATCTCCACAGTGCACCTAAGCATGTTAGTATCCTCTTTGAATCAACATATAAAGAAAATAACTAGATTAGGGAAAATAGCATACCAAATTAACTTTTTGCTCTGTGTCTGTAAGTCTGATGCTGGCTCCTGTTTCAACAGCTCTTTGTTGCAAAGGCTGTGTTACCACAGCATTTGCTTCAGAATTATCCTGGCAATTAGGAAACCAATTGACAATATAAAAGCAGATAGCAAAACCAGCTACAAGTGCAGTAACCAGATAGGTGACCTAACTCTGAAACCTTTTTGTGTCTGTGATTTCATGGTAGGTAGACTATCCTTGACCATCTGATATCACATGATGGTAATATCACTGCCATGTAACATCACACACCACATAGCACCTCTTTCCCAGTGCTGACAATTGCACTGGGGAGGCTTCTGGAGCACCATCTGAAACATGGCTGGTGCTAGTCTGCTCCAGACATTGCAACAGCTTTGTGAACCAGGATCTTTGAAGCCACTTCAAAACAAGAATTTTTTTAGAACATCTCCATATGTTGTCTTTAACTTCCCTGGCATATGCCTTCTGCTTCACTAGCAGCTGCAAAAGGACAAATTCCATTATGGTGTGGGTTCCAACTGTTCAAGTTAAGAGAGCAGAAACAGTTAAACTGTATTGATAAATTTGCCTGCTAAAAACTCAAGCCTTTGGAAACTTACTTCCCACATTTGTGTCTCTCAAGATTAAAAAGGAAAAAAAAAAGAATTTGCAAACCATATGCTGTTGTGATATCCATGCAATATAAATTGATAACCAGTTTGGATACCATTCTGTAGTTTATTGAAGATCACTTCCAAGAAAGATAGATCTTGCTGACAAGATTAAACAAGTGTCTTGTGAAAACAAACAAAGAAATAATATGTGATGCTGGGTTTGGGGCTTGTGAAATATGCTGTCCAGGAGAGCTCCTGAATTGGCAGTGTGTCTGGTGTGGGTTTAAAAAGAGGTGAGTTCATCACAAATTTTGCACAGCAAATAGGAGGAGATACTTTGTGTTTCCAAACCCTTGTCCCCCTCCTTCCTGATCAAATCACTCACACTAGGGTGGGATGGGTCATTAGCTGATATGCTCTTCTTGCACTATCAAAAACTGAAAATTTCTTATCAGGAAGATTAAGAAAAAATTCCTGGTAATTACTCACCAGTTTCATACATTGCTCTTGTCCCTTTTTTCACACAGTACTGGAGAGTAGGAAGAGATTAATTCTTACATTTAAATTTATGAATTTCAAGATAACTCAGACCTACTCTTCAAATCTCCTTCCTTATTTCATTTATTATAATAATTATTTTTATTTAATTTTAGACACAAGCAACTGTGGGGACAAGTTTCCAACACTATGAAAACTCCAATGCCTTGAAAATTCCAAAGCATGAAAATTCCTACAGCATGAAAAAATATTTTTGATTTATTTTACCTATTACAAATAAATTATTAAAAATCAGTAGACAAGTGGTTCAGCATTGCTGCCTTAGACGTTGATGAAAAACCCAAGTATTCATCAGGGTAGTGAGGTATATTTACAGAAAGTCAGTATTTCTGGGCCAGAACACTTGTACAAAGACATGGTGTATATAAGGACAACTGACTTGGCTGAGACAACAGATCTCATCTTTGCACATATTGATTAAACACCTTGTGATCAGGAGGCTTATATGAATGAGAGCTGCCTGATGGACCTGATCTTCATTGAATACCTCCATAATCAGAAAGTTCTGAGGAGCAGGGAAGATTAGGTGTAAGTCTTAGTTGTTTTGGCTCTTTCTTGAGCAAAAAACAAGCATTACTGCCATCAGTAGATTTTCAAATCAAAATTCTCAGACAAGCATGAAAGCAGATGTCAAAAGTACTTACACAGATCCAGGTACCTCCTATGCTAACAAAAATTTCTTATGATGGCTTGCACCCTTAACACCAAGAGGACAGGAAATGTTATTTCACTGAGGGGCAACAGCACCAATTAGATACTTGCAAAATGGATATTCCAGATCAGGAAGGACTGCTTATATCTGAGACTGCAACCACTAAAACAGTTACTCATGTAAATAATGCAAAAAAACATTTCAAATAGAAAACAATCCCTCACAGGCCTGTGATTTATTTTCTTCAGCTTGCAAGAGTCAGTTTCCAGAAGACTACAGTGATCTGTGTTGGGATACACACCTTGAAAAGATATTATTTGCCTCATTAACAGAAAACAAGAGCAGTATTTTCAGGGATTGTTTTATAAGATATTATAAGATATTATTTGCTCTATGATATTATTTGCCTCATTAACAGAAAACAGGAGCAGTATTTTCAGGGATTGTTTTATGAACAAATGTGAAGAGAATCCCTTCACACTGAGGATAATGACAGATTCAGTTACATTTAGATAAAAATGAAACCTGCAGTTATATTATTTCCAAGGGAGAAAATGGAGAAATTTGGTGATGGATGAAATTCTTGATCCTTGTTTTGAACTATTGTAATAATTTATATAGACCAGGGTTTATCATGGACTGTGGCAACAGCAAGTTTATTTCAAGACAACCTTTTAAGAGCAGAAGTGTAACATGTAATGTCTTAGAAAGATGTAACAACCAGCCAAGTTTAAGATTAAAATCCCAACCATCCCAATAGCCTCCATTCTACAAGTGGAGGCTGAAAGGAACCTCACACTACTTCGAGAATTTCCTAGGAATGACTGCATATAGCATCTTACTTTGACAATAAAGCTTTATCTAAATGGATATTTTAACTATCAAGGTCATCTAAGTCTGAGGAGTTCTTTGGTTGTCTTCTCGTGAATACAAAACTTCTCAAGTAACTGATGTGGGGGTCACCACTGATATTTCTTGGGACACATCAGTGACTGTGGAGAACAAAAATACAGAAAGGAAAAACAGTTGCTATTTAAAGAAAGAGCTGGATTTGTATAAAGCAGTTAGAGTATGAAGCATACTTCTATTCCACAGTACAGATTTATCATCTTGATAGATATCCCAACAAAAGCAGGTTTCAGCACATCAAAGACACAAACTGGATTGATACAGACTCACTGTGAAGTTTAACTCTGTTACCTTTCAGTAGTGCTGTCAGGATAGCTAAATCAATATCCTGGTGTCCTTCCGAGCCCATTCGAAAAACTGTGATCTGCAATGTTAATAGACAATATAATTATTGAAACCAGAGTAATTAAAAAAAAACACAAATCAGGGCAGGATGACTCAAATCTTAAAATGCCGTGACGTCTATGAGATAATCTTACTTTATTTGCTTTTATGCAAAGCTTATTAAATAGGATTAATATACAATACATTTTGTGATATAAAATTTGGTAAGATAGAATTCTTTTTAATTTTCATATGGAAAAAAGGTGTTCAGTGACACTTTCAGGGTGAAATTAGAGATGAAGAAATGTTCCTGTATTAGAGTAACATTAGACTTAGTGCTCCTAAGAGATTATGAGGAAGATTTAGGTGTATTATGAGTGTGGACCTAACTGATGGCGTATGGCATAGAATAAATATTTTCAAATGGTATTAGAAACATATTCAACCTTGTGATTCTGTGTAGGAGAGAGTTTGATAAATAATCTAAGAATTATGCTTCTAACAGGTCCTGAAACATCTTCAACCACGTATGGTGAATGACCTATCACTCTAAGTTACTGGCTGTGAGGCAGGGCAGTGAGATACACAATTCATAAATAATAAGAATGAATATATGTGCAGCTGTTCTTTCTAGCCAGATTCACTCTTGGTCTCTTGGTTAGGACTGCACTGAAACATACAGAAGTGTAAATCCCCTTGCTCCTTTTGTTGCCATAGCAATAGTTTTTTTTAAACCTCTGCTTCTTCAGAAGCGACAGATATTCCATCTTTTTACTTGTGCCTTTCCTTTACTCATGAAAACTATGTCATCATTGTGATCTGAACACTTGTTACCTGTTTTTTATTTTGTCAGTATGGACTGCCGCAATTCCTTTTTTTTTTTTTTTTTTTTTTTAGAATAAGTGACCCCTTTAATTAGGCATTACATAAGCATTTTTACATTCATATTGAACAACATCTGCTGTTTCCATGTTCATAGACTTCTACTCATACAGCACTGAACTGCAGCAGCATCTGATATAGACCAAACATCAGGGCACCAAGAGCTGTCCACCATCACAGAAGAAGACATACAGGATCTGAAGGACAAGGCAGAACTTCAGTGATAAGTTTCAGCCTGACAGCTGAAAACTGTTGCAGAATGTACCCCAGAAAATCCAGTGCAGCCTTCCTTTAGCACTTATTCTACCTTCATTTGATGCTAGAGCTACAAGAGTTTCAGAGGCTTTGGCATCAGTGACAGTAGTACAGCATCTTAGAGGCTAAAAAGCAAACTGGATAAAGTAATAGGAAACTGGCTTAGCTCAATAAGTCAATTGATTTACGTGGTGTCTAAAACAACTGATATAAGACATTACTTATGTTAGGCAACCTTCCCAGCAAAAGCACACTACTTCCAAGTTAGACTTATTTTGATCCTCCAAAGTGTTCTTGATACAAGGCATAAATGATACTTTAATGAAGTATTTTCTCTCTCTTTCTAGAATATACAGATGTTTCTGGCAAACTACTTGATGTCTATCTCCACACCATACTTTGGAGTGGAATAGAATAGGATAAAATTAGAGAAGGAATAGAATAGTAACAGAATAGAATATTTTGGTTGGAGGAGACCCTCAAGAATCATCTAGTCCAACTGCCTAACCAGGGCTGGCCAAAAGTTAAAGTACAGTATTAAGGGCATTGTCCAAATGCCTCTTTAACACTGACAAGCATGGAGCATCAACCACCTCTTTATGAGCCTGTTCCAGACTTCGATCACTTTCTTGTAAAGAAATGTTTCATGATAATTTTTTTTTTCTATTTCCTTGATGACTTGCAATGAAGCTTTCCCTGTAATGCAGGCAGTCTGTACACAGGTAATGTGAATAGAAACACGTATTTCTATATATGTCTCAACTCAAAACACAATCAGTAGGTGAGCTGATGAGATCAGACCCTCTGCTGTACACAGTCATGATGTGCTTCCCGTGCCACAGATGATAAACTTGAAGGTAGCACGAAATGGCAAAATGTCCCTCTCTGTCTTTAAAGCCTCAGGAGAGGCTGTCTGACATTGGGGACTGAATATCCTGGAGAACAGAGTTCGGAGGAGGAACAAGCAACATCTCAAACTAAACAAAATCTCAGTGAACTCCCAGCTTAATAAAAAGTAATCATACAAGTTGCAAGCACTGAATAGCTCGCAGGAAAATTAAAGAAAGTACTTTCCAGACACTGGACCACATATAGCCTTAAACTTCCAATTTTTTTTCAACTTTCTTCTCTGTATGCATCAGAAAAATAAACCCATCAGATGAATGAAGTGTTGTTGTATTAAAAATAAAATGGAACTATGTAAATTAGTTACATTAGAATAAAAAGGCTGTCCTTCCACAACAACATTGCTTTATTATTATTTTAAAGAGGCTGAGCATAATTGAAGTAGCAAAATAAAGAAGACAAACAATTGGGGAAAAAAGATGGAAATTGAAAGATTGCTCAGACTCACACTAGAATTATAACTGTGGGGTCATGTCTGAGGTTGAACTAGAATTTCAGACAGAAACACGGAAAAATATGATACTTCATACAATCACACAATTATAGCATATTTTAGTTTGGAAGACCTCCAAGATCATCCAGTTCAACTATTAACACTGCACTGCCAAGTCCACCACTAAACCATGTGCCACATCAAGTCAACTTTCAAACACCTCCAGTTATGGTGACTCCACCACTTCCCTGGAGAGTATTTGATAATTAAGATTTGTTTCCTAACATCCAATCCAACCCTGCATCTGGCACAACCTCAGGCTGTTTCCTCCTGTGCTGTCACTCTTACCTGGGAGAAGAAACCCATCCCTGCTTCACCACAACCTGCTTTCTGGCATTTCCAGAGAGTCATAAGGTCTCCCCTGTGGCTCCTTTGCTCCAGGCTAAACACCTTCAGCTCCCCCAGCTGATCCTCATCAGATTTGTGCTCCAGACCTTCCCCAGCTCTGCTGCCCTTGTCTGGACACACCTCAGCACCTCACATTATCACAGAATCACAGAATATCCATCCTGAGCTGGAAGGGACCCAGAAGGATCATTGAGTCCAGCTCCTGGCCCTGCACAGGACATCCCAGGAGTCACACCATGTGCCCGAGAGTTTTGTCCAAATGCTCACTGAGCTCTGTGAGGCTGGTGCTGTGATCACTTCCCTGGGGATCCTGTTCCTGTGCCCAAACACCCTCTCAGTGAAGAACCTTCTTCTGAACCAACCTGAACCTCCCCTGACCCAGGTTCTGGCCCAAAATTGAGCACAGGACTCAAGGTGAGGCCTCAGGGAGTGACCCTCACCTCAGGCTGAGCACAGGGGACAGTCACTACCCTGGTCCTGCTGGCTTCATTCTTGCTGATGTAAGCCAGGATGCCATTGGCCATATTGGCCACCTGAACAAACTGCTTGATCATGTTCAGCTGACTCTCAACCAAATGCTATCTCAGTTTCAAAATGCTCTGTATTTAGGACCTCAAAGACTCAGCTGACACTGTGGACTTCTATCTTCTGAATGCACAGAGGCAGTAAACAAATATGTCCAGCCCCTTCTTGTGGCTCAGATTTACTGTCACTGTCCATGGCTGCTTGCTCTCTGTGGCAGAGGCACTCCAATTTGAGGTAACGGAACTTTTGTCCAGGCATATACTCAGCAAGCAGTAGTAACAGAAGTTAATCCTATCACTTGAGGGTATCAGTGAGAACACAGAACCAACCCCAAATAAAGATTCTGGCTGGAGCCTCAGCTGAAAAGCAGAACACAGCAGAAAATCTGAGTATGTATCAACCACTTTACATGGCAGATATCTGCAAACACAGGGTCATTAGAGCTGTCCATCCTTAGCAGCTGGCTGGGGGGCATCCACCTCGCCTCCAGCATAGATGTCTCTCACTGCTATTCCTTGACATGGAGAGATTTTTTTACCTGGCACCAGATAATGATGGATTGATAAAAGACATTTTTCTGCAAGCATACAAGGTTTCAAATACCTATAGCAACATTTAATTTCTGTAGTCAGAGGTAAGAGAAAGTGCAGACACAACCTAAAGTATTTATGCAGAATTTATACTTAGAAATGTCCAATATTTTTTGGTCTTAAAAACCCTGTCACTTTTGCTAGAGACCTCTTGATATGGTGTTTTCTTTTTCCCGAGTTGTCAGGTAAGAATTTTATGTCTGCAATGTGGTCACCTAACTCCAAGAGCCATTAATGCATCTCACAACCTGCCAGTGCTACTTATAATACATTGGTGGGTGAATCTCTGCAGAGAATTGATAAGCAATACTGGTGCTGTTATAAGAGGCCATTGGCTGGGGCCCTGTTGGAATGGGATACAGATGCTACTGCACTAAATAACATGCTGAGTTTAAGGAAAATAGCTGGGTCAGTAAGCTCTATTCCCAGATACCTCTTTCTGGATGAGTGTCTTCCATCTTGGTAGATGCAAACAACAGAGAATTAAAGACTTAGAAACTCATTTGATGACCCATTGCTAAGAAAAAGAAAAAGGCTTTCCTCTTTCAGTGAAAAGAGCGTGCCTAAGAAATTTTCACATACGTACTGTAGACCCTTGAAGCCTGTTGTTGAGGGTGATACCTTTCGAAGAAAAAAAGTACAGAAGGAAGAATAACCTAGTAAGGTCTGCATATGGAATCCAGGACATTTCATTAGAAAGAAATATATCCCAAGAAGCCTGTATTAAAAAGTAATATATGCCAAGGACTTGCTTACATACCAAAAGGAAATAAAGGGGTAAGAGTTACAATTTTAGTCAAACTACCACTAGACATTGTTTTATATTGCTGTGGAAAAGGGAAGATTACTTAAAAAAAAAAATTCTCTGTGCGGTTCTGTTTCACATTGTAGCTATGAAAATATTTCCTACTTTTCATAGGAGCATAATGAAATAGTGTTAGAGAGTAAAACTACCATTTACATTATTCAGCTATTTCTTTTGAACCAAAACCCAATTTACATCGGAAGAAGAAAAGAAACTCCAAAATCAAGTACTCTTCTTTTTCTGTAGGGATTTGGGTCCACATCATAACTTCTGTGTAGATGGTATTTTCAATTGTTGGTATAAACTCACTTATTTTAAAATAACATTTTTTTTCACTTCCTCTACCACCCCATTGAGTATTTTGGGGACAGTCTTTTTCCAGTTTACTCCTTTCTTTCCTCAATGTTCACATTATTTATAGGCTTGAAACAACTTTTTCAGGTAATTTTCTGAGTCATCTCAGTGAGCAACTGTGATTTCCAACAGAAAGCATTTTTTAAAGAAGCATGTTTCTTTTCTTCTTTTCAAATATAATAGAAGCTGGGGTTACCATTCCTTACAAACACAAAATTTTATTGCACTGCACTGAAGAGATAGATCTTGGAACCTGACAGACAAATTTTTGCTATACCAAACTACCCCTCATTTCCCTCCGCAAAACCTGCCTGAGTAAAATGCATTAGATTTGCCCTTAAAGGAAGGGACACGTGCTCCCCTGCCCCCACTAAGCTTTCCCCAACAAAACAACAAACCAACAAATCACAAACCAGCAAACCACAAACAAACAAACCCAGCAACAAAAAGCTGAGAAGGTCTGCCCTCCACTTCATTGCAGATTTTACTGAAGTATCTTAATGTGAACAGGATTAACTTCCAGGAAAATTATCTAGCTGCATCCTCATTTTGCCTAGGAAAACGTGGTAGGAAATCACTGAGCCAAAACGAAACCTTCTTTGCAAGCAGGATTACAGTACACTGTGACAGTTGCCAGCAATAATTACAGTCCAGCAGGGCTGAAACCTAATTTTCAGGCAGGGCAGGTACAAAGCAAATAAAAACCGAGAAGATGGAGTGAAGAAGAGCAGCAGGACAGAAAGCAAGGTGGGAAGAGCCTGGAGAGGTGCTGGGGGGGAAACAGAAGGAAAATATTGTCTGACCTTGGATGCTACCAAAAACACCTATTTTAAAACTGCTTTGCTCTCTGTTTATAATCTATCTGTTCCATCCTTGTTTGACAGATTACTTTTTCTTTCCTTTTCTTGTGTATAGTTTCTGGCTCAACAGGGTCAGTTATGTTTTTTATTCATTTTTTTATTTTAATACCTTCATGCTGATATTGCACTGAGCTCCTAAAGACAAAGTCAGGTAACAGTATTTTACCTGAGAGCACTGAATACCAAACAGACTTTCAGAAATTATTCACACACTGAATGGAGAGGAGAGACAGAGATAGCACACTGCCGTGTGAGATTTCCCAAGTTACCAAGGTCATAATACAGATATTAATATACATGCAGGGTTACCTGAGACATAAAAGTTATAGCTGTCTGTATGTAGTCCATAGTGGCACCTACCAATCACAGAACCAGCTAAGACAGGGATGTCTCAAAAATATGCTGAGGAGGGAAGATGTTGGGAAACAGGAGGAAAATGTGGTCGTAGGTGAGACAATCCCTGAAATGGCAGGAGCACTGAGACATTTTAGAGGACAAGGAACTGGCTGTAGTAGGTTGTAATGGGTCTTAAAATTCCTGAATTCTTCAAACTTGTTTCAATAAATGTTCACACTTCTGTCCCTTACTCATCTGGGTGAAGTAGACCTCTAATGTCTGAAGAGGACAGGACTTGTGCAGAAGACACACAGAAGTAGTGCTAGTGCCCAGATGAGCAAGTCATAAGACACAAAAGTTTGGTTTTTTTGTTACAGAATGCTTTCCAAGCCATCATAACTGTGTCACAGTGTGCGATATTCAGGCCTAGCTGGATATATAAATTATTAGCTTTCATCAACAGGAGCTTTTGTGCATTGGACAGTATGTAAAAGTTTGTTTGCCAACACGGGCAAAGTTGATTTTTACCCCTAGAATGAGAAGTAAGAGCAACAGATAATAGTGATAGGATAATAACAAACAATTGGATGGTAATGAATCAAAAACTGTTCTGAAATAATCTAAATCCGTGTTTGCTAAAATAAATGACAGATCATAAATAATCTCACCAGCTACCAGCATATTCAGTTCCTCTTTTCATGCCTTTATTAGCCAAAAAGTGAGTCTTTTCCTCCGAACACCGCACTTTTCCCCACCTAGGATTTATTCTGAAACTCCACACAGATGGAAAATCTTATTCTGTTTGAAGTAATTGTAAACTGCCAGGATTAAATTTGAATAGCTAGGCAGCACAAGGCTGTACTTGGTATTTATTCTATAACATGTGAATATTTTTTTGACAGTATAGTTAACCTCAACCACTTTGGAGTATGAAGAGATAGCTGAAATATGTTCAGATTTTTAGTGTGTATTTGTTTGGAGAGGGAAAGGCCACCAAAACCAGAGGCAGACTGATGTGCACAACTGCACTGAAAGATGTTTTACCCTATGTCATGAAAGAGACAAGAGATTAAGGAGAAAAATAATTCTTTAAACCTCAAATTGACAGTACCTGATGACTAAACAATGGATAGCTGAAGATGAAGGGAAAAAAGCAGTGATGAGAGCAAAGAAAGCACCAACTGTGCTTGCTTTACAAACTTAGCATTATAAAAATGCTGAAAATTATTCATACTTCTAGAGATGTAATTGTTTCTCATCACTATTTCACTACGACATCAGGAGAAACTATATGGTGATTTAAAATATATTTGAAGTGATTTTTTTTTAGCTATCTCCAGAAAATCTTTTAGTGTCTTTAAATTTCACCTCTGAAATATAAATTTCAACTCTGACATATAAACTTTTCTTATGCATCTCAGTTACATAAGAATAAAAACTCTCCCTTTTCTAAAAAAAAGAGCAGATGCAATTGTGAGTGCAAGCTAAAAGTCTCCTGTGTTAGAACACAATTTGTTTCAGAAAATAGGCAATTGTTTCCAAAGTACATGTTGACATCTATAATTTAGCTACACTTACTTAAATACTTCAGAGGAAAATTATCCCGAAAATAAAAATGAGAGTTTGATAAAACAAAACATCAAAGGAGGTCAGTTATGCAAAATGTCAAAATAAATCAGACAAGAGGGGAAAGCATTTCCCTTTTTCTTGGAAGGAATAATACTGTTTAATAAAGTGGAAAACTGTTTGAAATAGAGGCATAAGAAACATCAAAGTGAGCAGGTGAATCAGTGTGTTGTACTGTAGAAGAAGAGGGATAGCCAAGTATGAGGAAATTCAGGAACAGAAAAATTAGAAATTTATGGAAAAATTAGAAATTTTAAAAAAAGACAGAAATTTATGGAAAACCTAAATTAAGTAGTTTGCTATTTTGAGGAGCACAGAAGAGAATTCCAAATGAGGAAATATTAGGGTGCGGATAAGAGAGGAGAAGTTTGAATGTTGGTTGCAAAATCACAAAAATTTTACAGCCTCTTCTTCATTGTGCCAGCACTGCAACACTCCACTGCAGTTTTACTTTGGTTTTTCATAAACTCAGTGTCTAGTAAAAAGCAGAGAACAAGCAAAACAATCACTGCTTATAAGAAAGGCAGCAGTTCTGCAACTGAGCCATCAATTGATGTAAGCTACTGTAAATGGCTTTCCTTGTTCTTGGTACCTTTTTTTCTAAACTGGACATCTGAGACAGCCTTAGTGACTTAATGTTAAAGAACAGGTTATGGAAATCTCACAGCTTTGTCCCATTTTTAAAAAAAAGTATTTTATGATGTGCACATACAGTATAAGTCTTACAGTACTACCAAGATTTTAGAATAGAATATGCATATTTTTCAGTGGAATAAATGACCAAAACATTCTGGTAGTAAACCCATTTGCGTTCCCCTACACAACAGGTTTCATACTGGTACATTAAGACATTTCACTGCCTGAATTAATAGTCCCAGTGATTAAATTTGTAGATATAAAATCATAGGTCACAAACTATATAAGCAGGTTAACACAAGTCAGACACTGTCCTTTAAAACTCTGGGCTGTGCACATCATGGACTTTGAAGCAGAGATGTGATTTCATGTAGACTTAGCAGAAACTTGTTAAGATCAGCCAAAAAAAAGTAATGGTTTTAACTATGGAGATACTAATTTCCGTTCACGCATTGGTATAATCCAAGGTCTTCCATCACCCTGATTCAGACAAGAAATGTGGAGGAAGCGTAATGTAATCCACTTCCTGTAGCTCTTCTACTATAGAGAGAGTTCTTGGAGATATTGGCAAGGCACTGACATAATAGATATTCTTCTGAAACATTAAAGTCACAAATTATGGAGAAAGTTCATCACTGAGATGGATATTATGTTAATCTAAAGAAAAGAAGAATTCAGTTGGTCATTCCCATTGCTGAATATTCTGAAAAATTGTGTCATACAAGTCATAGCCCTAAAAAAATATTGTCTGCAAGACTTACATGCACATATAAGTCTTCTAATCTGAACTGAAAATGCTGACCTTAGACGGAAGTATTGTGAGTTGATTGGGTGGCAACAGTATTGATGCTGGGGACTGTTACTCCATGTTCAACTTCAGTTTCTAGTCTTCCTTTGCAATAGTTTTCAAATATTCTAATGGGACACGGATGCCCAGATTGCTTGCTATAGATGATGGAGATTTATGGCTATTCTGTATTGAGGTTGGCAGTGTCATGACAACATGCAGAGACCAAGCGACAAAAATAGCCACAAAGACTACTTTCTTAGCTGGTTTGCTGGTGAGACTAAATAGGCAACACTTGGAAAAGGCAGTTCTCTTAATATGAGATATTCCTGTAAATTTGCAGTTCCTGCTTTATCCACAGAAACTCTGCATCTCATACAGTGAACTTCTCATCTCTGACTGAGAAATTGCAGCAGTAATGAATGGGTCTCTGCGCCCCATGTGAAGCCACAGAGAGGATAATTTTATTTTCTAAGAAAGAGAAGAGAAATGATGACTTCTGAGACACAACAGAACCCGGCAGTAAGAAAGATTTCTAACATTATCATGGAGTATATAAACTGCATTGAACCCTTCCAATTCCCTAATTGCAAAAATTGGTTTTTATTGTCTAGTGTGGAATTTTGCTGTGACACTAAGTACTGCTTTTCCTTCAATTTCCTTATCCAAAAAATTTACAGCGCTATATTACAATTCAGTATGCATTCCCTGTATTACTGTTAATAGTGGAAATGGGGTAATGAATATTTTCACATGCTTATATTTTTAGAGGGAAAAGAAACATCCTAAATTTTATTTCTGCAGCTGCAATTTTAACCACAAAATATGTAGGAAGACAGGAAGTGAAAAGATTGATAGTGAGTTGCATTAGTATCTATCAGATGGCTATACGATATCCACCAAATAAAACAAAAAGTATTTGCAAACAAAAACCAAAAAGAATATCGGCCTTTGCAGACATGTTCCAGATGTGAAGATGGCACAGCAGAAATTCAGGATGGACCCCATACCTAAATTTAACACTTCTGCTCCTGTGGTAGGTCTGACATTTTTGTAGTTTTTATTAGCAGATGCCCTACCTTGTCTGACAGTAGCTGAAAAGCAGATGGTATGATCAAAAGCTTTTCCAGGGTTTGGTGTAATACAACAGCTGTCTTAGGATTTTTGGTTTGGGGTGGTTTTTTGTTGTTGGATGCTTTGTTTTGGTTTTTTTTTAAAATATAGCTTTTTCTTGTGAAAGCTGTTTTCTGAATTACTGAAATGAAAAAACTACTCCTAAGATTTGATTTTTGTTCTCTGTGGAGTCAATGACTAACTTCAGCTAACTTCATCTGGCTTCTTGGCAGCTGAAAACACAAAATATGGTCTTAGTTCTTTACCAAAAAATAAATCAGTTGGGGTTTGCAGAATTAAAAACCACTGCTCATTGTCTTAACACTTACAGAGGTAGAACCTAAGTACTAGATTAATCCTATTGATTTGTATGGACTGGATAGGAGGTTTAAGCTTCTCCAAAATTGCTAGTTTCACAGTCAATGCTGAAGTGCATTGGCATATCAGTTTGGACACAGAGGACAAATTGTCTTCCACTTTACACTGGAAATCTCACAGAGTGTTTCCATGGGAAAAACAAGAGCTGTTTTAGCAACCAGCAGACCAGCAGTCACATAATGCTTTCCTGCTCCATATTCCTACTCCCAAATTATAAGCTGCTGACAGCAACTATGCTGCAAAAACTACAGTTGACTTTTACTCTTCGAGAAGACACCAAGCCCTCTTCAGCTTCCTCTCTAAGAGAAAAAAGGACAACAGCATTAAAAAATATTAACTGAAATGATTTTATTGTTTTTGAAGAAAAATTTCTTGAACAAAACAGACCTAAATGAACTTCCAACTGGGAAGGGCCAAAGAAACCAAATGACAACATACTAGTAAATCCTTAAAAGTACATCTGATTTAGCTAATACTTAATTCAAAGTGTATGCTAATAAACAGTTGCAGCCAGTATTTAATTAGCACAAGAATTCACTGAGTTTGCACGTCCACCTGAAAAGCACAAAGATTTTTGCAGCTAGTATATGATCAAGTCAAATTCTTCCCTGTATGAACTCTGCCAGAACCATGGATGGGTTTGCTAGAGTAACCTTTTCAGTCACCCAGGTGTGAAGCCATCAAAGAACAAAAAGCCTTATTTATGTTCCATACAGAAAAGACCTGCTAAATCACCATGGGACAGCAGAATGGTGGTGACTCAAACAGTCGAGCAAAAACAAAAAGCAAACGCTGCTGATGCTCCAAGGAATGGGTAGGCTCACCTCTGGGCACTAGGCTGGGTGGTGAACACGACAAGGGAAGAGTCTGGAAGCAGGCAAATCCTGCCAGGTGGGATAATCCTTTTTGTCATGCCAATATCCTTACACAAGTGGCTCAGCTTCCCTCGTAGCCTGAAGGTACTCATCCTTTCTGAGAACTGACTCAGCTACACTGAATTAAGAGGCAGCTGTAACACCATGTACCATCACCCACAGTATTACACATCTGTGTAAAACTCCCCCCTCCAGGGGAGGTACCTGAGCATTCCTGATGAGCCGAGTGTGCTATTAACCCACTGGACTTCGCATTTCACTGGCTTCCCCGGCCCCAGCAGATCAAGACTGTGATCATGGCTTCGACCAGCAGATACAGAAATTGCAACAATCAAATCTCGTCACTGGATCCACAGGTGATGATCCACCTTTCTAATATTTTTTTAAAATTTTATTTTTTAATTTTTTTTTCCCTTATACATTTTCTACAGTGTTAATTTTTATGCTTTTATACTGTTGAATTTCTAACTAAAACTGCTACATTTTAAAATTTGCCAAGTATCTTATTCTACCTTAATGTTCTAAAGTCTGCAAGTAAAAGTTTGATATTGAACCTCCCAAGAATTTTGTTTTTTTTCCCATGTACTGCTCAGAGTAAATCAAGCACCCTTTTCCGAGTGGACCAGGACATGACAATGACTCAACATTTTCCCAGTACTTTGTGTAAGTAACCATTGAGAAGAGTCAAAACCCTACACTGATGATGAAATACCAGGATTTGAATACCACCCTTGCAAGGGAGCCCTCTCATGCACTGTGTATTTTGGGAAAACTGGGATCCACCTCTTTTTGAAATAAAAGCATAATAAATAGCAAGCACCTGCATGATGCAGGTTGTCTTGATCTCAGCTCAATGCACTCAGTTACTGTAGCACATTTTTTCATCCTGACAGCACCAGAGCTGCAAGTTACACATTAAGTCACCTGGAGCTATCTACTGCCACACACATCAGCAGCACAAAGCTGAAGTAAGTTTACAATCCCCCTGAGCAGCCATCCTGATTGCCACAGCAGCCACACACTGCGTGGAACAACGGGGAACTGGAGATGCAAGAAGAAAATATCTATTACTTGCTGACATGAGCTAGAGATGGGTTTTTATTTTTTTTCTTTTAGCAGGAAATGAATCAAATTATATCTCTTGCCTCTTTTTGGGAATGTGTTCCATGAATGAATGGATGCACACAAACCCATGCCCACTGACCACACTCTCTTTGTTCTGCAATTCCTTCCTGTAATGCAGTAGCAGGCAATGACACTATCAGTTTGCTTAATGTAGTCACTGAGACTTCATATATTCAAGGAAACAAATTAAGCAGAAAATGGCCAAGGTAGAAATAAGAAAACAAACTTAACCAGAGGGTGGTAAACACTTTACTGCTGGAGTTAATGTGCCACGTTTTATAACTGAGGTGCTTTTATTGGACCTATCCCGATTCACAACAATTTCCATTTTCTATTCAATAGATAAAAGATTAGGTGCATTCACTCTCAAAACACAATTTTGGAATAATTAGCATTATGACAAACATCTGTAAGTGCCACAGGTGTGGTTGTTTTCAAGGACACAGACCTTTCTGGCTTGCCAAAGTGGCCTTTCCCAGTGGCTGCCCAATGAAGCTCCACAGAGAGACCCATGCAGCTTACTGGAAAACACAGTCTGGTTTCTGAGAAATTCACATCATGATTTGCAAAAAAAAGCACTCCAGCAACATGCCAGTCCAAGCTGCAAAATGAAGTGTTCCCAGAAGTGTAGAGTAGCCTGTATTTGTCAGAAAACTCAGACACCAGATTTACAGTCTTTAAGGGAAAATACTGACACTAATTTGTTTATTGAGACAGAAGTAAATACTCCTTTGAAAGCTGAAAATGGACTTCTGAGCTATTATCCAACACAATGTGTTTTTCAGGGATGGCCTGAAAGTGAAGTCTCCTAGCCTGCTTCCTGGCTACTTAGCTTTGGTGAGCCCTCATGTTCCTACTTTAGCATAAATTAGGTCTTCGCATAAACTTTTAAAAAGAATTCCATGTAAATGTGACAATAGAGAATCTCCCTAAATAATCTATCAAATACTATCCTACCCTTGTAATCTACAGCTATATGTACACAGACACATGTAGTCTACTTAATTTTAAATAGATTTTGATAGCATAGTCCTCATTAAGCACCTTGGTCCAAATATATTTCTGAACAAAACTCTGTATGTAATTTCATAAAAAATTATTCATTGAATTGAGAAGTGAAAATTGCTATGTCTTACAAATCTAACACACCTAGATCACTCTTCTTCTAGGGCCTCACTTTATCATTCATCCTGAGTGTTTCAGACTTTATTCAATGAAAAATTTAAACTTAACCAAGTAAATGGAGCACTACACATAAGAAGAATTATTTTTTAGTATTTATATAATTACGTAAAAATAATTATGCTTCCCGGGCACACAATTTAGACACTATGATTTAAGAATGAAATCCAAAATTTCAGAACTTGAAAAATTTCATGATCTGAGAAAAGGGATAATTTTTTCTACGATTATGCTTTTCCCCTGGCTACTACACTTGCGTCAGATTTATATAACTGGTGCCAGACTTTTCGCACATTTTGAGCAGGTAGGGAAGGAACAATTATTTCCAAGAAACCTTTTTGTTCCTTGCATTTGTTACTTGCATTTTATTTTCATTCTCCTCATCTGTGATTCAGCTGTATTGATGTACTTTATGAGCATCTTCCTGCCTGTATCCTGTGTGCACTCAATTATTTAGTGGCACACAGAAATAAGACAAGCCTCTCCTGCACTGTCAACTTTGTTCTCTATCAATCCAGCAGCCACAAAATCAGAGAGGCAGGCACACTGACCACGAACAGAGAGAAAATAGCCATGATCAATGTAGCTGCTGCTCTGAGCTCTCTGAGACAATCTGTTGCATCTTCCTTCTGTTTTTGATGGGTTGATCAGACTAATGATGGTCAGTTCACCAAGCAGTGTTTTGCATTAAGTACAACCAAATCAGAGGGTCAGGCTTGAGGAAGGACAAAAACTGAGACAGATGTGTCAATATGAAGCATCTGGCTTTGTAGGACCAACGAAGTCATCCCTCACTCCTGGGAGTGACCCAGCTCACAACCCAAGGTCACCCATTTCCTCTCCCTCAGCACCATGAGCACCACCTTTCTTTTGCATACATAAAGGAGGTTGTGAGTTTTACAGGACACGATTAGCCTAGCAACCACACCTCAGACATAAAATATTTCTAGCATACCAATGTTAGAATTAGTTGAGTACAACTTAGGTAGTAGACAGAAACAACTGTTGTAGTGTATTATCTTCATTTATGGTTAGGCTAGTGTAAAAATTCAAATTCAGAATACATAATTTTGGGCACACCATCTCCTGACTAACAGCTCTTCACATTAGTAGATAGAGGATGTCAGTGGCGACAGACTTTGAATATCTGCAGAGAAACTTGTTACAAATGCACAACCTTCCTTGGATTAAAAATCTTAATGTGAATACTGCTGACAAAATCTCCACAGTTATTTTTCAGTAGCAGCATTTGTTCAAAGTTTGAAAATCTGCTCTGGATTTAGACATCTGGAATAAGCAAGAACTGCATTTTTCTAATCCAGATAATTCAATGTCTGCCTCTGCTTTCTATCCATCATTCCTTCCTTTTTCTTCCTTTTGTGCTCCTGTCTCCTTTCCTCCATCTCTCCCTCATTCTTTTCTCTTATCTTCTGTCTATAAGTATGTTTTTTATGTCTATATGCAGAACAGTGGCTTACAAGTAGGTGCTATTATTATTACTACTATTATTACGACTACTACTACTACTACTTCTGCTACTACCACCACTACTTCTTCTCCTACTACTCCTACTCATGCCATTGAAATGGCCACAAAATAATTAATGTTGTTACCCTAAAAAATTCACTCTGCTAATCACTCATCAGAAATGTTACAGCAAATTCATTTTAGGGCACTATCATAAACCTGGAGTTCCCCGAGGCTGTGATGTGAACCAAACCCAAACCTTAGAAGAAAGATAAAATTATAAAATTGAAGCATGTCTGTCCAGTCAGTTTGTGACAAATAAAAGCCTCCAGAAATGAATGGCAACTTTTTCAATGTGCTTTTTTTCTGCAAAAGCAGCTTCATTGTTCTCCAAGAAGCTATTGAAAGATTTTGTGCTCTTCAAGAGAATACAAGCATGAGTTCAAGGGATAGCCTTGGCATTGCAGAACACAAGCCTCAGAGACAAGCTGCTTTCCTTTCATGTCACTATTCTCCATAGTAAGTTAGAATCCCTTGTGATACTTCTGGAACTCTACAGCATCTTTAAAATACAATCCCAGGGACAGATGCATAATTATGTCTTCTGTTTTCTGTAGTTGCATGAGGTAGAATTTACTCATGATATGCCTGAGGATGACTGAAAAATAGTAATATTCACACCCTACTAGCTGGATTCTATACTGTCAAAGGAAAAGTAGAGGAATTTGCAAAAGGGAACAGATCTCTTGCATTAATCACTTTAAATGCAAAAATACTGAGTAAAGAAAAGTCAGCATGACATCACTTTAGAATCTGGACAACAGAGATCAGATTTATGATACCTTCCAAAAGGCACATGAAAGACCTGATCAAAACAATGCATTGAACTCAACATACCAGCTCCTTCTTCTTCATGCACTCCATGAGGATAATGAAGAGGTGCTGTGCCTGGGTTCGGGTGTATGTGAAAGTCTTCTGGATGGTAACTAGCAACTGGTCCCTCAAAGACTCGTTGATAAGTCTGAAATTCAAAAAGAAAAGATTAAGTAAGAAAACAGACATGAGGGAAACCTGTAACTTAATTTCAATTATTTTCAGGGACAAAGGTAAAAAAATAAGAGTCAACAGATCACTGAAGGTTGTTTTGGGCAGCTTTCAAGATCAGGAATTGCTGAAACCATAAGAGATAAATTGGAAAACACTATTCTAGGAAAATATGTTGATTGTGCTGAGGCCCTGCATCTACAAAGTTTTCATATCAGTTCCCACACATTGCATGACAGAAGGTCATTCAACCTATCAGCTCTGTGAGATTTCCTAACAAAAACAAGAACCACACTGACAGTCTGAATTTGAGGGAGTCCAACACTTTGAAGTGAGCTGAAGACTCCGTTCTATCAGTGAGTTAGAAAAATTCAACTCATAGTCAGTTTTATGAAGCTGGGAACATTTATGTTGTCAGTGGTTTTGAGTTGAGTATGTCAACTCAACCTACTGATGGTACACAAGCAAATAAACTCACAAGCAAATAAACTTCTTTGTTCCTCACTCCACACAAAAAAAGCAAATTGGTTTTAGGCATCTTGATCTTCTGGGAGCTCAATAGAACCCATTTTGTATTCCTCCTCACTGCTAAGGTCAGTACTTGCAACAAATGGCCCAATAGTCGAGATAAACAGTAATAGTACATGAAATACAATAATTGAACCCTACCTCTTCAGAGCAAAAACCCTATTCCTCAGGACTTTTCTGGGTGAACATTTCTGTTCTCAATGTCAAAATTACAAAATAGCAGGCTTTAATTTAAAAAGTCTATCCTTTGATGCTTCTCCTCTACAGCAGTTTTGTCAATTATAACTCAATGTTTCAAATTAGCTAAATTGGAATATTCTATGGGATAAGTCATCACATAGAAGTGAAAATCAGAGACTCTTCATGTGTTGTATTTCAGGACAGAAGATAAAAAATTATTTAGTCCTTCAACCTCTTGCTGTGTGGGAATTATAAGAGAGATACCCTGACCTCCTGTACAGGAGGAAGGATATTACAAGCACATGGGGACAAGAAACAAGATGTCAAGAATACAGGTAGAAATGTAGGACCCCGTGCTAACGAGAATCAGTTTGCAAAGACTGATACCCGGACAAGCACTAATATACTTTGAGTTGCAGATTAGTAGGTCATCTATGACTTAAATTCTGATTTAGGCTTTTGCACAAATGGTGTTGGAAATTACCCTTAATCAAATTTTTAAAAAATGGTGGTTTCACTGTATTTATAAATGGATCAGATCTATGCAATTTTCCATCCTTCAAACAAAGAAAGAAAAAAGAGGTTATTCACAATGAACAAGTTTCCTAAAAATATCACCTGGAGAAGCTAAAGAGATTCATATAAATATCTTATTTCCTTTGGAAACTATATGAAAGTGAAATATATGAAAGAGTATGAAAATTATATGAAAAATACATGGACTTGGAAGATTCTCAAATTAAAAATTTCTGAAAACATTTACAAAGTTACTGGAATGTAAACCATCCCACTTTCTCATAATAATCTAATTTTCTTTATAAAAATGTGTGGAATCCAAATCTGAAATGTCATTTCTGAAATTGTCTCTCTTTCAGGCTAACAAACACAGAAAGCAAGAGAAAGCTGCATTGAGTGAAAGCAGAACTGTGTCCTGAGCAACCATCACTTTTCTTTCTTGAATTAAAGCTTTCAGAAACTGTATAATAGCATTAGTTTAAGCAGCATGTAAATTAAACTTCATGTGAAAGACATGGAATTTAAAATACCCAAAAAATCAAGTGCTTCCCTAGCAACAGGGTGAAACATCTGTTGAAGTACTGTTGCTCAGAAACTTCCTGTAGTCATAATTTGATTTACACAGTTGTCTACCCCCACTAAAATGTTTTTCTTTAACATCTCCTTGGTCTGCAAACCTACATCAATCCTATTCAATGTCTTAGCGAGATCAAAAACTTGCAGAGATTATAATCAGAAACACAAACTATAATAGCAATCTTTCCAGTACAGTAATCATACCTTTGTGTGCACTGAAATGTCATACCAAGAATCACTTTCATTCCTTAAGAGTCTATAAAAGTTAGAAGGTATCAAATCAAACTTCCCAATTATCTAACCCAGCTGGCACAAACACAAACTATTCCATGCTAGCAAAGGCTAAATCTATGATGCGGACACCAAATGCAATTTGCGTTAAACAAGTGATTTCACAGAGTACTGTGAGCAAAACAACTGAGACTTACAGTGGGGTGATGACTTATCTCCTTTGCAAACACTACCACATTTCTTACATACACACTTTGAACACATGCTTTTTTAAATCATAGATTCTTAGTTTTAGATTTCAGGGAAAAAGAGATATACCCACTTTGCCTGACTGAAACACTACAGTTATGACTACCATCAAAGTCAGAACAGACTGAATAATGTCAGAAAAAGACAGCATTTTTATCTTCTTTCTAGTAGGTTTCAGTCCTAAAAATATTTTGTAACATGTCAATAAAATCCTTTTTGGGGCATTTTGATGGCATGATTCTCTGAATTCCGCTTACTTAGCATGGAAAAAACCCTGCTCCTGCCCAAACAAAATGTACTACAAAACAACAGTGTAACCTGTTCTTTTTTTTCCCTCCTCATGTAGTTTGAAACTGTTTTTCATTCCCAAAGTACATAAGACATGCCCATAATCCTACCAGTCCAGGTGTTTCAGCTTTTGTTTTTCTTTCCCAGAGGTTCTGGATTCCTGATGGAATTTAGGTACCTCATATCAAAAACCTGTCATCTAAAGTAGAGTTATATACATTTACATTTACATTAGTTTTCAGAACGAAAATTTACTCATAATTGCTGCCTAAGAGTATGTGGGTATGTTTTGGTTGGTTTTTTGTTTGTTTTTAGAAGATGCCAACCTTAAGCTTTGCCAAGGGAAATAAAGGTTGGATATCAGGAAAAAATTTTTTACAGAAAGAGTGATTAAGAAGTGTTGGAATTGTCTCCCTGGGGAGATGGTGGAATCACCACCATCCCTGGATGTGTTTAAAAAAAGACTGGATGTGGCACTTGGTGCCATGATCTAGGTTAGGGCATGGGTTGGATTTCATGCTCTTTAAGTCTCTTCCAACCTAGTCATTCTGTGATTAGTTTTGACACATCAGATTATCAGAACTGAACTGAATGGCTTTCCAAAAAAAGTTGGGATCTCGACTTTTAAGAAAAAAAACCCCTTGCATGGGCTTAAGGAGTTGGTCAATAGGACCTCCTGGGAAACTGCTCTCCAGGCAGCAGAACTGCCCTTGGGAAACTTCCCTCATGGAGCAGAACAGATCTGGCAGATCTCTAGGGACACTTTCCATAAAGCACAAGAATGAGTCATCCCCAGGTGAAAGAAATAGGGCAAGGAAGGCAAGAGGCCACCATGGATGAGTGGAGACCTACTGGTTAAACTAAAACAAAAAGCAGAAAATCCGCCATCAATGAAAAAAGCACAGGTAACCTGGGCAGAGCTCAGGGACACGGCCCAGATAAGTAGGATGTGGTGAGGAAAGCCATGACAAAGAAGAAGCTGAACTTGGCGAGGGACACAAGAATAACAGGAAGGGTTTCTACAGGCATGTCAGTGAGAAAAGGAAGGTTGAAGAAAGCATTCACCCAAGCCAAAAGGCTTGCAAACTGGCAATAATGTACAAAGAAAAGGCTGAAGTACTCGACAACTCACCAAGGCCAAGTGTAAAGGGCACCTGAGTTGGGGTAACCAACTCAAAAGCAACATGGGCTGAGGGATGAACAGATCAGAAACAGCCCTCTGGAGAAGGACTTGGGGGCCTGGTGTGTGAAGGGCTGGACAAGAGCTGACAGCCTGCACTCACAGCCCGGAAGAACCACCGTGTCCTGAGCTGCATCCCAAGCAGCGTGGGCAGTGGGGCAAGGATGAGGATAGTGCCCCTCTGCTCAGCTCTGCTCTGGTGAGACTGCACTGCAGTGCTGCATCCTGCTTTGGGGTTCCCAGCACACAAATGGACATGGACCTACTGGAGCAGGTCCAGAGGAGGCCATGCTGTTGGTCAGAGGACTGGAGCACCTCTTCTGTAAGGCTGAGAATTGGGAATGTTCAGCCTGGAGAAAAGAAGACTCTGAGAAAACCTTATTAAAGCCTTTGAGCACTTACAGGGTGCCTGTAAGAAAGATGGGGACAGACTTTGTAGCAGGGCGTGCTGCAATAGAGCAAGGAATAATGTTTTCAAAACTAAAAGAGTGTTGATTTACATCAGATATAAATAAAAAGATATTTACAATGTAGGTGACAAAATGGTGAAAGAGGTGTCCCAGAGAGCTGGTAGTGCCCCATTCTGGGCAACATTCAGGGTCAGGCCAGAGAGGGCTCTGAACAACCTGATCGACTTGAAGATGAACTTGCCCAGGGCAGGGGAGTCACATTAGATGACCTCTAAAAATGCCTTCCAATCAAAACTATTCCATGTTCCTAAGATTCACTGTTTAGGATCAATCAGGAGATGCCACTTCAAAAACCTGGACTGACAAAGTAAAAAAGGCAATACTTAGTTTACGCCCAAGATATATAGGATGATTAAACCATGAAGCAAAACTTTCTTCATTGCTGTGGCTGATGCAGAAGACAGATGACAAAATTTTGGCCTACTCCCTCCTCAGAAAGAATGTTTTTCAAACTATGCCTAGTATTTGAGGATATCAGAGACATTTCACTCACTTTCAAACTCATGGAATATGATTTTGTAGTGATCATTGGAGAAAGAGCTCACCTGCAGTCCACCATCTAAGTTGTTTAGCTTTCTTTTTCTTCAAAGATTTTTAGTATTGGATCATACAACATGCTAGATAGTTACAAAGATGATGCTCTAGCCCACTATCAAAGTGCAATTTCATCATAATTTTAAAATATATTGTTCTCAAAATGCTTTGAAATGTCTTTAAATAATATACTTCACTTGCATATTAGTCTGTTTCTAACTTTTAATTTGTGAACTATTTTTTCCCAAGATAAAGTAAATATATCCATAAAATATCAGTGGGATATGAAAATTGTTCCCTGCCCTTCATTATAGGAAGCTTAGGGGGATTTTTTGTTTCAGTTATGTTTTGCACTCTAGACAATCATGCCATGTGTAAGAAACATGACCAGAGGCTCTGCTTATATTTTCTTCCACTGGAATTACAAATAAGATACACTTGTGCAAATTTGTGGAATTGGCTGAATTTCTCACACATTTTCAAATCCAGACATTTTGCATATCATTGTTATGAGAAAAGAAAAAAAGCAATTATTCCTAAATTATATTCAAATATTCAGGAGTGATTTCTGTGGGCTATTAGGAAGAATCAGCTACACTGCAGACCTTCACTAGAACAACTAGTAGTTGTTCTACATAATTTTTCCCTGACTACAGTGAATGATTGTTTCCTTACCAAAAGAGAGATGAATCCACTGACCCACCCAAATTGACCTTCTTCTATCCAGGATTTGATTTGCAAAGCACTTTGTTACAAGAGATAATGCTATAATGACAGAAAAAATTGCAATGTGATAATAATTTTACATATTAATTCAGACATGATTTGGATCCATGATTCCCTATGATGTGGTGGACACCATGAAGGATACTGAAGACCCATATCACACACCATGATCCCTTTTGCTGAAAGTGAAGAATTCCTCCATTCTGCCTAACAGCAAAAAGAGATTTAAGTAATCTTCCGATCTGAATCCTAAAAACTATGCATCCAGAGAAGGATCAGTCCAAAGGCAATCTTTAATGATTCTCATGTGAGTATGCTTATTTAAAGCACAGAGAATGTTTGATATTTTCTTGTGAACATTAGGCAAGAAGTACATTTTTAAGGTATTAAATTGAACTCTTAGGGCCTCATGTTTGCAGGAATAGTACTGATAGAGTAGTTAATGAACTATAAATTCAACTTGGAGACTGCACTCTAATACTGCAACTAATTTCTCATTTCTAAGGAAATATTTTTCTAAGAAGTGACATAATTTTAACCTAGTGTTTCATTTATCTTCCTTTAAATTTGGTATTTAATAATAAAATAAACTTTTGAGAATTAAAAGCTTGAAAATATTCCTATAAAGTTACACTTCGCAGTTGTTTTACTTTCAGCTTTTGCTTTTAGGCAAGTCACTGAAATGAAAAGGCATCCATCCTTGAGGATACAATCCAAAATACTCCAGCTTTATGTGGAGGAGAGTATACTGCCAACAAAGATATTCACTTAGGGCTTAGTAAGGACTAAATTTACATGTTTATGATTGCTCTTATATTCTCATCGCTCAATGCTGCTCACCGTGTTTTCAAGTAAAAGAAAAAATAAGTGCTTCAAAGCCTGGAAAACCTGACCTTTAAATCAAGACCAATAGTGAAAAGCAACCAATTAATTCTTCCAATTTATGACAAGGGGAATTTGCATTTAAGATACCTTCTTATTTAAGTTATACTGTGGACATAGCTTGCTTGTCATTAAAGTGTAAATGGTACGAGGAATTTACTCAGCTCTACTAAATTGCTTCTGAGAATTTCATTAATTTGTACTGAAATGTAGCTACCTATTGCATTCTCAAAACTCTCTTCCAGGCTTTTCCAGATGAAGGCAAAATTTAGTGTGTGATATTAAAATCCTAATAAACTTAAACCCTCCCCTGTGTTTGTTCTGCACATCTGACACTCATAATGCTGAAACCACCCACAGGGAAAATGTCTACCCAAAGACTGTCCTATGGGAGGGAAATGTCTGCCTTGTCAAGAGGAAAGCCTACAACTGGGCCTTAAAAAGTCAGATTGAAGCTTGTCTCCTGTCTTTTCAAAGATGCACAGGCATTGACATTGTAAAGGGGTACTGTACATTCATTAATACAAGAAATCATTTATTCTTCTGCTATGTCGAATGTTCCAGGAAGAATATTAACAAGGAGAGAAGGCTGGCACAACACAATTCTTTGAAAGCCATTACAAAAGGACCTATTGGGCACATAGACCACTGTTCAACACATTAAGGGATTTCTTAAAATGGATGGATTGGCATAATACTCTCTCAAGTAGAGAGATGTAATTGTTCTCCTTCATCTCCAGACATAGTTACTCTCCCCATAGAAAAGAAACTTCCAAATTAACTTAAAAGCTCACAGAACTCACAGCAGGGTTAAAGTAGACATATGCACACGTTTTTATGTGTAGAATTGCTGGGCTGCCATGAGTTAGAATTTAAGATTGTGCAAAACCAGCGCAGTAATATAAACATGGAAGTGAGCTTGTTTCTGCCATTAATGATGTAACTGTTGAATGATTTAAATCAGGTACCTAGTCCACAGCAGCTGGAAGATGTGCTGTGTCTCACAGAACACCTTGTTTCTGACAGGCAGCCAGAATTAAAACAGGATTTTGACTTGATAGTCTGATTGCACAGTGGACTGTAGATTTAACTTTTTCATGCCATTCAGACGTATTATGTTGATTTAGAGTTTAATAAACAGAGTTTTGTATAGCCTACTTAGACTCTATCCAAAAGAAAAAGCTGCTAGCTGAATTCAGTTAACATGGGAATTATTTGGTATTCTCCTCATAGTGCAAAGCACTATTCAAACATTGGTTAGAGAGGGGAAAAAAGGATCTAATCTGTAGCTGAACTCTAATGTATTTGGATAAAAAATTTTTATTAATATAATGATATTGGTGTTTTATGAATATAATTATATCGGTGTTTTACTTCAGTATTATTAAAAATATCACTTCATACCAGACTGATATTTTCTGAACTAGGATGAACACACAGAAATTTCCACTATCTAGTTTAGAAATTTCATAATTTGTGCATTCTACTTAGTGCAAAGTGAACAGAAAAAAAAAGAGCAATTTTGTTGGTTGATAATATTTCAGGAAATAATCTGGAAAGGGATCCCCACAATAAGAAGACCCATCGTAAGACAGAATAATACCTTTCACAAAGCCTGATATGAGAGTCCCATGTAAGAAATTGCTTCTTCTGCCTCTACTGATACTATAACTTGCCTTTTCTACAGGCAGGAGTTTGTGATGATGAAATAGAACCACAGCACCATAAAGTCACAGAATCATGTAATGGTCTGGTTTGGAAGAGATCTTTAAAGATCATCCAGTTCCAATGTCCCTGTCATGGGCAGGGACACATCTCACTGAATCAGGTTGCTCAGAGCTCCATCCAGCATGCCCAGGAACAATTCCAGGGATAGGGTATCCACAGCTACTCTGGGCAGCCTGTGCCAGCACCTCAACAGACTCACAGTAAAGAATGTCTTACTTATGTCCAGTCTGAAGCTACCCTCTTTCCGTTTAAAATCATTGCCCCTTGTCTTGTCACTGCAGGTAAAAAGTCTTTCATATAAATCACATTCATATATTGAAGTAAATTAATTCATTCTCCTCCTGTATTTTTTTTATGATGACATCAGATGACAAACAATGTGGCAGATATACATAGTAAATAAATGGAAAAACATATTTGAGTAAGGTTACGTGAAGTGCTATCAGTGAGGTCACTGAAAACAAAGAAACAACTTCTCAAAGATTCAGTGAAACCTGGCATGTTCATATGTATCACAGATGGAGTGCTGGACTAAGCATGAACCTGAATATAAAATGGATTTAAGTATTTGTGGAAAACTATCTTTTTCCCAGTAGCAGTTTAAGTTTGAGTGGCTTCAGGATGGCATTTACTGCTAAAACACATAATATTGCTTGGTCTAGAGCTCAATGTTTACAGATTTATATTCTATTATTTGCTTACTGTGTGTGTGAATACATATACCCCCACAAACCCCAACACACACAAAAATGAGTCCCAGGGAATCCCGACTGTAAGATTACTGCAGCTACTTTGGCAAAAAACAATGAAACAGCTCTTAGTTACAAGAATCTGTGGGATTTTTGCTTCCACTTTTATGTTTTTTTCTAAAATTGTTAAATCTTCTCTTTGTTTTTTGCTACTCTGGGCTTCAGACTGAGTTCTGCTTTGGGAACTTCTGAGAGAACAAAGTTCATGATGCCAAACACCTGGAAATCCTCTGAGGGTGCTTGTGGTTGTCAAGTAAGGAACAGGTTAGGGCAGCCACAAGGCTGTGGACCAAGAAAGCTTCAGCATTTTCTAATGAACATGCTGCTACTCTTGATCTAGGATGCCTGTAGCCTTGTTTGCAACTGATCCCTTTTGAGGCAGGGCCAAGCACTTCTTAACTGGTGCCTGGGAAAGGCCAATCCAAGAACCAGCCAAGAGTATGGCCAAGCCTGTGCAGCAGCCTCTGCAAGAGGATGCAAACAATGGATCCTCAGATTAATTTATTCTGTCATAAAGAGTCTCAGCTGCGCTGGTGACACACTACAGATAATTTTCTCCAGGGCTGGAGTATCTGCCCTAGTCAGAGTAGAGACTTTGATGCAGATGGAGTTTTCAATGGTAGATGCAGCACTGCAGCACTTCAGGTGCCAGGCTTCAGTGCTCATTCTTGATGCCAGGAGACAAGGCCTTTCTTCCTGTAGGTCTATGGTCTTGGAGAAGCTGTACCATCAAGCACAGGATTATGTACTTAGCGAAAACAACAGTGTTGTTGGAAGTAGCCCAACAAGATGAGTATTATCTTTAGCCTTTCCCAGACTAGGGCAATTGTGTGGTAAATTCCACAAAAACATGAGTGGATGAAGAAGACATATGTGTACAGGCCTTATCCTTATAGAGCATTTTAACCACTGTGATACCTACTGGAGGAACACAGTAGGGCACAAGCAATCCTGAAGTTCCTGAAGTGCATTGATAAGAACTTCCAGAGCAGAAAATGAGGGGAGATGCTGTGCTGGATATCATACAGCAAAGAAGCACTCTCTGTTGGGATCTGAGGGTCAAAGGCAACCTTGGCCGCAGTGACCATGAGCTGCTGGAGCTTTAGATTCTGAGAGGAGGGAGAGGGAAAAACAAGTACCAAGATGCTGGTCTTGAGATGAACAGACTTTATGCTATGGAAATCTGTTTCAAAGGTCTTACAGTAAGACTAGAGGGAAGAGCGGCCCTAGAAATATGGTCAATATTCAGGAATTGCCTCTTCCAAACTCAGTGAATGGGGCAGGGGACCTGGTAACATAAGAAATGGAAAAAGCTAAAGTACTGAGTATCCTCTTCAGTCTCCGGCCCCAGACACTGGGAGGAAAGTCCAGAGGGTGGAACGGAAGACAATAACTTCACCAGTTCATGGATCCTGACAGTGTGTAATCGCAAACGCTTGAGGAGCTGACTGATGTCATAGCAAAATCATAATCTTCAAACAATCAGGACAACTGGAAGAAGTGTCTGTGGACTGGAGAAAAGCAATGGTCACTCCTGTCTTACAGCTGGCCAAGAAGGGTCCAGGGAACAACAGGATAGTGAACTTCCCTTTGATCTGCGGGGCTGCAATGGACCATTTATTCCAGTCACATGAAGGAGATGAAGATGATCAGGAGTAGCCATGCTTGACAACCTGATCACCTTCTTTGTGACGGGATTGGTAGATGAAGGGCAAGGAGTGAATATTCCCCATGCAGGCCTCTCTAAGGCCTTTGACACTGTTTTCCATAAGATCCTCATAGGCGAGTTGATGAAGTATGGGATAGAGGAGGAGACAGTGAGGTGAATTGAAACTGGGAGAAAGGCTGGGATCAGAGGTTTGTGATCAGTTGAAGGTCAGCAACTTGTGGCATATTTCAGTCCTGGGTTCAGTCCTGCTCAACAGCCTCATTGATGATCTGGAAGATGGCCTGTGTGTAGGCTCTGCAGGTGATCCTTCCTCTCTCGTTACCACTTTTGAGGACATATCTGGAGTCATGTGCCTGAATCTGCCTTCCCCAGTAGAAGAGAGGGATGCACATACTGGAGAGTGCCCAGCAAAGGGACACTAAGATGATGAAGGGACAGGATCACCTCATATATGAGGAAAGGCTGAGGGAGCTGGGACTCTCCAGCCTGAAGCAGAGAAGGCTCAGAGATGAGGCTTGTTTTAAGGCTTGTTTTGTTTTGTTTCTGAATACCTTCAATATTTCACCCATATGGATGGTGGAAACAGCCATGTGGGGTAGGTGTTGCTTGTGTAAAATATTGTTAATAATTTCTTGTGCTCTACTTTACCACTGAATTTAACCTGTGCATAGAGAAAGAGCATATGCTATGAAATTACTTACCCTCCTTCCTCGGAGTATTTGTGACCAAAGGCAAGGATGTCAGATGCTCGGCCACTGCCGTCGCATATCACGACAGGAACAGGGGGAGTGTCTCGCAGGTACTCCAGAACAATGGAGATAACATTGGGACCTCCTTCCACAATAAGGGCCACCACTGGAACCCCTTGGCCAATTCCTGGAGCAAAAGAAAGAAAGAAACAAACCAAACCAAACAACACAAAACAAAACAGCCAACCAACCAACCAAATAAAAAACCACAAACACACACAAAACAAACAAATAAATAAAGGTAATGAAAAAGAAACAACAACAACAAAAAAAATGCAAAGCCAGCAAGGCAAACAAAACATAACAGAAGACAGGAGAAAAAAAATAATCAGACTGAAATAACCACAATATGACTGTACAGTTTTATGTGAGAGAAATTGCATTCAATTAATCAGGTATTTTAAGGACAGTGCAGCCATCTCATCAGTTTCACTGCACAAACCAGTATTTTCTAGAATTATCTTGTTTCAAATACAAGTTATGTTTAAATAGACCATGATTTTTTTTTATTAAAGATCAAATCTTGTTTTGAAATCATAAAGAAACTACTGCAGTTCTTCCTCACATGTTCATAATCAAGACTGGAAACTTGCTTGTAGTCTAACTTTTGCATGATGTCAGCTTCCCATAATTGGATCTTCCAATGGTTTTGCTTGCTGTTTCAAAATTACCTCTATGATATTTTCCCTGCTGTATAGTATCCACTTTGAGGTTGCAGCTGGGCAGCCCTTTAACCCTCTCTTCATAAACTAAGCATATTGTCTTGCCATTGTTTTTCAATTCTAGTTAGTGTCACAGATTTTCTCTGAATTCTCTCCAGTTTTGCAGCATGTTCCTTGATTTGCAGACCCCCACATCAGGGACACTGCTCCAAAGAGAGCTCAACTAATCTGAACCAAAGGAGAGCTCAACTAATCTGAACCAAAGGAGAGGGATCTTCATTTTATGCATCTTTGGTGTAATTACATGGGACCCCTCTGCAAAAGTTGCAACACAGACTGCCAGGAAAGTTGTGTAGATTTAGAGAAAGGCAACCTGGTGCCAGGCTGGTGTTAACACAGCTGAAAAAGGTTTTATGGTGATCACTTCTTGACCAGTTGAGACTGAGGACACTCAAAAGGACTCAGGCAATAGGAGAAGTTGAACATTTTCTACTGGTATTTTTTCCTGACAGAAAATTTTTTTTTCCTTTTCAAGTAGCTTTTTCTAAGAAAATCTATATGCATTCTGCACAGAATTCTGACATTTCACTGGAAAACAAAAAGTATCCTTAACTATCAATATCTGGTTTGGAAAAAGCTGCCCAAAGCATGTAAGAACTGTTACTATGTCTGATGAAGTTTTCATTTAGAAACAGTTCAATTCTCAGAAGCAAAGGTAAATCTGTGAGGCTGGAATATTGAATCTGGTTAGACCCTCTAAAAATAATCACAGATGAAATTATTTTCAATAATTTTAAGGACTTGAATTACTGTTAAAAATGAAATGAAAATGAAATTAAGAAAGAAAGAAAAAAACCCTCTTGTTTGTATATTTAACAGGAAAGTATTCTAGGCATTTCCTGAACAATTTTGAAGGAAAGATTATATTTCCTGAAGTGATTCTCAGCATTCCTTGTTATGCCTCTATCTACTGTTAGTCTGTGCCTTTTCTGTCATGTAACTTAAGTAAAATGTGTGATGTTTATTTATGTTAAGAAAACTACAGGTGGAATTATAAAATGTAGGCTACTAAAAGAGCATAAGAAGGGTGGAATATAAAAATGTGATTAACAGAAAGGTTCGCAGAGATCAAGGGCTAATTTTTACTAATAATATTAAGGATTTTCCCTGAATTGCTGTTCTACCCAATCTGACACCTGCTAATAAGATAATGTTAAGAAGTATTCTTAGTGATGTGTCAAATTGGGTCTGGATGACATTGAGGATTTATAGAAATTGAGAAAGTTCACAGTTTGAGATGCAAAGCCATTTATGTGGTGTTTAATAAATCCTTCTGTAAACTGGGAAGTCATTAGGAGGAAATACTAGAAAAGCTGATGACAAGACAACTGTCTTTGGTATAGCAAGACCACTAGGAAAACTTATGATCCTGGAATACACGCAGCAAAACATTTTCAAGAGGAAACAGGTGCAATTCATGCATGCAACAGGGTGCATGCCACTCGGGAAATTCCATCTAAAATATCATCTGTACCTGTGCTCTGTCTTGTTCTGAAAGAACCAACTGGAATGAATGGAGGAAAAAGCCAAAAGGATTGCATGGGAAATAAAGATTTCATCTCACGACACAAAGTTCAAGGAGTTTGACTCATCTTCCTTAGCAAAGGGAAAAGACACCATGACTAAATACCACCATGACATACAGTACATTAGAAATCAACAGTTTTAGATAGAGTTCAGAAAATTCTTGGTTATCAGATGAGTGAAGTCTTTACAGCCTTCTTGTAAGACTAAAAGGGAAAACCTTTTGTACAAAAATGATGCGCTAATGCTCTCTAATCATAATAATTGCAGTTGCCTTATGTATCTCAAACTGTTACTGAAGGAGATTCTGTTCTTCTGCTGGAAGTCTGTTAATTCCCAGTGTTTTCTACTGCTAAAATAATTCTCACAATGTAAATAATTATGGTTAGTCTAAAAAGCTGAAGTATTTTTGCCTTTTTGGGCCATTTGAAAACATGTCTAGAATTCCTCTTGTAACCTTTGATTTTCCTGTTAAATTTTTTTAAACATATATATATATATATTTAAAATTTGAGCCTTTGTAGCCACAGGAGTTGCCTGGCATACAAGTGTTCCAGCTGTGTTTCACTGTGGTTAATCAGATGGCAGTTTTCTGATCCCTAATTCTTTAGAAATACATTCAGCATGTAAACAGTCCTCTAATTTGAAGCTAGTGAAAGAACTTTTCTCCAATTCAGACTTCAATGAAACCTTGAGTTTAAACCTTTAAGTTAATTCACGTGTTAACCACAAACTCATGTGATCCCTGGTTTAGCATATACAATTGAGTTCCATATTGAACTGCAACTCTTTTAACACTCTTTTACCATTACCATTTCACATAACTTTGTGAGACGAAAAAATAAATTAAACACAAACTTGATTTCTAGATCTCATTTTCCTTTGGGAAATTTGCTCTGAGTTTCAGACAATAAATTATTTTTTATTTTACATTTCACTGTTCTCCATAAATAGAACAGTTTTGGTTTGGGAAAAGCTACTGATTCTTTTGCTAGGTGGGCAAATTATTCCAGTTAATTTCTGGGATTAGAAATAATATTTAAAATCAGTTAAAAATACTTCGTTGATATTTCTTCAAAGTATAACCACTTCTGCCTTTCAGGAAAGTTCTCTCGACTACAGCTGTCTGAACCCTAATGCCATGAACTTCTACAGACCTCAATAATCAATTTCTGAGCAGTAATGGTACCCTCAGAATTTCAAAAATTGGGTAAATGGGAATTACCACATCCTTAGCTTTCTATAATGTTCCCAATCATAATTAAATTAGTTATGACATCATATTCATTTCAGGATGAAAACATAGCTACTTATACCAAGATATCTGCAGCTCAATAACTCTGAGCCAAAATGCAGAGTAGATTCAAATTAAATTTTTAGATATCTTGACATTAAAAATTCCTGGATGCTTCTCTGCTGCTAAGTATTAGGAATTTGGAAATGAATGCAGAGGGTCTGCAGAAAAATTTCAGTGTGTCTGAAGACATTCTATACCAACTATACTAAGAGCAAGAACCTCGGACTTTGAGAAAAAGGCAGCTGATAAACCTCTGTTTAGCTGCTAATCAAAATCTGTTTCCTCCTAAATCACCTCAGAAATAAAAGAATGAAAATCTCTCTGTAAGAGCTCTATCTTGTCCATGCACAGTACACGATAGTCTGCAAAGAAGGGGATGGCATTGCCTGATAGATCCTCAGGGAGCCTTTGGTTTCAGACACTTCATTTGGAAAGACAATGGCAGGCTGTGAGGTGAGATGCTAAATGTGGAGATAATATATTGCTTACAATGTCAAGGACATTACAAAAACAGCTTCTTGCTCAAGTTGAGGCTGTCAGAAAGGAAGCAGTGCCAAAATGAAACTTGCAGACATAAAAGTGGACTACAGTACTGGAACTGCTGTCTCCTAGGACACATCTAGAAGGTGGGAACCTCATGCCAAGCACTGTAATGGAGAGTCCAATAAATCAACAAGGAAAAAGTTTTCCTTTCATGTGTTTTTGTGGAATTTGCCGAGAAATTTCCCTAGTCTGGGAAAAATCTAAGGATAGCACTCATCTTGTTGGGCTGTCTTCAACAACACTGTTGCTTTAACCGAGTACTCTAAAAGTATACAAACTTAAAAATTGTGTGTTTTGCATTTTATTATCTGACCAGAGAGTAGCATTAATGCACTACACTAAAATATTGCACAGCCTGAAAGTGCAAAGAACCTTTTTTGGTACAGGTCAATGCATTATTATCAGGGAAGACTATCACATGGTGTTGTCTTCCAAACACAGAAGAAAGTACAATTAATTTTTACATATCTGAGTACTTTTTTTCAGTTTCCTAGAAGGCACTAAATGACATGTCAATCAGCTTTTTATTTAATATCATTTGTAGATAAGTCTTTAAGTTCAGGAGAATTACTTTTAAGTATCTGAAAAATTGGACATCTGATAATTACATGGAGGATTTATTTTTAAATTTTCTTTAGTTAACTTTTCAAAGCATTTCTAGATGAGTTTTCATTTCAACAAGTATTTTTTTCCTTCTCCTTTTGGAAAATGTAGGAAACTTCTTGTCTAGTAGTATATCTGTGGACTAAAATGGCTGTGAATGCTGACTAATGTGTTATCACTGTGATGTTTATGATTTAGTTAACTAATAGCTCAAGATGATAAATATCTGACTGCAAAATTAAAGATCTTCCAATTTAAGAGTGGCCTCTGTATTTTTATTCTGTGTTATTAAATTTTTTTTGTTAGACAGACAGGAGTTTTTTCTCTCAGATTTTCAAAAGAAACATGAAGTTTGTATCCAATAGCAGGTATATGTGAAACACCTCATACTAAATAGCTTATTACTATTTAATGAGCTCTTCAATCCATATACTGAATTCTTAATATTTATGCTATGAATGCAAAAATACAGGTAGCCTCTCATTACTTCATTAATAGAATACAGAAAAATAAGTCATTATCTTCAGTCAGTGTAATGATTCATCCAAAAAGAAGAAAGTACCAAAGAGGATCATTACTATACTGATTTCTAAAACAATAACTAGTATTTTGAGTACTTCACTAAGTATGGATTTTTTGCAGGGTAGATTAGACTGCTTAGTGTTTCACAGTGCCAGGTATTGTGAATACTGCTGGTAAAATTAGACTGCAATATTGTCTGAAAGATTTACATAGTCAGCTTAAAGCTTCATTACTGTGTTATTGCCTTTGTGGTCAGCGGCAGAGCCAGTGAGACTTTCTGACAATTGTGATTCCAGGAAAGTATGCACATATAAAAACATTTTTCCCAGTGTGCAACAAATAGCACTTGTACACCTTCCTCTTAACATACAAAAACCCCCATCATTTTCCCCATTACACATAAGGGGAAAATACACATCCCTTTGTAATGCATAAATATGTAAATTAAAATAATAAAATAGAATAAATGAATTAATTTGGAAATTGAAGGAAGGAAAAGCTGCATAGTATCTGTGTTGTGTGAAAAGGGATTAAAATGCTTTGTGGAAGCCCTCTTTTGTTTTCCCAGTTCTTGGAAAAACATGAATAATTTATGCTGTGAGTATATTTATAAATAATGTATAACTGTCTTATAAATTATTACCAATTCTTTTAGTGAAGACCTAAGCATGAGTTACCCACATTTTTATAGACCAACAAGTGAATAAAATGCCTCGTTTACTACAAAATGCATTTACTACTCATGTTTTTAAGCATGGTTTTAAGAGTAACTGGGACACACCACTATGTTCTGTATTATCTGTAAGTTCAGCCCAGATTTCAGTCAAATAAAACAGAGGCTCTAGCTGACTAAGCTGACAGAAATGTGTCTAATTTCAGTATCATAACACTGGGTGGTGGTAGGCACATCTGAGTGGATTTCCTGCTGGCTACCTTTGCTCCTTCATCAGGTCAGACATTTTGGCGTGAGCTGTCCTGTGTTCATTCGCTTTTCAGGAAAGGTAATTATTTGTATTTGTTTGGGATGTTGGGGCCTGTGTCTGTCCTGCTGGAGGAGTTACTACACAGGAATGGTGTACAGCTGGAAACGTGTGTCACACCTCACACACAGTGTGCAGCTGGAGAGCAAGATCTCCAGAGGCTGGATGCAATGGAGGAGCATCAGGGTTAGGGTTACACATAAGTCAGAGTCACTGTGGACATACTGAGAGAGCCCAAACTGTCCCAGAGGAGGGGCAGAGTAAGCCTTAACAAACCTTCACATGGTGCAGTAGCAGTCAACCTGATAGCTCAACATCTTTTCCTCACCTGCTCATCTGTGCAGTGTAGGAACAGAAGTGACAGCTTTGCTAAAAACCTGAGCCCAGCCTAGGCATGTACAGGGATATGTGAGGCATCACTGAGCTGGAGGGGCTCGTCAGCTCTTCAGGAAAGCAAGTATATGTGCATGGTCAAGGAGTCTCTACAGTTTTGCACAGGTCTACCCTCTAGATTGCTAAATCTTCCTGGGCCCAGATGTACTGCAGATGGTGGGGTACATAAATTAGCAGGTTTCTCCACTGGTCATCATATCCCAGGTTTGCATGTGCCTATCTCAGATAATGAGGCAATAGACTCTTAGCAGTATAAAATTCCTATGACAGGCTTTAGATTTGTTTCACAACACTGCCCTGTGTACATCCTGCAAAAGGTCTGCCGCTTGTGGGCAAGAGCTTCCTTTCTAACTGCAAAATTCTCCTAGGACAGTGCTTCTGTTAGTGGTAAGCTCAATGCTCTCTTACCGACTGACAAACAAACAAATCCAAAAATACAAATCAACAGATATATCCAGATCATAGCTCCTATAAGTGTTTGCCAGTGTGTAGTGCATGGAAAGGCACGTAGACAGAACATTTTGTGCAAATGCCCCACAGTGCAGAAAACTTTCATTGCATCAAACACATGACATGTTCCCAGATACAGGCTATTAATATAACAGATGAGGTTATACCCCAGGGCTTTTTAATGCAAGGATTGTTCATTTGAGGTATGTAGTAGAAAATCTCATTTAATTGTGAGTGGATGATTAATAAAACTGTTGTGAAGTTCAATAACAATACTGATGTGGTACAAGAATTTTGACATCTTTAAACTACATGTTCAAATATGGTCTTAGTTTTAACCTAAATATATTTGATGAACCTAAATATATTTGATGAACGATGAGTTTTGGGGAGAAGTTGACTAATAAGACTTATTCATTTGTATTTGAAACACTGCAAAATAGCATTTCCTTACAATTTTTTAGAGAGGCTTAAGGCGCCTTGAAACTCTCATGAAAACTTAGCAGAAAAAGAAAGGAAGTCCTTAGATCAAGAAGTCTTTCTTCGAAGTCCAGATTTTAGGCTATTCCTATGCTTCATGGGACAAGCAGAGTATTCAGTAGCATGATGTATTAACAATGGCTGGAAGAAACACCATTTAAAACCTGTGGCTTCCAGAAGCATTTCAGTTCAAGTGTTTACACAGTATTTGGATATCCTAGTGCAAGCTACCTACACAGGATGGATAAACAATTAAACATGACCTGGAATTTCAATAAGCAGAAGTCTTGATGTAAGCCTGAAAGACTGAGGAAAATAATTTTTAATTTCTCAACCAATGTTTGTCTGACAGTAATACAGAGTCAACAAATACTGCTCTTTGGTTGTTTATAGAACATGTCTAACTGCAGGGTAAGTGATGCTTAAATAGATTTAAAATTATATTGGATTTATAACAGTCATTAAAAGGTTTGACCACACAAATGTCTGCTTCAGCTCTGGACGTCTATGTGGTACTCCCTGTGGTCCCAAATAGCTCACAAAGGTTAAATGATAGCAGAACATCTTAAAATAATCCAGATGCTTCACATTTGGTTACAGTGAAACAACATTAAAACTTGGGTCCTTTTCTAGGCAGTAGTTTTCAGCCTTTTTGGAAACACATTCTGATGAGTATGACACCTTTTTGGCTAAAATATCAATAGCAAAAGGCAAAGAGATAAAATCACCTACAATGTTTCTGCATGCTCCAGCTCTCCAAATCACAGCTGCAACATGTTTACCACTACAACAATTACATTGTTGACTACTAAGTGATCATAACTGGAAATAAAGGAAATGGATCTTGCCCTCACTGGATGATGGAAAAGAATGCTGGTTTTATTACCCAGTAGTACAGGAATGTCTCCCAAACGTCACATCTAGTTCAAACCTAATTCAAACCTAATTTCACATAGCTGCACTTTTTGTAGTGAGCTTTCCTTTTTCCTCATCCCTTGTCTCGAGCATCTTCTCTAGAGCAGAACCTCTTATTCCAGGTATGGCAAAGATAAAATGGGTATTTCTTTTAATCCTTCAAGAACTATTTAGTAACAGAAGAAGAGAAACATAAAGATTAAAAAACAAAACAAAAGAAAAGAAAACAAAAGAATACCATACCAAACAAACAAAAGGTCAAACACATTCTACTCTTTTCTGAACACCTTTAATAGTTTTTTATATTCAGAAATTAAGGAGAATTTCCATTTGTTTGGAGACTCATTACCAGTCCTATGTCTAGAGAGATCCAACTGCTCTGGTAAGCCAACACAAAAAAGTCTAAGAATATTTTCTGTGTTCCTGAGATTCACAAAATGATAAGATTAGGTGTTATTAGGAATGACACACAACTGCTACTAGAAAAGGAAAGCTTGCAACAAATTGACTTATTTTTTCTTTTCAATTTATGTTTGACTTTTCTGTACAGGCTTGTTGAATATAGTTTGCTATAATTTCCCTTCTATTTTCTTTATTTTTTAAAAAAATCACTACCATGAATTTTATTTTTTTCATCTTATTTTTTTTTCCTTTGTAGTTTTTATTCATTCTCCTTGGTCCCCCTGTTAGGCTCACTTCCAATCTGTGTTCTTATCTTTATCATTTCCCTTTTGGTAGACCAATCACATTTTCACTTCCTCTCTGTCTCCTTCTGCTTAATCCATAATCTTATTTTATCTCCTCTATTTTTAATTCTCCTCTTTGCTAGGAGTCTGATCGTATTACATTTGTCCCAGTCTCTTCTCCTTTCTCTTCTGATCTACCTTGACACTTTCATTCTCAATTTTATTTGAGTGCTCCTTCCTTACCTCTCTAATTCTATCTATGGATGTATCTGCCATCCTGCCATCCTTGGCAGAAAAATGCGTGGACCCAAAGCCTGGAACCATATCTTCATTCAATACTGGACTGATACTAAGAACTTCAGAAAGGGAAATCCAGCATGATAACAAAACAAGTTTTGTGGTATCTTCTTTTGATTTTTGTAGTTGTCTTTGCAGAAGGAAAAAGTTCAGAGAGTCCTCAGAAGAAACATGACATGGGAAGAGCCTGTGTATGATTAAACCCTGGGATTTGTGAGCCTCACAAGCATCCAAGTAACCACTCGGTTACCTTTTGTACAATGGCAATGCATAGTTCAAAGCTGGCACTTCAAAGAGCACACACAAGAACCTTTCTGGATTTCGGCCAGCTCTTACCCTATCTGTCCTTGCAGTCAACTGCTTATTAAGGCAGTACCAGAGAACCTAACTGGTTTCACTTCTTGGAGCTGATGGGGCAATGGCTTAAGACACACAGGGGCAACTACAGTTTCAGAAATTCTCACATTCTGTCTGATCTTCCCTGGTGCTTTCCCTGGCTCCCTTTGGATGTGAGCACTATTGCATATTGTACACATCACTTTAGAAAGTCATTGCATTGTAACATAACCAAATCCTACCCTACCTCATATTACATATTAAGGTGTTTTTCCTTGTCATATTTTGCTTATTTTTTCAACATGTTTGATTCCGTGTAATCTCAGAAAATTATCCCTTATTCTCACCTGCTTTAGAAAACTACAACAGGTAAGAATCAGAACTGCAGAAATTTGGTTGAAGAGGATTCGTCCTAAAATAATGTTTCGTAGTTTTGCAGCTTTATAAATTCCACAAATCCAAAATGTCCAAAAATTAAGGAGCTGAAACGACCTGTATTTTTTTTTTCTTCTATATGAATAATATGAAAACATGTATTTTAAACAAACTCATCTGCTTAAAGTCAAGCTGGTGAAAGGAATTTACAGATCTACTTGCATGGATCTATTGTGTGCTTCAAGAGTGAACCTTGTGCCTTCTCATACCTTTCTGAGGTATGGTTGCCTCCAGTGTCTGATCAACAAACATCATGATGCTTTTAATGAAAAAACCCTAAGTTTCCAATCTCTAGCAAAATCTGAAATAAATCACAGCTTCAAACAGTTCTGTATTTCACTGAAATTTCACAGGAGTCAAATTTTCAATCTTGCAGCAGACTTCCTCTCCTAGAAAGTAGTCTCTACCTAGATCTTCCCAGCTATGTTATTATGAAAATACATCTAGGACTGCACAGAACATGAAGGAAAAATCTGAGTCACATGAGAACTCCAATGCATTTGATGATGATGTAATGGTCAAAGAAGGTGCCAGTGATGACAGTTGAACGTCCCTTTGCCTTCCCAGCCCCCTTCATATATTCTCAGGCATAGGATGACAAAGGGAAGTCCACGGGTCACATGAACAGATATTGTTGACATATTATACTGTCTAAACTGCCTTCTCTGCTTAATCAAATCACCCAACTTTATCCATCAATTCCTTACTCAGAGGCAATTTTTTCTCACAGACCTACCAAAACTCAGCTACATTAACCACTCCATTCAGTAGAAAGATTAAATACAAGGGCACTTGTTCCAAAGCCTATGTTCTGTCTGTTTTTCAAACAGCTTATAGTGGAGGTACAGCAAACATTCAGCACCAAATAGCATGTTTAAAACTAGAATAACTGCAGCATGCTAATGAACAGTAAAGTTCTGCATTAAGTCCTATGGGGTCTGGGAGACAATTCTTCCAGAAATGTACTGCTCAAAAGAAGAGTATTAGTTTCACAAGGTGGATCTACACAGCCTAAGGATTTGGTGTGGTCATCTTTCTCAGAAATATCAACATGCTTCAATGTGTAGGAATGGACATAGCAGTGTAAATTGGTTCCTGTAATCTTCAAAAAGACTAAAGAATATAGGGGTTAAAACATTTATAAAAGGTTGAAAATTTTATAAAAGATAAAAGAATAAAGAAAACTACTTCAAACTTTCTGATTTTTTTTTAAGGAGTCTATTTCCAATTCAACATACACTGCCTTTAGCATCCTCTGTCTCAATATTCTGGTTTCAAATATGTTTTTGGTTATATATCCATGTTTTTACATTATTTCTGACTCTCCTGCAAATCCAAGAAAAGAACTATTTTTTTTTTTCCTTTTCCTTTTCTTTTTACACATAACTGCTTCTAAAGAAGAAGGTGGCAGCTAATTTTATGAAGCGAAAGGAGCTTTCAATAGCAGAAAAATATCTTCCCTTCTCATCAGCACAGGCTGGACTCCTGCTGGCTAGGTGACATTATATATGCTTGTTATCCTCATTCCTCATGTTAGTGAAGTCCTTTTGCCTCATTTCGTTCTCTTCACCTGCCTCTTTCCTTCTCTGAGGCTGCGTCTAATATTATAAAATGTCAGAAATCTAACAAGTAAGGGACCATCTTCTAAATCATTAGAGGAAACATTAGATCTTTTTACATTTTAATCTATGATGGTAGCTGTCAACTCCAATTTGAACATCACTGCCTCCCTGACTGGACTCCATCTATTTCCAAAACAAATTTTAAGAATGTAAAATCTGTGTCAGATAATTACAGAGAACTAAAAATTCTGGCAGTCTTCTGACCAAGTTTTAATATTTTGATGTAAATGTACTTCAATATAAATAAAATATCTGGATTTAAAAATAAAATGTCATTATCATGTGGTCAGTATGTTTTCAAGGCCATTTGCCAGGCATGCAAATATCACACAAAGCTTATTGATTCTGCTCTTTGAACCACTACATTACCATTTCCTGACACATTCCTTCCTAACACAAATGCTGAACACAAATTTTATCAATGACACATATGTGGTGTAAGACATGAAATGTACATGAAAGACAGAAAAAGAATGATTGTATGTTTCACCAAATGGTTATGCATACACAGGAACACGCTGTGAGTGCATGCTATGCTGTGCTGGGGTGTGCTATGCTATGTGTCACGTCCAGATTCTGATTCTGCTGACAAAATTATACACATTCTCTTAAAGAAAATCCTACAACATTCTTATTAATTCACAACACCTTTCATTCAAATCAAAAGCCTTGATATGTGTGCAATGTGCAATGATTATTATATATATAAATCTGTGTCTTTGTCTTGCACCTCTGCTCCAGTAAGAGCATTCTTATGAAGGAAAGTAAACATTTGTGATGAAAGAGTTTGGTAACCATGCGGTAAGCTCTTTAAGGACTTGAGAATATTTCAGCCAGCAATAACAAGTCAGTTAATAGCAACAACTATATCACATGAAAGGAACCCTTAGTACAAACAGAAGGAATGAACTGATATTATAAAAATGCAAACATGAGTGTAGAGCCACAAGGGAGAAACCTTAGGGAGGATTTTTGAAGATTCTGCAAGTGCTGGTAGAGGCCCTTTTTATGTACTATGAAGCAATTCTAGACCACACTTGTTAATGAGAAAGCATTGTTCTATATAATCACAAATTGAGTGAAACCCACAGCATGTCAACCTATTGTAGTGACTTTGAAAATGATTAACAGTCCTCAGATCAAATGCATTAGTTGAGTTGCTACATTTGCAATCACTTTAATCTAACCATCTGTGGAGTAGCAATCATGAATATTTTATGACTTGTAACTTCCAATGCACATTTTATAGACAGGTTTCTTTTATATTTCTGGTTCAAGGCATGACTGATGTGCCTATTGCATTACTCAGCAATGTTCTGCAGAAATTGTAATGATGTAAATCTTAGTAAATGACCACGCCATTCTACAGCACTTTGGAAAAATAGTTTGCTATAATTGGAGAATTTGCAATAGGTAATCTCTAGTAATTAGATGCTTAATTTATTTCCTTTCTCTGTTTATAGATTTCATCATCTGTTTGGTGACACATTAAATTCTTATTCTGTACTGATCACTAGTATGTTCACAGGACGGGGAAAGAACAGACTAGCTGCACTTTTGCATCTTGATTTTAAAACCAGTCAAAACACTGGTGAAAATTGTTCTTCTTAGTTGTTTTTTGGTGTTTTTTTTTTTGTTGTTGTTGTTGTTGCTTTTTTCCCTCAAATAGCTTCTTTGGAAACATTTCTTTGCACCTTAATTACTTAACCAAGGAATACTGTAGATGAGATGAGATTGAGGGGTGCACAAGAACTTGGAAAAAGAATAAAAGAATAAATGCAAAGCCTAAAATATCACGGCAGACTATCTCCTGAGGATGGATGTCTAATTACTTTTAATTATTGTTATAAAGTTAATCAATTAGACTACATTCTTTTAAAATTATTTTAGGTCTCAAAGACAGCAAGAACTTGCATGCTATTTAGGAAAATCAAGTCAAAACCTGAAAAATTCCACATAAATTGCAATTTTTCTGTGTTCAGTCTTAAAAAAGAATTGCAAGGTAAATTATGGCTGCTCAGAGTAAAACTTAAATCTTTTGTTCTAATCAGACAATCCGATCCTTATGTTATGGACTCAGGGTTACAGTGGGTGCCCATATGAATGTGAGGAACCAGCTTGCTCTTTGTGCACATAAAGCACACCAGACACTCATGCTACATTAGAGCACTGTGTCAAATGTGGGGTTTTGTGCCATGCTCACTCTCTTCATCACTAGTAGGGCTGTAACTGAAGCAGTGGGTTCAGGTTTGGGCTGTCCATGAAGGATGAGGAACTGGCATGCATCCAGAGGAAAGATGCTAAGGTCTGTAGTGGCCTACAGCATGTGCCTAAGAAGGAGAGTTTGAGACAGCAGTGTTTGTTTAACCTTTTGAAAAAGAATCTAAGGAGTTATCCTACACCTGTCGTACAACCATCTGCAGGGATGTTGAAGAGGTGTCAGAGACATATTTTTCTTGATAGGGTGATTTCCCTCCTATAAATGGAAAAGGGTCAATAATAGCAGTGTGTGGGCTTCAGATAACACACTGGTGATGGGGCTGAGGAAGGTTTCTAAACCTTTTGCTGAAGTCCTTACAGGTGGTTGAATATTAATTATTGGAAGCTATTGGCTAAATGAAGCTACAGACAAATTTACTCAGCATAAGAGTAAGATGAGCATACTCATCTCACTCTCTATACTCTTATCCTGAGACTCTTCTGCTCCTTGATGCACTGTTTTTAAGATAGGATGGACTCAGTATTTCAATGTAAAACCTTTTACATGAACTATTGAATGAACCATGTAATGCTATAAAAATAAACTCTGTTGCATAGATAGCTACAAAAATATCTTTGCGTCCTTCCAGTGTATATCTTGAAGTGATCTCTGCGCCTTGAAAATTCCGCAAAAAGTCCAGGACCCAAATATTTGTGTGAATTGGAAACCAGAAAGATTTCTGATCAGACCACTTTGAATATTTCCTTTTTATCTTGAAACACTTTCAGAAAAGTTTTTATTTCAACATTTCATGTTAGAAAATGATGCAGTTTGAAACTCCAGGATTTGAGACAACTTGAGGTTCACTTCAGGAGATGGTTGCTGGGCTGTGTTAAAACAGTCTTCTTTGTGAAAATAAGAAAAAACCTGTGCTGAGCATTAAAGCATCAAATTGACCTCTAGGTAATTGCACAACTGACTGACTCTGTGCTGAACCTGCAGGCTCAGGGCCACAAATGTCACCTTCTGCTTGTCTGAAAAGCATTTTCTAGTTCCGCAGTATTTGCTGAGGATGAAATAAGAGCAATACAAGTGGTAAAACCTAAAAAGGTAGTGGAAAGCATAATACTCAATAAAATCTTTTCCCTAGTGTTCATAAGGGACATAATTGGAGATTCTTCTTCTTCTTCCTATTATTATTCCTGTTCTTATTTTATAGTACACTTATTCAGGAAATTAGATATTGCTGAATGACTGATAATGATGCCATGTTAGGAACAAAAACAGCTGAGACTTTCAGAATTATCTGACATATTTAATGGCCCAATTTAGTCTTACACTTTATAAAAGAGACTGCCACTGTCGTAGTCTCTTTGAAGAGAATGCTATTTTCTGTGTCTTTAATATGTGAGAACAAGTTTAAAGCTTCCCTTTATGAACAGTATGTGACCCCAAATATCCAGGCGAGCTATCACTGCTCTGGTGAAAGACATGGTTAAAGCAAAGGAAAATAAATAAGAAGCAATGACAAGCCTAGCAAGTAAAACTCAGGCAGGCTTAAAAATAAGAATAAAATCTACTTTCAGCACTATTGTCAAGGGGCAGGCCATGAAATAAAAAGTTATCAATTGTTTACGAGTTCCTAAGCCTCTTCTGTTTTCTAGAGAAGACTTTCTTTTTTGTGACTAACTAAAAATTTCACCTTTTCCTGTCTCTCCTACAAAGAAATTTGTGATGCTGTCAGTGTTTTCTCCCACTCCACATGCGTGCAACTGGAATATGGTAAGTAAAGACATACATGCATGGCTGCACAGACTCCCATTTGGATAAAAATCCCTTGGCAGCAATTCCCTGCCACGCGCAGGATGGAGAATCTACACTGCTCTGCTATAAATAAGGGTAAAGAAAAGGATCAGGAAATGGCCATCTGTTTGGCTGACCCAACAAGGCAGGTGGTCTTCCTCATCCATATGCTCAACTTCCTAATAACTAGAGGGTGGGCAGGACTCAGCCACCCTCTTTTAAATCAAAGAAACACAAAACATGGCAGAAACATTCTAGATGTCACTGAACCAAGATGTACAAATCGTATTGGCAGCCTTATTTTTTAACAACTTTTTCACATTTCTATTTTGAGGAAGTGTTGTGAGATCCAAGTAACTTTGTGTTTATAAGAGAGGGAGGGAGTGGTTAAATGGTAGAAAGTCTCTGTCACAGAGGAAAGTGAAAAGGAGGATGCTTACTTTTGTGTGTGGAGCATACTGCAGAAAGAAACCAGAGAAGAGAAATTCTTCATTTTATTGTAGATGTTTGAAGTCAGGCAAGCATTAGACTTGAAATACCAAAGTCTGCAGTTTCGTCCATCAGTCACTTTTTAAAATATAAACCTCTTGACTAAATCTGAATTAGCTTTGGCTAATGACAGCTGCCTAGGAGAAACTAATAAACACAGTGGAAAGATTTAGCAGCACTTTTGTGGAACACTACCACTGCCTGTAAATATCAGTGTCTCTTCAACCTGCAAAACACTTATAATAAAAATCTCTCCCTTATATTTTTGTCACACTTTTCTTTAACAGTACTAATTTCACCTTATTCTCCACTGAATAAAGGAGAACCTAACTGTGCACAGTTTTAGGGAAGAGAGGCTGCCAAAGACCTGAGTGGAATCTGAACGTTAGCAAATACTGCCTGAAACTTAGCAGAAACAAATCCATCTATTTGTGCTGTGCACTCTAAAATTATCTTTGTTCACGACTGCTTTCCTTAGCTCATGGTCATCATAGACTGTAGAACTACTCCCCCATAATATGCAGGATTAGTGCTTCTTTATATTGAGTGGTTTTTGAAATTATGAAGCAATACAAGCAACATGTTACTCACTTGTATTTATCTTCTGAAGTGAAATGTGCTTTTCCAGGTGTCTACGAAGCTTTACCTCTGCTCCATATTTACCAGTAGTACCATTGTCAGCCAAAATAAAATGAGAGTGCATGCTGTTGAGAACTGTCAGCTTGCTCATGGGATTGGACATCGTCTGGTATGGTCGGACCACCTGTATTTTAGAGACAGAGGAAAAAGAAGGTACACTAAACAGAAAAGAGCCTCTGAACAAAATAAATTACAAGATATGAGCTGACAAGATGAAAAAAAGGAAACAAAAAAATTTAAAGTACTGCACTTGTGTTTTACTGTCTTTTATGTGTAAAGTAGAAAATTACCTTAACACTGCCCTTTCAGATGCAGACATGGCTTAAAGGGTTTTCCAGGGTAATCTGTTTCAAAATTGCCATACCAATAGCATCAATGCTTCCTTTAAAACCCAGCTAATGGTCAGTGCTCCAAAAGTCTGGGTGACTACACACGCGCACACACACACACACACACCCCCACACCCACACACCCCCCCACACACACACTCCATACCCTGCTGCTGACTCTCTAGAGCATTGCTGTAAAATCTCACCTTGCTCTGCCCAAGTTCTTTGATTCTTCCTTCCTAGACCCCACCCAGCATCATGTCTCCAGTGTTGGCTCACCCAGAGCCATCAGCACTGGAGACACGCAAATACAGGTGAGCTCCACCCTTGGAGAGGTGTGCACCTTATATTAAACCACATTTTCAATTTTCTTGGGAAAACTAGTGGTCCCCTCTTAGTATCAGCAAAAGGGCAGCGGTTTGTGTTCACAACAAGAAAGTTTGTGTTGAATGGGGAGTTTGCTTCTCTTCCTTTGATTTGATTTCATCAGGAGAAACTGTGCAGCAGACTGAGTAAATTGCCAGTTACCCCACTCAATGCCACCAGACAGAACAAATAATAGCATGGGGCCACATTTGGCTGCCAGCTGCTTTGGTGGGTGTCTGTTGACATAAGTAAGACTGTGCTAACACGGTGAAAGAATTGGTTTTGTGTCAAGGCATTCTGACTGATACTTCAAAGGTTTTTTAGCAATACTATTCCCTGCTTTCCCTTTGTATGTCTTCTCTTTTTGGAGAGACAAAACTGAAAATCCATAAAATGAAGTTCTAGCTGAAGAAATGTTAGAAAACTGAGCTGGGCTATTTTTCATTTACAGGGAATTTTCTTAAGAATTCTGACATAATTTTCCAGGTCTTGTGCTTTTAACGCACAAATATGTACACTCAAAATTTGACACAAATGCTTGCAGACAGAAATAAAATAAGTTATTGATTTATTCCTAAGCTTTTCTCCCTCTGTAATTCTAAAGAGATCTCTAATTGAGACAAAATTCTTTAAAAATAATGAGTTAGCAATTCTTTAGCCAGAGCTCTCGCTATATACATTATTTTCACTTGTGAATGTCTGCCTGACTTTGATCAACTCTTAGCTAGTAAGGAGAAACACAAAAACTTCTTTTGCTGTTATAAACTGTCATGCAAGGGGTACGCTGGAAGCTCTTCATCCTGCAAAAGGGAGGGAATAGGTCTGAGAAGACCTAGAGGGCAGCTGGCCAACAGCAAGGCAGTGCACTACACTCTGTGAGAACAGGTGATAGCTCTGGCTCAGATATTTTAATGCTGTTTCTTTTGATGCCTCATCCGTAACAATTTATTCTACAGCTGCATATGACTTAACAACTATCAGTACGGAATGTGCTTAATAGCTAGCTTCTACAGGTACAGGAACGATGTATTCCATGCCACTTCCAGAAAGAAAAGGAAGGTTCTTTATCACATCCCTAAGAATCAAACAAAATCAAATTAAAACAGTGTAGACGTTTTAATACCCACCCCATCTCTCAATAAATGGACACCAGCAAGGCCTTAAGGCAGAGGAATCCCTCAGATTGCCTGTTCATTGTATACGTACAGAACTGTGCAGGCAGTTCTACTGACAGATTGTGGTTTGTTCCTGAGAGCCACAGCTCAAAACCGTCTGTGACAGCTTGATTTGCAGTTCTAATGAGCTGCAGTACTGAAGCCTTCTTATATTGACTTAGTAATGCTGCTGCAGGACAGATTAGAAGGCTATGCTTTTGTTCTGTGTTTAGCTACAAGGTGAGTTACACTATTAATAAATTTTATGGATGCGAAAATGAGACTACAATTATTTTCAATTGAACTGCTCACAGCACATGCAACTCAACATCTGAATTCTTTTTTTTAACAGTAAAATTTCTCAAACCACACTGTCAGACTCTTCCAAGGAAAAGGATAAACAAAATCTTCAGGAAGGTAAGAACTCCTAGGCTTCTTCCTTGAGAGGTTCCATGCTTGGTTACTTCCTTGAGGTTACTTGCTCTTCCACAGCACTCAGCAGATTTTTGATTTCTGACTCCTGCAGTTTCCATTCCTCTGTTCTTTTCAACCCTTTGCATTTTATAGGCAAGTTAAATAGTTGGAAAAAACTTTGACTTAAGCTGTCTTCTCATCCTCTTTTTACAGTCATAGAATCATATGACAATGTAGGCTGGAAGTGACCTTAAAGATCACCAGTTGACCTTAAAGACCCCCCCTCACCATGGTCAGGGACCCCTCCCACTAGCCCAGATTGCTTATAGTTCCATCCAACCTTGCACTGAGAATAGGGAGAATAGGGAAATAATGTCCCTTGACATCTTCCTCTGCAGAGCTGAAAGGAATAGTTTATGCTCAAGACAGTCCCTCCAAATACAGTTTAATGAATGCGACAGCAGCAATGCCGTGGAGCAGTACTCAGGTTGCATGGGCTGAGGGAATTCTGTCAATAGGTGAGGGGTTAGGCTGACCCCAGCCCTTGCCTTTGCACCCTGAGGTGGCAGCAAGCTTGAATGAAAAGCACTGTTGTTCTATTCAGACTCCCTGTAGGCACATGGCACTCAACATAGACACAGCTCTTGAAAAACCTCTCAGGGTAACTCACCATGACAACGAGCCTGCAAATGCCATGTGAACCAGTGCATGAATCTGAGCAGTCTGTGTGGAGACAAACAACTTGAGACAAACAGTGAGTTCAAAGTAGTGATGGAAAAAGAAAGAGATGCATGTTTTGCTTCTCAAGGAGTAGGAGCTGTTGTTCAAATCAAGCCAATTTCTGCAGCATTGTTGCTCTGGAGCATACCAGGGAACAAAGTAGTTTCTGATTAAATTCAGAGGTTCTTGGAAATATCATGGTCCAAATTCTCCACATATGTTACAAATATGCCAGTCCTTATCTTTGCCCCTGATCTCCTACTAAGGAATTAAACCCAAACCCATGTGAGAACAAATAGACCTTGAAAGTAAAGACATGCATGCTACAATGACTTACAAAGTGTACTCTTTTAGAAGGGAGAATGGCTCTGTGTGTAGGAAGAAACTTATTTATAATCACAGTTTTCTGCAAGACTGAGCAAGCCACTTTGCTTTCTCAGTTCTATCAGAATATATGGGGAAATGAGGCAACTAACTCCTTTGAGTCATTTGTTTTAAATTATAATCTGAGAGTGTTAAGAGTTGCACCATTTTCTACTGTATTGCTTTCATGGTAGTGGAGTAAGACGTGTCTTCAGGGATCTTTAATCATCACAATATAACAAATAGCAAACAGCAATAATATTTCCTTTAACTTGGTTGGTTTTCTATATGGCTCTGAGGAAGTCCCCCTGGATTCCCGAAGGCTGACTGATTTGGAAGGGGTGGTAAATGTAATTACACCCCTCAGCTATGGCTTCTGGATCCACAAGGGCAGGCATGGGCTGAGGCATTAGCAGAGGAGCACTTCTGCTGGGCACACCTCACTTGCCATGAGGCATGAGGAGATCACCTGCACTGGGGCATGTGGAATGGCCACAGCTCCCCCTTTGCACCTCCTGTCCCTCCAAACCCCATGGCTACAACAGTCTTCTGCCTCTATCTGATGCTGGAAGGCTTGTTTTTCTAACTTTTCAGTTCTGATAATAATTTAACTAGACACAGTGCATATAGGCAAAAATCCACATTGATGCCAGAGTTCACCAAGTCTTTTTTACTACTGGTTGATTTTTCTCTCCCTCTTGTATAATCCTTTGTGGCCTTTGTTACTTGCTTAATGATGATTCATTTTACATACTTATGGTACTATTTACATTTCCTCTTCTTGGTTCATTTCACAGCATTCACCTCTAATGAGCCAATCAATATAGCACACTTTGATTTTTAAAAAGCTTCCAAAACAGCTTCCTCACCAAATGCTTCTAAAGAAACTGCATGCATTGAATAAAAGAGAAAGTCCCTCAAGGCATAAGTAACTGAAGAAAGCTGGGGGGAAGGGTGGGAAAACAGTGAGAAGGAAAAGGTAATTTTTGTGAAGACTCTTACTAAAAAGATTTAGTCACATAAATTGCCTACCTCAAGCTGTGTTATATTCTGTTCAACATAGGTGTAAGGGATTTGTGATTAATTAGAGGGTGAAAAGCTTATAAATATTTCAGGGGATTAAAGTCTTCATAAAGCAGCCTGATGAGGCAATAAAATGGAAGATGAAATGGAAGATGAAATTCAATATCAGTGAGCTTAAAGCAGTGTCATTACATGTGCATCAGAAATGATAAAACCAGAAGTGCTTTAGCATTACATCATGCCATTGATCAATAATTTTATAAAACTATTAGAGACATGGAAGCTGAGAGGAAAAAATTTTTTTTTTCTGTTAAAGGTAAATTTTGAAATATTTTTGTCCTTAGTGATGACCCTGTAATTGTACTGATATAATTGTGTCTGCATTAGTAGAAGACCTTACCCAAATTAGTTGTAACTTTATATTAAACTTTTTTCATTTTCTATCTGATGATCAGAGTAAGTATTGTTTGATGATTTAATCAGATTTTTTAAAATAAAAGTTGTTTATTTTTAAAATAAAATTCCATACTACTTCTTCATTAAATTGGAAGGATATTTAGAGGAAAGCATTGCTTAAAGAAATCAGAAGTCAGCGGAGCTGCTCCATTTGGTTGGAACACCTGGGAAATCAAGTTTTTTTTAATCTTTTTCTGCAAAAGAAGGCTCCAGATCCCCTTAAACAGCAGTGGCTACCTGAGAACTGAGGTAGCCTTGCAACAGGAGGAAAAATGTAATAAAGGAATAGCAGTGTTCCAAAATTTATGGCCAATTTTATGTTTTTCTAAACTTCTTTGTTTCTGCTACGTTTTCAGAACCTCATGCCTAATCACTGATGACAATTTATTTGGAAATTATGCATACATTACACTTCTTTAAGAAGATACAATGCATCCTTGTGCTCAGCTTTTTCTGCTTGTTATCTGCTGCCCTGCACCTCCGAAGAGTTCACTGGTGACTCAGAATAACTGTGGCAAAGTCCAATGCTGTTTGTTTGTGTGGTATTAGAGTACAAAACTCCATGTTAATACAGCTGCCCCTAACAGCTATACTTTTATAGCAAATGACAATAAACTCCAGTTGGATAATTTTCTTTATAACCACAGTCACTGGCTCTCAGACAGATATCTTAGGAATGGACCAGAAGTGAGAAAGAGCTCAGAAAAGCTTCAGATAACAAATAACAACTGCATACAAATTATTTATGTATTCAAAATTCAGGAGTTAATCTTACTGTATTAAGGTAGAGTTTTAAAAGAGAAGGATGGTGTGAAAGAATAGGCGAAACACTTCAGAAAGTGGCTGAAGGTGAATTATTTGACGTCACTCCTATCTATAATACCCAGTAAATTTCAAAATTGCATCAATAAAAATGTATGGGAGGTAATATATTCTAAGGACGATAGCCTTCAATTTTGAATTTAACCAAAGCATGATAGTATTGTTAGAAAATAAACCAGATTTCAAGTTTTGCAATCAGTGTTTTCTTAAGCACTTTTCCAGGTTCATAGAGTTCTAAGGATGAAGCTTTCCTATATACTTTCAAGAATAGCTATTAATGAATTACTATATAATAAAATTTATATATTTATATATTATATCTATATAAATTATATATATTATATATAAATTATATATATAAATTATATATAAATTATATGTAAAATTATATATATTATTATATATAAATTATATATATATATAATTTATTATATATAATATATATATATAATATAATTTATTTTTAGAGACCATACAGTGCAGAAATTTTTATTGCTGCCATGTCAAAACCCACCATCAACAGTAATGGAAAACTTGTGTATATATTGACTTTTTGCTGCAGACAATAATTCTAAGAGGAATTGCTAAATGAGCGATGGAGAAGACAAGAAAAATAACTGGAAGATTTATAGAGACTGGAGGTCACCTATGTCCATATAGGTCTTACATCTTTGCCAATCAGATCCTCTTGATTTTCCACAATGCCCCAGGGAGCTATACCAATGGTGCAGATCTTCCCTCGAGACTTTGAGGCGTGGTCTTTCAGGGCATCTCCAACATGCCGAATGACCCCTGGTAAAGAAACAGCATGAAACAGAAATTCATAAGTATATCTGTTTTGTTCATTGTCATACGGATTTAGTATAGACCTGTTATTTTAGGGAGCCCCTGTGCCTATCCTTACAATTAAGTAAAACTATGAATACATTCCTATTTCTATTAGCAATTTCTGTGAATCCATTTTATTGAATCTAAAAATTAATAAATGAAGTAATAAGGAAAAAAATACTCTGCTTTAGAAAGAAGAATGGGAATGCTGACAGTTGACTCCAGCTTATTTATCTGCACTTGTGCTCACATGTGCATGCAAGCATTTGTATACTTTTAAGCACAGAAAGAAGCATAGGAATTAACTGTGCTCCCCTGTCCCTCATCCCCCAACTCCCTCAGACGTGCAGCTTGCACACAAATGCTCCCATCAAGGATGGAAATGTGAAAACATCATTATGCTACTCTGTGATGAACCTATTTTGCCGCTCTTTCCAAACAAACTCAGTCTCCCGAGGTAGATTACAGCAGAGTATTAGAAGCCTCCCTGGGAATCAGTGAGAAAACAGAAAATAGTACAGAGAGAACGGATGCTTCCCAGAATTCTTCCAAGTGCTGCTTGCTTACCCTATAGACAGGGTTTGGCAGTGTTTCAGAGGTTTCTCTGTGCAAAGACAATATTCATTCCTCCTTCCTTTTAATGAAATAATATTTTAAAATCTGTCTACTAACAACTATTTTTAGGATGTGGTTGCACTGAAGCAGACCTGTGGGTTTGCTGTAGATATTACCTGATTCTCAATTGCCAAGTTTCCTATTTGACTATTGTCAAATTTCATGATTTCAAGATGTCTGGATAGAAATTACACTCACACAATCGTTAGGATTTTGGATCTAGTTTTCTGAACTGTAAATGACCCAAGGTAAGAAAACTCCCCACAACCTCACAGATCCTCTATGTCCTTGAGTCTAGTATTCTTCCCGTGGTGCAAAGCTAAAAAAACCCCCAACCCTGTACCTGCCATCAGCTGTGAATTAAGCTATGATCCTACAGCCTAAAGGATTTAAAGCAGGAAATCTGCCCACATTGCAAACATTTCTGCTGTTTAGAATAATCAACTTTCAGCATTACATGAATATTCAGAAAAACAGTCATGTTTATTGCCAGGCATGCTCTGTCTCTCACATATCACTGTTTCTTAGATCAACAGCAGTATTTCAGGACTTTTCAGTCATAATTTTCCTTAAGAGAAACCCGGTTTTAAAATTAATCTTCAACAAAAAAGACTGTACCAAGAAATTCTCAATTTTTTATAACCTCACAAATAATTTTCAGCTGTGCAGTTTGAAAACCTAGTCCTGGAGCAAACAACTGCTTTCCTCCCAAAATTAAAGACAACAATGAGAGATTACTGATATTGCAAAACTATTTCTGGAACTATTTTTAAAACAGCAGAGAGTCACTTGAAAGACATTGTTTTGTCTAGATAGCTTCTGATTACAGAAAAAATAGTCCTTTTCAACAGTATTTATGATGACTTTCCTGGTTCATTTGTATAGTTTTGGCATTTGCAGCTATGGGCATTTGAAAAATGATGGGAAGCAGTTGTGCATTTGCCAAGTGCAAGTGTGTCTGTCCTTTTGTTAAAAAAAAATCTGTACTTTGATTTCTACAGTTGCTGTGGTAATCCACTGCTTTAAGTGTACAACATGTACATTTTTCTGATGTAATTTTAATGTAAAATTTACATCTGCCTTGTCATCATCATGACAAGAGTATCTGACAACTAATATTATTATCACCACAGTGCCCAGATAAGCATTAACCTGATTTTATTCGTTATTTTTAAGAGATGTGAGGCATATTAAATTTGTGTCTATTTATCTAACACTCCAAAAGCTATGCCTCTGCCTTCTTCAGGCACCAAGTCTGTTAGTGTTTGAAAAGTGTTTGGACAACACTCACAGACACATGGTGTGATTCTTGGGGTTGTTCTGTACAGGACCAGGAGATGAACTCATTGATCCTTGTGGGTTGCTTTCAACTCAGCATATTCTATGATTCTGTGCTACTTGTATTGCTGCTGTGATAAAACTGAGGACTGTTTTAAATTTGATGTGCTCTGCAAATCAAGTCCAAGACTCCTATTAAGAATTTATATTCAAACATGTAGGAGTTGATCCACCATGCACTAAAATTAACACGCGATAGAATGATTACATTGTTTTTCAGAGACAGTAGGAAGATATACTCTTATGAAAGTGAAAAATTATAGCTTTGCGACTGCAGCAAATGAGAGTGACATAAGGATTTACAAGTTCATGTCCTAGCTCAAAGCATTTTGCAATTCTCTCTAGCAGAACTTTTTTGACTTTCCCCTGAATTTCTCCCCCTTTTCTGCCATCTTCAGGGACAGTAACTGAGATATCAATGCCAGATTTTTTTTGTCTAAGGACCTATGTTTTGCAGCTTATTCCCAAAATACACACACTGTCTACTAGGGGAGGTGGACCAGCTGCTGTCTTGGATCCCTAGGACACCTGTTTGGTCTATCACAGATGCTCTCTGACTAGAAATGGCAGATGTTGCTCTTGATGAAAATGTAACAGCAAAAAATTACAAGGAAGAAGCTTCCCACCACATCCAAAACCCATAAACTTTTTTCCTTTAATATTTTGGGTCACCTGATTAAATAAAATAAAGGTCTTTCCTGGATTAATGTGTTTTCAGTTTTGTACAATAAGAGCTGGACTTTGATAAGTAGTCCTTCCCTTCAGCTTGCAGTTGGTTTTAGAAAGTCTTCCTTGGTGACATACTAACACAATTGCCTCGCAGGAGGCTTTATTTTCAGATCCAAAGTGTGCTTTTCATACTTTAGCAAACCTTTTATTCTGTTTTATACCAGCTACCAGGTTGGCATGAACTTGTTTTCACATAGTACAGAAATGACTAATAAAATAAAACACAGAATGGCTTTCTAATCTTATAATTTCTACTTCTTTTTTTTCCTTTTATGTGATAAAGTTTCCTAGATGCTGCTGTGCTTTTATTTCAATGTTGCTCTTACCTGTATTTACTCCTCCAGTGAATATCCATGCTCCAGTTGTCATTGCAGCCTTAATAAGTCCTTTTCCAAAGACTTGTTTGAGTTTTGGCTGAAGTTCAAAATTCTGAAGGCCCCCATGCACAGAGATGAGAAGTTTGGGGAGCTCAAGTTGCCACTCTTTGGTCATCAGATGCAGAAGAAGGTCAGGCTTTGTGTCAAAAGACACACGTACATACTGCAGAAACAAGGGCAATAGTAGAGAAAAAAAGATTGGTTATACCCACTGGTTTCTAATGCAGGCCAAATTGATCTTTTTTTTTTTTTTTAATGACAAAACCATTTACTATTTGCTAACCTGATGACTAGTTTTTAGTTATGAAACTAGGAGTAACGGAACACTTGCAATTTACAGGCTGGATAATTTTCTTTATTTAGGAAATTAAGACATGAATTGGTTCAAAATCCTTAGCAATGCTTGAAAGATTAATGTCTACAATTTATAAATGCAAAAACTGGAGCAAAAATGTAAGAGGGCTGTCAAAGATGACCTAGATGGTCAGGATCACAGCTGTGTATTTACTTGTACCTTATTTTCAAATTAACAAACTCAAACCCTAGAAAGGTAAGAAATAACAGACTAAAAACTCGGTTCTTCAAGCACACATAAGTATAACTGATACTTTCCAGATGAAAGAATGCTAACTATGTACAATTTGTACAGGTTTGTGATCATGCCTTAGAGGACTCTAGATCCTAAAATGGCTGTGAAACAAATTCATGCATTTCCAGTTGCTGGCTGTTCTGTGCTACACATGCAGCAATTTGTGTCAGAGAGATGATGTTTGTGCCCAAAGATAACAACTGCCTTCAAAATTCCTACACACTACCATGTCACACAAATACCTGTCTGTCTCTGTTACAAGCCTTTCTCCTCCTTTTTCAGTTGCTGTTTCACAAAACCTGTGACAGGGCAGGCGATATATTTTTATTTCTAATTACATATTAGAAACAGGAAAAAATTCTTTCTATAGCTTCTAAGATGTGCAAGGACCCTCTTAATAAAATAAAATAGGTTGCAGAAAGCACTCATCTGTCAAACTTCTGATTGACTCAGTGTCTGTAGAGCAACTTCAGCAGTCTTTCTCTTGATGGGTTGTCAGCACAGACTTTGCCTTTAGCCTGAGGAATACCTAGTCCTAATTTGTTTATTATAACATGCCAGGTAGTATAATATCCATACATATGATGTAATCATTTTGTCCCTTTTTTCACATCTAATCAGTATTTCTTGCCAAAAGTTTGTTCTTTTTTAGCAATACTATATGATAATAAAGTGGGTTCCTTTCTAGTTGAATAAGAAATAAGGATTTGACATTTTCCAGCAGAAACTGCTAATAGACAGGATTTTTTGCAAGAATGAGTTGTTACACAGTAAACATCTATTGATAACATTTCTGGAAGCAGAAGCCTGTTTGCACAATTAGTTGCGGGGTCTGAGTAAGAACGTGGGAGTGCACATTCACCCCAGCGCATCAGTAATATTCTCTGCAGAAGCCAGACAAATTCACAACAGCTACTGGACATAAAAAACACAGTATTCATGTCTGTCAAGCTCATTAATAAAGATTAACTGCGTCCTCAGTAGCTACTCAGTCAATTTACAGTGTGAGATAAAATATTGTATGGCACCCGATCCCACTGAGTTGGTTAAACATTAATAGTTTTTAAATTGGGATTTGAGAGTTGTCAAAGTTTTAACACACCCGAGGGGGTGTAACAAGAATCATCCTTTTTCCCTTTTGTAGGTCTTAGGGGAGATCTGAGGGTGCAAAGGAGGCAGCCTGGAGTCATTCACAGACAACATCCTTCATGGGGCCCACAGGAAAACTCTGTTGGTCAAACGATGGAGTCTTTGGTTTGAAATCACTGGTACCTTACTCTGCTTTTTGGTGAAGACAGATTGCAAGTCTTAGGAGGATAATTAAGGTGAATTCACACTGGCAATGACCATAGAACTATTTTGAAAACATGTCATTGCATTATCTGGGATAATACTAAGATGAAGGCACAAATGGCATCAGATGTATCTGGATGTATCTGCATCTTATCTGGACAGTGACTACTTTTTTCTTGTTTTTTTGATTCTTTAGCCTTTTTAAAAAAACACCTTAGAATGGGCGATTTCACTGTCCCTACCTTCATAAGTCTATATATTACTCTTCTTATACACGAAGACCCCTGAGTCAAATAAATATAAATCCATAAAGCAAAGAAGAAGCATTGTCTTGCATTTATTTGAAATGTAGACAACTCATATTGGAAGTAATTTCTTGCTTTTTATACTGCAGGCAAACTCCCTTTATACTTGGGATAAATTTACTTTTTCATGTAAATGAAAATTTAAATCAAGTGAGATAAGCTTTACTGCTTTGGAAGTTTTTGGCAATGATGCCAAAAATGTTTTTTCTTTCGTGCATAGCATTCATTTTTTGTGACTATTTGAATAATTTTTACTCTTGTCAAGGCAATTTTTAGCTTGGCATACTTGAGTTTACTCTTTTACCATTACTTAATATGTTAGCTAGTAACTAAAAGAGAATTCTACTTTCAGAAGCACACATTAAATTGTAAATAACACCTTTATGGCCACTTCTGCCTGCAATAAAAATTCATGTCTTCTAATCTTGTAACTGAATATTTGGACTTATCAGGTTTTGCTTAGAATGCTAATGAGTATTTCTACTGTTCCTGAATCCTCTTGCTATAGCCTCTGGAGGCAGATACAAAATTTGAATCTCAGCCAAACCACAATGCTGTTGTGCTAAGAAATTCCATACCTGTCAGCTGTAGAAACTATCAATTCTCATGGGAAATGATTTAGCCCTTTTCTTTATGGGAAAAGTATATGGATAGGATGCAAGAGTTCAGGTTTTATGTGCCAGCAAAGTAGGGCAAATTAGGAAGCAAAAGTACAGTTCTGAATCACAAAACCTACAGACTGACCTGACTGGCATCAACACAGAATGTGAAAGGACAAAGCATCAAGCTGGAGCTGCAATGCCTATTTCATCCCTAGACTAGCACAGTGGTAGTCAGCAAGAGTGTATTTGTTTCCAATTGTTGTTTCACTTTTTTTTGTCTAGTGTTCTCTAAAACAAACCTATGCCCACCATCAGTCAAACAGCCAGACACTTCCAAATTAACGCTAGTGCCCTAGGACAAAAGTCAAAGCTCCTGAGAAACAGAATTACTACTTTTTTACTTAAGCACAGCTGTCTCATTTAAAGTACAGTAATCTCACAATTATAAGCCGCACCATTTTGACTAAAATTTTGGTCTGAACACAAAGTACGGCTTATAATCAGGTGCGGCCTATAATCGTGAAATTACTGTACTTGGTGAATGACTGCAGATGAGCGTGAATAAATTGGACTCAGAATTTTGTTGTATTTCTAAACGTTAATCTTTTCAGACAACATTTTGTGATCTGCATTCTAACATTGCTCCTGTGGTGCTTTTTGGTAACATACAGTAATTTCACAATTATAAGCCGCATCTGATTATAAACTGCAATTGTCTTGGGTTACAATACAGAGTGATAAAAGGTATCTATTCTATCACCATCTGTTCAGGGTGGGGGCAGTGATTCTTATCTCAACGACAGATATTCTGCTAATGGGCCATCCATTGAAACCAGGCAGGGCATTGTTCTTTATCTTTTCACAACCCATCCTTCCTCCAGCCAGTCATTTTCGCTAATGGCCCGTTGAGTCCCACTGTGGGACTGATAAAATTACTGCATCCCATTGGAAGTTGCTCCAGCCAGGGGGAAGAGCCCAACATTTCTTACCAAGATAAAAACAGAGGTTTTGGGACACTAAGGGAGACCCTTTCTCCACTGGACTCCAGAGGAAAACTGGATTTCTCCACATCACCACTGGACCTTTAGGGGGAAACTGCACCTTCTGAAGGAGTACTGCTTCAACTGAACCACATCTGTCACTGCAGGAGGATGCAGCCACCATTTAATGGGACTGCTACCAATACCCTGCCTGACAGGGTGTCAGGTTGTACTCTGACTTTGTCAGGGCTTGGAGTTTGTTTCTTTGCGGTACTGTATTTCTATTTTAATTTTCCTAGTAAAGAACTGTTATTCCTAATTCCCATGTCTTTGCCTGAGAGCTGCTTGATTTCAAAATTGTAATAATTTGGAGGGAGGGGGTTCACATTCTCCATTTCAAGGAGAAACTCCTGCTTTTCTCAGCAGACACCTGTCCTCCAAACTAAAACAGCAACTTTTTGTTCTTTGTCCGTATATAAGCCACACCTGATTATAAGCCGCAGTGCCGGGTTTTAGTCAAAATGGTGCGGCTTGGTTGGCTCAAACGTGATCCTAAAAAAAAAAAGAAGATGCAATTCTCACTGAATTCAACAAAAAACCTTTTACTTAGACTGAAATCAAATTGGTTCTGTGTAAGTTATTTCTTAACCCTTAAGGCCTAATCCAAGTTCCACTAGACAATCAGTGAAACTACCCTCATTGATTTAAAGGGCTTTGGATAAAGTTTTTTCTTTGTTATTTCCCCCTTTTCTCCGTGTAGAACACCATTTTTAAAATCCTGTAAAAATTTTTTAAGAATTAATTTGCTGTAACAGAAAGAATGTTTGCTGCCTTTTCACGGTTTATGCAAGTTATAGGATTATTTTTTTTTTTCCACTCAAAAGCCCTGATGACTTTTGGCATCCTTTTTATACAATTTTAAAACTCAATGTGTTTAAAACCAGAAAAATATCTCTTTTTGTGACTGACTTCCAAATATCCTTAATAAAGTTTAAAGGATATGAATATTAGCAACTTTGTCTACAAGTAAGTGTTAATGTTCATTGCAATTCCACTGATGTTTTCATGTTTCTGTGCACCATAAGGAAAGTTAAGCAGATAACACTGAAGCAAACTTCCTTTTTTTTGCAGCTGCAAACTTATTTTAGGATTTTACTCTGCATATGAAATGTATAATTGAAATGCATTCAGTGAGGAGGAATCTATTTAATTCACCAAAGGCTTTTCAAACAGCCATCTTCCATTTAACCCTGAACACCCATGATGAAAGAAACGCTAGTTCTGCAAGAAGCAATTATTAAAAGAAGCTTATAGTCAATCCAGGCCCACTAATTAAAGAGAGAACATTAAGGTTCTCTGTGTGTGTGTGTGTGTGTGTGTGTGTGTGTGTGAAAAGGCAGATAGTGTATTAAAAATACGGGTTTAGTTTGCTCACAAGTGCAGTGCAAAGTGCATCACAGCAAGATTGTCTTAATTGGTACACTGATGAACAGAACAGATTTTCAAAATTTTCAGAATTTTGCTCTTAATTGGAATGGAATCACATAAGCTTGATAATTATTTTCTGACTCAATGAAATGCTAGTATAAAGCTAGTTACGTTACTTCTTAAACTGCAAAGAGCCAACTAGTGTGAGCAGATCATATTTTATTAGTTTTCCTGTATTTTTATCAATTTTACTTGCAAAACCTCTTAACAAAATTTATGTACGTCCACATCCCTCTCACATCTTTTTACAGTTGTTAAATTTGAAAATCTGCTATAAAAACAAAATAAATGCAGACAAGCAAAATTTTTAATTGCGTTTCTTACATATTAATGGGATGAGTCCCTTGTAAAGAAAATATGAGATTAACAGGGATCTAAACACCACAGTCTTGTTGCAGGATCATCTGTGGTTGCATGAAATTGAAGGAAAGGCCTTTTTAGTAACTGATTTTGTTAACCAGTTAATCTCAACTATGTGGTCCTATATAATTTCCTGCACAAATTATTGAGCTATTCACATTATTGATTTAAGGAGGATAGTGCAGCTGCACTGAAGATATTTTAACAATTCTATGGCATTGGCAAAAGTCATGCTGTTTTGTTCCATGTGGCATGTAAACCATGTGGTTTGCCACATGTAAAACAACATCTTTGCTGTTTTGTTCCAAATCCATGTGGTCTCTTACAATTTCAGTATAATTTAAAGTTCCACAGCTAAGGATCTGTTTGTTGTTGCCTGCTGGCAACCGATATAATGTTGTATCCTGGAAAGTATACTTACTGTTAATATATATTTTGCATTAAAATCTAATTCTGTTATTTCAAATTGAGAAAACAATTATCTGTCAGTTTTACATGTACTGATCTATTCCATTAATTGACTCCTGGTTTTCCAATTATAAATCTAAGGTCATGGTTCCCATTGACAAAACTCACCTAATTCTTTGTAGTCCAATTCAGAAAAAAATTTAAAAATTTTGCTGTTAGCACAGACCAAGAAAATAAATACTACTCAGTTTGGTTTTTCTTTTGCTAATTTTCATGTGTGAGCATCCATTTCAGGAAAAAGATTAGGAATAGGAACATTTAATACCAAATTTGCCCTGAGGTTTCCCTTGATTTGGTCAGCTTGCCAAGTCTTGCTGCTTTGTAAGGTTGTTTTATTTGCCAACAGGTACAATATAAACCTACCATGAGTGCCAGCAAAAAACAGCTTGTATGCTGTAACATTATTTGGTAGCCAGCACCTGAAAATTACTAGCATATTTTTAGAAATGAATAAACTTATCATGTCCTCTCCCCCTTATCTTTCTTCCCTTACACACACTGATCGGATTCTCTGCATTTGGTTTTGAGAATGTACAGCTGAACAAGAATATTTCCAAGAGCTACTGTGTACTTGCTCTTTTATTTTCAAGCCTTATTCTATCAATGTAATGTCTACTTTTGCCTTCCTCTGCTGAAAAAGTTGGTGGATTGCTTTGACTGAGCAAATTATTGGCTTCCACAGACAGCTTTGGATTTGCTAAGTTTTATTTATTATGGGAAAATCCCAGTACTCAGTAAATGCAAAGAAAGGAGTTTAATATTCTTTAATAAAACTACAACAACTAGTTAGGCAGCTTTTTGACTATAGTCTACCCTAAAATAATGTTTGGGTCTGGAAATATGAACACAATCTTCATGCTTTCTGTGGCAAACACATTATAATAAAATTCTTTAATCCATTTCCATTTAAATGGTTATGTAAGTCTCCTTATTTATGTTTCAGTCTTATGAATGGTATTTTTCTCACTGGTGGTAAGCAAGCACAAAACATTTGAGAGATATTTACTGAACTGTCTAATTAGAAGCACTTTCCTCACTAGTGGAATAATCAAATTTCTAGAGATTTTATAGATTTTTTTTTTAAATAAATAAAGATTTTGTTTTATTCCAATACTTTGGGTGGGGTTTAATGATTACAAAGAGATAGCATGTGCAACTTTCTGATTCTAGTCTAACAAAATAAATCTGGAGAGTTTACAGCAATGTGTATTGTCTTTACTTATTCCTGTTTTAGCTTGTTATTTAGTTTTCTGAGAGCTTAAGTCCCTTTTTCCATTCTCTTCCTTTCTTTTTTCTAAACTGTTCATGGTTTCACTCCTGACTGCACTCTGTGACAATGTTTTTCTTTCCTTTATGCTGACTTCCAGTTTTACCTCCTCAGTTTCCCTTCAATTGAGCACACAGCATGAATCTTAGAGCACGTCCTGTCTCTTCTGGCACCAAGGTAGGACATCAGAATCCCAGCAAAGATGAGAAATCCTCTAAGAGAATTGGTGTCAACAGTTTCCCTAAAACTTTCATCATTTCTTGGCTCCTCAAGACTACTTTTGTCTGGGAAGGGCTGTGTATTGCTTTATAGCAATCTTCAAGGACACCACTGAAAAAGCTCTAGTTATTATCCCTTCTCACAAAATTGATTCAATGCAAAGAATCCATATACAATTCATAATATTCATTACTGTATCTTTGGACCTCTGGTCTTGCAGATTTTTAGGTGACTGGTTATCAATCGAACATATGATGCCTGTGATACTCTCTGAGAAATTACCCAATTTGCTGTTTATTGGTGCAGCAGTGCTTTCTAGTTCCTATCAAAAGAAGCCGTCCATCTGCACAAACAGAACCATCCACTTGAGTAGTCACTCCAACTCCAGCACCTCTGCACACACTGAGGGATATATTTCATCCCTGCTAGCATAGTACCTGAGATTTCCACTGTCTCTAATCTCTGTTCTTTATGACAGATCTGAGACAACTGCTGGAAAGAATTCATGCACCAAAAACAGTACTGGATTGCTGGGCAGGTTATTCTGCAGAGTGCCCAGGAGTTCTGCTTCTGCTCTCACTACCAAAGCAGTATATTGGCCCTGAAGTGCTAGGCGCATACACCTCTGACATTCCCAAAGATCCAGGTTCTGCAGCTTAGACTGAATAAGAGAGATTGTTCTTTTCATGTAATATTACATAGGAGAAATACATGCATGGGTTAGTGTGTGTGCTGGAAATGTTTCTGTAAGTTAGTGGAGCAAAGCCTTCAGATCAATACACCTTGGTGTCACTCCACAGGGAAGGAGAAACTTCTTGCTCAAGGGATTTCCTAGTCCCTAGATTAGATGCCTCTTATTTCACTGAAATATGAACCATAAGTCTAACTGGTCTACTTTCCTATACACGTCTGGTGGAATATTATCAAGAATTTGGTATGTTTAAAATTTGTCAGCTTTGCAGACACAGCCAGCAATGGCAAATCATAGTTGAATTCTAAAATTATTCAAAAAAGAGGGATGAGTAGCCATTGGAATAAAATTAAGACAGCAGTACACTAATGTGTCTTCAGCCTTCATAAAGGTAGCTCCTTTTACACTGCACTCCAGCTTTTATAGTTAATTTTGTTCATCAATTCTTTGGCACATGATACATAAAAACATACATTCTAGTCGTACACTCAATAATACTTTAGCATAGCGTTAGGAATGAATGTTGCTCATCCTTTGTGACACACTTACTTTTAGCTAGCAACATCATTTATCTAAGAGAAAAACGTGGTTACCATGGCTTTATTGGAGTGGCCTCCTCCTTGGAACTCGATGGTTCCAAAAGCGTCCGTGGGGCTGAGCTGCGTGTGCTTGCTGATGGACCACTTCTCCGACTGGATGTCATTGCGGGGAAGCCTGGTTTCGTTCTTCTCATTCTGGGCGGCGGAGGTACTCGGAGGCTGTCCGATGTGCTGGCCTGTCAGACGCCCACAGCAGCACCTGTGGCATAGAACAAACAGAAGCCTGAGTCATGTGCGTGCGTGAACTGAACAGGGAAACAAACTACAGAAAGAGCCCAACCCCTTCCCAGCTCTGGTGATTCCCTTCCCAAAGCCTTTATATGTGGAAGCAATACAGCACATATTTTTTCCCCCCGTGTCTTGTTTTCTTTGGACTCTCTGTATTTAAAAAAAATCATGCTTTGTTCTAATGTGTACAAAACGAAATTAGAGAACATCTCTTTTCGTCAAGTAACATCAGGACAAGTAATCAGCTTTTGCATGGATTAGCACAAATTCTAAATTGCTGGTTTAGTGCATCTATTTGCATTTGACAGTGTTGTGCGTCGTGCGTCTAATTTAGGTAAATATTCAGTGCATCCAATATTGAGCTAAGAAGGTAAGGAAATTAAACACAGATGCTGACCCACCCGTGATTTATCTTCTTTCTTATGCAATAAATTTTGAAATGCAAACAAATAGTTCCCATAAGACTCCATCATTCCAGATGGACATTCTGAACAAATAAGTTTTCAAAATATTTATATGCAGATCCACTGTATGCATATATATAGAGAGACACTTTTTTAACCAACTTTAATTTTTCATACAAGTAGCATGCAATTACCTATGGGGGTCTTTGGTGCTGGGTATGATATGAACACATTCTCTCTTGTAAAATGCTCTTTCTATCCATGATTTCTGTGCCTAAAAAAGAAAAAGGAAATGCCTTGAGCTCTGTTTGCTTATTATATACAGCTTATAGTACACCTGTAGGAAAATTTCAAACAGAAGAGAAAGTTTCACTGACTCTTCAGATAAGCAGTGCATAATTTGCTGAGGGCAAATATTCCATTAGAATGGTTCCCTACTAATGCTAAGCACCCAACACAATCTTTAAATACTCTTTTTTTAGTCACTAGCCAGATCACCTTGCTCTGTAACCTATATTCTCGTAACAGAGGAAGAAATCTCTGCAGAAGAATTAACTCAAGCTCCAAACCTTTCTGCATGGCAGAAAAAGCCTTACACTAATTCATTAAAACCACCTCTGTTTCCATGTCAGTGATACAATTAAGCCAGTTCTAATTAAAAAAACCCCCTGCAACCAAACCAACCAATTACCCCAAACATTTTTACACAAGTACTGAGAGTGCTGTTTAACACAGAGGCAGAAACTACAGTTTCTATACAGACACATTAATTAGAAGGGGAAAAAAAAAGATCAGTTTCTGAAACAAGACACAAAAAATTTTAATACGTTGAGACAGATGATTGGCAGGTAGCCTCTAAGATAGTTCAGTGAAGCTATGGTTGTTCATAACACTCAAGATCTCCCACCACATGTTTACAGAAAAGCAGGAAATTTCCTGCAGCATAGTCTTAATTGTCAGATATAAAAGAAATAAATTTTAAAGAGAGAGATAGGTAGGAAAGAAAAACAGAAGAGAAGAAGAAGCAAAACAAGAAAGGAGAGAATTTCAGAGTTCTGGAATATTTTTAATTATCTGGAAATCCTCACTCCATATAATATGAGTTCTGGCAAGCTCTCTAAAACATTCACGCACAAAGAATCCTATTATTTCAGTTAATAAGGAGATGAGTTGAAGCTTTCCTTTGATAATTAATTTAAAACAGATTAACTTAATATATTTAAATAATTAAATTACCCACTTAACTGCACAGCATAAACAGAACTACAAGCTATGACAAAATTATATGATAATTAAGTAATGTGAAATGAACTTTAAACAATTTAAAGGAAATATGAGCATTTTGCCTCTATGAAAGTAGAACTTTTGAAATTGCCTATGTAACATTACCTAAATAACTGGTGTTAGATTTTGCTAAGAAAGCATATATAAGTAATATCTGCGAATTACTTTTACTAACTAATGTTACGTCACTATTTAATGTTACAGTCTTGTCAACTCAATCTGTATCTCATTTTCCGTGTTTTAAACCAGAACCCTCTGCTTCTTCAGAAGCTTCAGTGAAAATCACTGTGAACTAAATAAATTTCTTGGAGTTTGTGAATGCCACTAGCACAAACTATTAAATAACTTAAGAAGTATTTCTAGCGACATCTACTACTTACCAGTCCCAGTATATTGTATTTATACTTTTTCTTTTTACAGGGAAAATAATTTCTTGCTGGACCTAGTGGTTACTGGTGCTATTTAGCAATATTCTATCTTCAGTGTCCTCACATTTTTATTTGAGAAATCAGCTAGATTTCATATTTTGTAGGAATAGCAGATACCTAGCATCACTCTTACAGTCAGAAAAAAACTAAAAGCCTATAAAAAACATTAAATAAAACTATATTTGACTGGCTTTTCTCATGGCAGCAAACAGAAGGCTAATGTATTACAGACAGTTGGTTTGTTTAACTAAGGTATAGTTAAATAGAAAATCTGAAAGCTAAAAATGTTTTATTTTACCTAAGAGACACTACCTTGAGATTTAATCTATAATTTATATTTAAATTATAATTTATAATTTATGATTGAGATTTATTTTAATTTATAACTTCTAAATATCCTCTATTAAATATATTATTATTTTCATACTTTTCTGCAAACAAGTTACTTTGGTGAATTTTCTGGCTACACAGAACTAATGTATCCTTTCTAAAGGTGGCCACTAGCTAAATTTGTCCCCGGTTCCAGTATGCAAAGGTGCTGCAACAGGTATGTCTCTGAAATTTTTTCTTTAGGCAAAAAAGTAAGCTTTCAAAACCCAAGATACTGACATTTAAAGTTTGCTTTCCTGTTCTTTCTCGCATGGTCTGTGCAAGTGGAAAAGAAATGCAGCTATATTAAAATCAAATTAAAAACAAAAATAATAATCAATATTTGAATTTTCATCACCCTTCTTCAAAGGTAATATTGCAAAAATAATGATCGGGTTTAAAATCTCCTTTATTCACACCAGAAGAAGATACTTTCCAGCTTTTAGATCTCAAACCGTGCACTCTCTCACCCAGTAGAGTTGTGGTGACAAAATATGTGATTTACTAATCTCATAATTCTTGTTCCTTAAAAGAAAGCATCTGGTTGCACTGCCCCATGCCAGTTATCTTTCTGCTACAGATATAATTTGCAATTAAGTATAACGTGCAGAGATATAATACATTGTGCTATTTGTGGTAGAGTCTTCATAACAGAATAACTTCAGGAAATCGACATAACTAAGCTCTTATTTATAGTGGAAATTAACAAAGTAATAAAAAGTTTGGAAGACAACAGCAAAGTATTTCCAAGACTAGCTGAGCAAGAAGCTTATCTTCTCTTTCTCTTGTTTCATAAATACCCCTTCAGTAATGGTTAACGAGACCATTTAAAGTCAACAGTGAATTCATAAAGTACACGCCATGCTTGAATTTAATTTATTCATGGTTTAACTCTCTCTAAGTCTCTCTCTTTATTAACCATGCTGCAAAATCTCACCAAGAACATTTTCTTTCTCTCTTTTTTGGTTTTTTACCTGAGTATCAGACTGGATGCTGAAGGCTGTCCTGGAGCAAAACCTACAGCCCACGTTCGGCCAGGGCTAGTCATGGCCAATAACCCAATTTGTGCCCGGCCCCCGCACCCAGCACAGTGCTGGGAGAGCCAGCACAGCCCTCGCACCCATTAGTTGCTTGGAATGTGCTGCTCTGGGATTAGTCTTGTTAAGGGTTCAGTGGGCACTCACCCATGGCCCCACAACACCGCTCGGTATGAACATCTAATCTGACGCCAAAAGAAAAACAAATCCCTTGAGAACTTGGATTTAACTGGCACAAGCCTTGATGGGTTTTTTGTTGATGGGTTTTTTGTCTCCTCTCTTCTTTGCCCCTGAGAAAATGACCTGGTCTAAGTGTGATAAGATGCTCTGAGTTCTTAAGTTTGACTCAGGAAAACCAATCCATCAAAAGAAACACTGTACTGAGCTGGAAAGAGCTTGAGAACACAGGAGAAACTGTTAAGCTCCAAAGAATGAAAGCAGTGTATTTACGGGGCAACTGTGAGAAATCTATACACAACTGAAATATATTTCAAATAGTCAACAATGGCATTTTTCCAAAGAAATTGGAGTTTTGTCACTGTTTCCCACAGCTGCTGTCCTGTAGTGCATATAACTTTTCATAAACACAAACCTTTGTCTTTCAGAGATGAGCAGCTGCCCTGTTTTCATCATAATTAAAAGCTGGTACTTTAAGCAAAACTTGAATATTTACAAATTTGGGGACTACTTCTTTACTGTGCCCTCTTGATATTAACACTGATGAACAACCTTTTCATATGAACCACACCTTGATTTTTATCTTAGTACCTAGCAATAATATAGGTTTAGTCACTTACTTCAAGAGTTTTCAACATATAAAGTATTTTGACTCTTAACCCCCACCACCATGTTTGCATTAGCTCCTCTCTGCTCCTACATATGACTACATCCCTTCCTTTCTTCATCATTAAGGATGCATCTGACATGTGAAAAATGTTCTGTCCACTCTTGTTACTGATGAATACACAAGCACTAAACTGTTCTTCACATACGTTAGCTTTGATCAGCCCAGAACGGGCAAGGCTGAGAATATGCATCAACTTTCAAACTTCTTGCACCATCACACATGGAGAAGCTTCTGCTAGGTTGGCTAATCCATGACATTGCCTTTGGCTCTTGGTTTCCTGTTTTTTTTGAAAAATACATACATGTATTTTGTAAGTGTTAATGTATATATTAAGAATCTACACACACATACCCTTTACAAGTGAATACACACACACACACACATTGTTTTCCAGCAAACCCTGCGAGGTTTCTTAACCAGAGATTCTGTGCTTATCAGATCTCTTAAACACAGGATCAGACCAAAGACGGTCTGTGGAGAGCGACAAAGATGAAGTTGCAGCCAGGAAAGCAGCTAATAAACAGTTTAGTGAGGTTAAGAATATGATGGGGAGTCAGCAGATAAAGACACCTTGCATTTTAACACTAGGGAAGTTGTTTTGGTTGAGAGGGTGGACAAAGAGAGAGATGAAGAAAAGAAAGATCTCATGACTAAGATAACTGGTTAAAAATCTTTACTGATTTGAAGTGAAATTTCAGTATTTGAGCCTGACAAAATTATGGAGATTGATCCTGGATTCAGGTTTCAGCTAGTAGAGTAAAACGTGGCAAAAAACTGCATCTTTTGTCTTAAGAAATCAACAAAAGAAAATGGTTATAAAAAATCCCATATGTCACCCAGTGGCATTAGTATGTTTTATAGGTAGGATGTTTTATTGTAGAGTTGTCATATACAACTCATGCCACGGGAATTACAACTGTCTTTGCTCATTTAAAGTTGCATGAATTTAGGACTCTGTGGCAGTGAAACTACCAGCACCACACATAGCCCTGTTTTCTGAGGAGTAACAAAGGAAGACCTAGTACACAGAGACAGCTGTTTTTTCAACTGCCAAATAGTGCTTTCACAGGTGGATGCTGCCATTTAATGATAAAAAACATACATATTCTTTAAATCTTCCACCCACCTCACTGTTTATGAAACAAAGTATTAAAAAAGCAGTTAGCAATGATTTCTCATGGGAGGTGAGGGCGAGTATTTAAAGGTTTCATTGGGGAAAGAGAGATGTTTAAAGCCTTTCCCTTTGCAGGGGGACAGAGCAGCTGGACAGGCAACAGAGTATTACTGAAGCAAATTACAGAGAGGATTTAGAGGAGCATATGGTGATGGAGTGACATCAGTGCTATTGTAAACTGATGTGATTAGTATTCCTTAACCCAATGGGAATATTTACAAATTCCACTGTCTCTGAGTAACAAACCTGTATCTGTAAATGTCTACAGCTATAATAGTACAAAGGAAGGCAATGTTTCAGTTAAACCTTATTACAAGGTGTGCTCGGGACAAATTTCTAAGCCTCATTTCAACACTGTGCAATGTAAGCACTATAACCATTTTATGTCATTCTTGAGGCATTAGGAATTTGTCTGGATGGACATTAACTGAGGAATCATTGGGCTGTCTCAAAAGATTTAATTTTCTAACAGATATTTATTCCTAGTAGCATCTTAGAGGCTGGGAATCTGACCATACCCACTCCAGCTGTACTTATGTATATTTTGTTATTTTTTTTAAGAGACTTCTCAAACACTTTATCATCAGAGTTGTTAAGAAAACAATGCTGAAGTGTCTTGAAAATCAAGTTGTATTGAGTATAGAATAGGAGGGTATAGAATACAGTCATCTATTCTTACAGAATGCTGCAGAAATTATCTCCTAGTATTGTTCACCAAATGTAATTTTTATACTGTAGAAGAAATAGAGTAATTTAAAAATAGTTAGCAGCTTTTAATTCAAAGGCAAATGATTTTAGCAATTACATCTGACATTTTTCTTACTGCAAGGACACAGGAAGGAAAATGTTATGTCTCTGCAAATGCTACTGTGGAAATGTGCATTTATGCTTTATATAGATATTACATGAAACAAGCATATGTCATTATTATTATTATTCATGCTATTGAAAAATTAAATGAAATGAATGAAATCTTTACAGATATTTTAAAAAGAACTAGGGAGAATGATTAGATCCAAAATTGGTGTAGACATCCAGGTTCCTACAGGCCTCCTCAAGATCTGTAGAAGTGTAAGGGGGAAATTTTAAAGAAAATCTCATTAAAATGAAGGATATATTGTATTCCAAAAAGTGTTTTCTTCTTATGGGTTTTACCATAACAGAGATAGAATGAAGCCAATCAACTTCATTAATGAGGTTTCTTCAGACAAATATTTATGATTTCACCAAAATTACTGTGAGTATAAAGTTATTTAAATAAGTCAATAAACCATTTCTAATAAGAAAGCCCTACTTGATCAGATGATGAGTTTATGTAGACCTCTGTTTGATCTCTACTAGTGTCATAAATGGGAGTTTTAAAAAAGGGAAAATACATCAAATGTGTATAATGCTTTCCCCTAAGAGTTCCTCAGCTAACAATTATTTTCTACTCATGGACTTCCTGCTGAGTTGTGATTTCTACATGGTCTGTAAGCCTTCATGGGATTTCTCCTACCAGCTTGCCTGGTGATTTGCAAGCTTTCAGCATCTTCACATCTTTCTCCTTGCTGCTGCTTGTTTTGAATGTTACTCCTCATACTTTCCCATTGCTGAGAGAGGCAGTGAACACTGAATTCCCATCCATCCTCTTCATACCAGACATGGTTTTCAAAATTCTGAAGCACTTTTCCACACCCCCCGCCCCAGATTAATCAAGTATCTCCTCACACAGAAACTATGTATTACCTTTTATCATCCTTGCTGCCCCTCTCCACACCTTTTTCAACTTGATTCTTCCTTCTGGGAGAAATCAGAACTGTGCACCAATGGTGGACTGTCTACAGATTGGTATTGAGGCAAGTGGACATTTGGTAGTTTGGTATCTATTTCTTGCCTAATAATTCCCATAAAAGACAGATTTTGTTTTCTTAACTATCACAACTGAAAACTGTGGTATACTTTCACAGAAGTATCTAGCTGAATCTCTTATACTTACCTTAAGGGTAGTAAAAAACTTACAATATTAACAGTGAAGAACTGCTATAAAAATCAAGCTGTTTTAATCAAATCTTCATTACAGAGCAGTAATAAACCTATATGAAGTTCTAATTTATGTCAAACGCAGCTTAAAAATCATAATAAAAATTATACCATACAAGTCTGTAGCTGCAAATACAGGCCTGGAAAGCAAAATGCTCAAAATTCTGGATTCTAAAAGAGTACAACATTATTCCTAACTTTTCAAACTAAGGAAAGAAAATACCTTCCATGTTAAAGAAGGTCTCATGCTGTCTAATAAAAATCGTGAGGTTAAAATGCACACGTAGGAGTTATGTACTGAATCTAATTCTGGTCTGAACTATTGGATTTCTTAACCTGTCATTCTACCCCATAAATGTATGACAGCTATAACATTGTCTGCTCCTTCATTAGATTGAGGTGGTTTTGTTAGCCACTGTGTGGGTGCTGAGCTGATGAAGGAATTAAAATTAAATTCTACACAGCTGCACGAAAGGCCCTGAACAAATGAGGGTTCCAGGTGTTCCCCAAGACTAAAAATTCAACTGGACCAATTTAATGTTCACATTTCATCTTATCTAACATGCCTATAGTCAGTCCCAAGATTCTCTTGATCCCCCTGAATAAAGCAGTCCCACAGGCATTCTTTGTCATAAGGCTTTGGCTGAGGCCATGGATTCACCACCTCCAGCCTTCCCAGGCACATCATGCCAGATGTCCCCAAACTGTGGTAAAACTTCAGCAACATCTCTAGGCTATTCTTGTAACTATCTTTGTGTCAGATTCATCAGTGTGTGCAAACTGTGAAGCCTCCTGGATCATTCTTGCCATCTTTATAATGCAAAACTGAATTACACAAATCCTGCATAGATGCAGCTATTTAATTTTCTGTCCTACAACCTGTTTCTTATTTTTCTTTCCCCAGTGATTTGAGCACCAGATTTTACTGAATTCTGCCCTAGGGAACATCAAATAAGGGAGATATGTTTTAGCCATGTGCTGAGCCCCATGTATTCATTTAGATTTTGATATCCAAATGGTGGCATTGACAAGAGAACTTTTAATGCTAGCTTGTTGATAAATGTTCTTTTCAAGAGATGGTGGACATATTCTGAATTAAGTTACAATATTTCTGTCTCATTTACCATTTAAATTGCACTATAAAGAACAGACTCAAAATTTGATTCAGATGTCATCTTTGATTATATGATCCATTGTGACCTTGGATTTCTGTGTTTTTTGAACTGAAAAGAAATGTAGTACTTTAGCTAACTCTGAAATATTACAGGGAAAAGTTTAACAAAAGATACCAGTGATTTAACACTTGAAACAAAACTAAGTAAAATCTTAACAGGTCTTGATACTGTTGTCAGATTTAAGGAAAAAATTTCTAGAATATTATCAAATGGGTATTTTGACTCAAACAGCTGTTTTTACCAAACAGGATGTTGAATGGAGGAAGTATAGACAATTTTTTAGGTTTGAGAATTTACCTCCAAATCACAGCTATTACTCTGACATTAGCACAAAGTGTGAATGGAAAAGCATTCAGAAATATGATAATGAGAAGTAAATGCTTTATTTTCAGTTTTGTTGTTGGTACTGCTCACATATGGTCAGAACAAAAAGAGCAGGTGCACCTCAGGAAGAAGGTAGAAGCATCATTGAACAGGGGAAGAGGGACCAGCCCTCCAGCCTCTGCAATAGCTCCTGCAGCCAGTAATACAACAGCTCCTTCCCCCAGACCTCATTCTGGAAGGTATGGATCCTTCCACACAGCTGCTTGAACAGCTGCTCCTCTCCTTCCACTGCAGACCCTCCTTCTCTGCCTTGCCTGACACAATGGGAAGGAAAGTATCAGAGAATGTCCAGAGCTGCTCGATTAAAGTGCTGCCATGCAACCCTTAGTGACCTTTGGCAGGGGTAAGGCAGAAACAAACAAACAAACAAACAAAAAAACCTATTCATTAAAAATATCTTGTTGCCAATTGCATTAGCAAACGGACAGAAAATCTCTCATAAATGTGTTTTTGAAAAAGGAAACTTCTTCCCTGCAGTAAGTTACATTTCTTTTAGAAAAACTCCCATTAAGTTTGGCATTATAGTAATTTACTTCCCAGTGATTTTGGCATTGTAGTATTTCAGAATTATTGTAATCTAGGCTTAACTGTATAGTTAGCATTTTTTCTCCCGCTAAGTCCCAGAGACTGTTAATATTTGATTTTCCTGGAAAATGTAATTCAAGTTTCAATTGTCCACCTAATGCAATGTTTTAGTCCAGGAATAAATCAGTATGAAAAACACAAGTAAAATATCATCTAATGATTAAGTTCCTGAATTAATCAGGAATATAATAATAATATATAGATACCTTTTCCTCACAAAAAGATGCTTTCATTGTATTGTCTACAGCAAACTAACATTGCTGTGAACTATGAAGTTCAAAACACCTAGAGAATATGAGCATTTCTGAAGCAATGGGAGTGAATGATCAGCTTGAAATACTGTCAGATTAAGCCTGGTTCAGCTGTTTTGAACAGAATGAGAAACTGTTTCCATGCATTTTGCTTATGCTTCAAACATTACAATACTGTTGTGAGGGAAGTGTGTGCAATTGTGTAATGATGTAAACCACAATTCAGCAAATCTGAAACACTTAGTCCATTGTAGAACTAGAAAGATTCTATACCTCTGACCAAATGTTTATAGCATTATGTAAGTCAGTAGCTTTTTTAAAAAATGTTTTACATTAGATATTATTTTGTAACCTACATTGCTGCATCCATCTAAAAATGACTCATGTGAAAACTACTGGCATATTTATATTTTTTGATCATATTGAGCCCATAAGAATTCTATGTCATACCTGTCAGGGTCAAGAGACAAAGAATTACTTTTTATTTTAACGTCAAGGAGTTTTCCTTGTCTTTCTAGTATTTCTCAGTTAGGATCACAACTACCCAAGAGAACTTGCAGGCCTTTGTCTACTATACTACAATATTTTTCATCTAGGCTGATGCCCTAGTGCTGATCATTGGTCCTTTACTCCCCTTGGCAATGCCACCTTGTTTTTCCCTTCTCTTCATCATCAGTCTGATTCAACTTCAAACGAAAAATTAAGACTGCTGTGACTACTGCTGTCAGCTCTTCTCACTCTCAGATGAAAGCTGACTGATCCAAGAGACCTATAACATTCTGAAAACAGGAAGATTTACAAGAGATAGAATTAAAAAGTACTTACATCCATCACATTTTGAGCCCAATTTTACATAAGTGCAAGATGCAAGATATTTTTTGCCATATGGTTCCATGTGTACAATAATTATTTGTGGTTCTCCCTGTGCAATTTCATAGGTTGCTCCTCGGCATGCACTTCCTTAACAGGCAAATGAAGTAAAATCTTATAAGCTATATTCAATGCAGGTTATTCCACAAGCTCTATGATTCAAATATGATGAAAAACCACAACTATTCTTCTAGGATGCTTTAGTCTTATCATATTTTCTTCTTTCTGCACACATAAATCCACTACTCCTGTTTTCTTAGGATGTTTAGTCCTAACTATGTAGCTTAAGCAAAAGTAAACACATGGCATTCTTTAATAATAAAGTGACAGTCACCAAATAAGAATTTGTAAAGTTTCATGACTTTTCTCCAGAGTCAAATTATAAGGAAAACAATAGCCTTGAGACATAAATTCTTATTAAATCACAGATGAAGAAAAGAAAAAAGTCACTGGAAATATATATTATATAGGCAGTTTTTCATGTTTCTTGTTTGATCTGAACAGAGGGTCTTACCTTAAAAGCAATGTTGCAAAAAGAATCAGCTAGTATTTCTGTTTCAGTAAGTTTGAAACTTGGTTAAATCTGCAGAATTCCACAGGGAAAATGCATGATATAAAATCTCAAGCAGGATTTTAGTTTTAAATTCATGTGTGAGAATTTACTTTGAAGGTGATCTATATAAAAATTTAATAATATTAACCATACTGTGTATTAACACATAATTATGACCTACATTATAGATAATAGCAAGTAGATTTTCCATTCTGCTTTAATTTATAGAATGAACTTTGTTTGATGTTTGAAAGGTTGACTGAAAGGCCTTCTCTCAGCCTATTTCTGGCTTTGATTCAACAAGACTATTAAGACAGTCCTACAGTTTCATTTTTAATCCTTGAATTAATATTAGGATTAGAATTTTATAGTGAACCTGGGTGGGCCTCATTAAATCTCAAATCCTGCAAATTCTTGCTTTTGTGCAATCTACAGTTTCATGACTTTGGAAAATTTGAAGGACTGGTGCCTAGCAATGAGGAAAACAAGCCCCATGCTGTCACATTGCTACCATAGTTTCCTGTGCTTTTTAACAGGTTTTAACTTTTTCCTAGTTGTGTTAACTAGTTGCCAGAAATGGTACCAACAAAAAAAATAAAATCATTGTTATTTGGTATGTAATATTCCTTACATGCAGTAAGTCCTGCAACTGTATCTACATATGCATAAGTACAAAACACAATTGTGGGTGTGGAGGATCCCCACCGCACCAACGTGGAAGTAAACAGCAAGCATGAATACTCTTGTTGAAAAGGACTCAGATTTGCAGGCAAAAAAGTTGTAAACATACATCATTCAGTATCCCCACTCTATGGGGCTGAGCCCCATTTTCTCTTTCTCCATAAAATTGTGAAATGAACAGTCAAGGTAAAGGGTATTAGTTGATGAGACAACCTACAGAGGACTAAGATTACTTTTGTACCATCAGAGGAAACAGCTTGTGTCGACACTGCTAGTGGCCTAGGAAAAATCCTGGCTAGAATTTTCCTAGGCCGCTAGCAGTGTCCACAAGCTTGGAAAGTCACCATGAAGGCATTGGAACATGAAGACAGGAAGAAGACAACTGAGTACTTTTTGGTAGATCTTATCTTCTGTTTTTTTCCTCCAAAACCCAGTAAAACATTTTCATGTAAATAGACAGGTTTCATGGAACAACTCTTTAACTTTTTGTGAAGTTTTGAAGCATTTTCTACAGGCTGGTCAGTCCATCTTTTGTTTCCCTCAGAAAAGCCAAATGACTTCCTTAAACCCTTCTTGACCTCACTGCAAGGTGTTGGTATGGCTTGAGAGTCAGCTGGTCAGACTAGGTAAGTACAGCTGACTCTTCCTACTTGGAAAGGTATACAACAGAAAAAGACCTTAGATGATCTAAAATGGCTTAGATCATGTGGGGTAAAATGTTAACACAACATGTTAAACGGCAGCACAGCTTCCACCCTGCCACCCCATGAAAGTTGGTAGGGACTGCTGAAGGGTTAGACAAGATTGCCAAAATTGCCATTACGCTCACCCACTTGTAACAGAGTTGGAATTTAAATTCCTAGACACAAAGTGACTGTTATGAAATCTTATATTAAGCAATTTGGGGGTATCACTGAGGTGTTTGGTTTTTTCTTTGTTTGTTTGTTTCTTTTTGTTTATTTTGTGAGAGGTTTGCTTGGTTTTTTATTTTTCCATTCTGTGAGACTTGCTTTGAGATTTGCAGAAATCAGAACACAAGCATGTCTGAAGAACCTTATTCCTTGAGATGGAAAAACTTCGGAAAGCAAAGTGGTATAGGCCTTTCTTTAATTAATACCAATCAAATATTGTCTGTTGAAAGACAATGCAGTGCTTACAGTAATAAACTCTGCAAAGTTATTCAATACTACACACCCAAATACATGTGACTGAGCATAAAAATCCCTGCTGCTCTCCAGCGCTCTATGTTGAATGCAGCTTGCAATGCTCTAGAGGATTCTGGAAGGAATTAAATATGTAATTTGTGATTAATTAGAGTTTCTCATTTTAATGAATTCTCATTGTACAGATAAGGAGAACAAACACTTAAAATGCAGGTCTTATTATTTGCAAAGTTGTATGATGGGGGTCATTCACAAGCAGGGTATATAAGCAATTTTCAATTACTTTCTTGTTTTGACTTGACTGTGAAATACAGACTTTAGTGCAATACTTTGTTTTTACTATGCTGAATATTAAAATTGAGTGACCAAGAAGAAAACAACCCAAATCCTTTTTACTTTAAAAAGACTTAAGGAATTTCTCCTTTTTTTTTTTTCTTTTTTTGTTGTTTAAATCTCATAGGATTTGAATACACAGCACATTCCATCTATCTGCCTCAGCAGACCTCTGTACCAGGACTTTCTGATTACTACTTATGCATTGTTTCAAAGTGAACCCTTGAAGGATTTCATTTAATAGAGATTAGTACCTTTAATAAACAGCGGTTAATTGAAGCCTCCGAGTTCTGTTAATGTTGCTCAGTGAAGTGGATTACTTGCTTTAATTTTTGCTCTCTCACACAAGAAAATAACGTTGAGAGAAATAAATACCTTTTCCATTGGTCTACTAAGGGTGACATTATTACAGGGCTTTTACCTTAGGTATTTTAAGCTGCCAGTTTTCTAATTTACAGAGGTACCTCTGGTTCAGCAGACTTACAATCTGTGTCAATCCTAAAACCCCTCTCTTAGATTGGTTTAATTTTTAAAAGGAATAAATTAAGACCACCATCAAGAGCACCTTATTAAATGTATGACTAAAATCTGTCACTGTTTCCTCTTTCTGATACAAAGAGGAGAAAAAAATCAGAAAAAACCCTATTATGGAACATTTATTTTGATTATTTCCCCAGGTTTTCCTGTGAATAGCTTTTTAAGTGACAATATTATTTTCAGTTGAGCAACAATATTGAGAGATTATAAACATTTTTAGAATGTCAGTAACTCATTAATGTATATTAGTGGGTCACCCCAGACCAATTTATTAAAAGATTATTTAGAAAATTTTTAGCTTCTAAATGAAGATATCTGCTTCACTAATTTTGCCTGTTGATCAAGGAATGATAGCTTGAAATTCAATTATATGTAATAGGTCACATTAATTTAACTGCACTGTTTGTACACTAGAAATTCTCGCTTAAAGAAACAAACTAATTCTTAGTAATATTTGGAAAAGAAAATAAAAGAAAATAATTCACCAAAAGCAAGTCTATCAAAAACACCTGGAAAAATACCTCTGCTTCTGAGAGTTGTGATGATAAAACAGCTCCAAAACAGTCAAGTAGAAGAATTCCTTCTGAGCTCCAAGGGGCAGTGAGGAAACGCTCTGTTCAGAGTTTTACAAGGATACTTCTGGTTGCTGTCCAGCACAGAGCCCTGGCCAGGTGTGCAGGGAGGTAAGAGGCTTCTGTGGTGGCTGTGTCCCACAGGTACAGCCTTAAACACCACCCTGGCTGCAGCACTCCCAGGAGTGCTAAGTGTGAAAGATGCTCAGTACTAGCTTCAAAGAAAAAAATAATAAATATGCTTAATTAGCTAATATTGCTGTTTCAAACCTCTGCTATGTTTACTTCAGAATACCTACAAATAAGTAAACTTGTTACGGCAAGATAGATTTCCAAGTTTAGAAATTCATACTCAAAGAACAGTTTCTAATTTCATAAATGAGACACTTCACACCAAGTAACCTTGGAAGCAGTAACAAAAAGGTTGCTGTAGAAATTATTGATATTACACTATTTTTAGACAAATACAAGAGAAGAAAGAAATATTGTAGTAGTATTTATGGTGTAGTACATGACTTAAGTGGATTTCACAGGGAAATGCAGGAGGACCCAAATTTTAGTTTAATCTTTTGAAAAACATTGGATGAGGATTACATTTGACCAAACTTTACTACTGCTTCTGACAGGCAAAGCTATGGTAATCAGTGGTATTGTCTCACTGAAATGCAGAGACAAGTTTGGCTCTGAACTCTGCTTTTATGCAAATGCTGGAAATACATTATATTTCAGACTTCATTTATTCCATTTAGGGCTTTCTAATGTCACTCTCTCAGGCCTTGCCAGGCAACAGTCATGGATTGAAGTGTAATGACACTAACAGCACTAATCTATCTGCTACTTCATCTCCAGAAGAGGGTCTGCAACAGGAGATACAACAAATAAAAACAAGTTCATTTTACCCAGCCTGAGGAATTTACAGATTCACAGCAGGAATGAGGCTCAAATCAGTCACATCTGCTTGAAAAGTCTGCAGACAGAAGTGCCAGGTCAAGCCAGAATGGCTGCTGATGTGGAGGGAAGCCTGATTTCTTAGCAGTCCAAAGGACTGCACTGTAACACAACTGAGATTGTTAATCTCTTTTCCTTTTTAATTTTTCTGCAGCAATTTTACACCTTTTCAAAGGAAAAAGTAATAATACAAACCCTTAATCTCTGAGGAATTAAAGTGCACTTGGCAGCCCATAACTATACACAGAGAAAACACAGGAAGTCCTTGACAGTTTGGGAAGGTTGCAGCTCCCAGAGCACAGACCTTTGCATTGGAGCAAGCACTTCAGATCAGCAGCCCCATATCAACAGTGGCAGTGCAGGGAGTAGATCTGAAGAGGAGCATAACTGGATTGGGTTTTCTCTGCTCCTCCAGCTCTTGGAGGCTTTGGGAGCTGGTTGAGGGGATGATGCTGGTGAAGGCGGCCAATTTCCACTTCCATTAATTCCATGAATTGGAAACTTCTCATTACAACCACAATTCTGATACAGGTCTGATACAGATCTCCTATTCTCTGTGCTCACACTTGAATGTTACTAGGGGGCACATCACTCATTTGCAGTAAGCATCTGCACTATGCAACATCTTGCAAGCCTCCCATTCTTTAATTACTGATCTGCATGTTACAATTTTCAAAGACTTCATAGCAAAGGAAATGTGCAAGATTAAACTCAGACAGAGTAATTCAGCATCATGGCTCTAGATGTAGTATGTTTTGAAACAGACATTCAAGACCAACCTCTGGAAGCCAGGTACTTCACCAAAAGGAAGCAATCTAAATGGTTCCCCATGAAAGTTCCCCACGGATTCTCCCAAGTGACAGTATTTTATGCTTGTCCATGCCTGCAAAATGCTCAAGTTAAGGAAAAATCAGAAACCTGAATTTATGAAAATCACACTGCAAGCCTCAGAAGCACAAGGTTTGCTTATGAAAAATGCCTATCTCTGTGTTATTTTCTCATGAAATCACTTATCAACACAGGAATTTTATGTGTCTATTTGCACTATAATGCAGCTTTTAAGAGCCTGAATGCTGCTGGACAATTTTTTTGTCCAAATAAAGGGTATTTAAAATTACAACTATGATACTGAAAAGAACTTCACAGTATTCTTTGGTTTAGGCTTTCTTTTCAGCACAGACTATTGTATTCTGTAATATATTTCTTTTGTCTATATCTTACAAAATAAAATGTTAAGATACATCTAAAGACTCCATGGCTAAAGGATATGTCTAAAACCTGTAAGTTACAACTTCAGAGCTGTGCTGGCCTTTGCTTTAAATGTCTCTTTTTCACAACGTAATGAAGAATAAGACTATTGCCTTATTCTATAAGGTAATGCTAACAGGATCTAGTTCACCTGGTTTGCTATATTGCATTCATATGCAGACAGTTAGCTAGTTCAAACATGTGAAAATTATTTTCTATAGGGAAAAATCTCACAAGAGTTAATAACACAGAATAAAAAATGAAAGGATGTCACAGGAATTGAAAACTAATACAATACGTCTTAAGTTTCTGAATATTTTATTCAGACTGTTATTACCCTATTTCCCCCACAGCTTCTTCATAAATGTCTTAGATCTCAAATACTGTGGGAAAAATATAGAAAAAAAAAGAAAAGAGAATACTTTACAAAGATATATGTGCAACAGACTCTCTATTTTTTATTGTACATTTGCAATGAGAACAATTTGTTCTCAGTTTAGATTTTTAATGTTCTCTTGACATTTTTACCACAAAACTCATATTGTAATACTAACATTTTAGCTAACAGAGCTGAAAACACCAAACCAAGCATTTTTGGAGACCACCATCAAGTAGATTTTCCCTGTAACAAGAACTTGGGAAAGGGTTAGTTCTGTTAGTAGAGAACAGGTTCTGCTTATAATAAGTTTTCAATACCTGAAAAATGGACACATCAGTACATGTGCCAGAGGGATCTTCCAGGGTAAAAATCATTTGACCAAAAAAAGAAGAAATCATTGCTCAGAACACCTTTCTGCCATGATGGAATGGAGCCCATTGACAGAAAGCAAAGCATATATTTCTGCACTTTCTTTAAAAAATGACCCAAATATTGGGTTACCACTTCCCATGCACTCCACAGCTGCTTTTTCAGGGGAATTATTCTACTCTGCAGAACACAGTGAGCACCACAATGATAAAATCTACTTCCACCCTCTCCTTTAACAACTGCATTTAGAAGTGATTCTCTTTCCTAATTTCCTAATTTCACTATTATAAGCCGCACTGAGTATAAGTCGCACTCCAGGTGTCAGCAACTTTTCGTTCTTTGTCCATATATAAGCCGCACCTGATTATAAGCTGCATGTTACAATACAGGGTGTGATAAAAGGTATCTATTCTATCACCATCTGTTCAGGGTGGGGGCAGTGATCCTTATCTCCGTGGGAGATATTCTGCTAATGGGCCATCCATTGAAACCTGGTGGGGCATTGTTCTTTATCTTTTCACAACCCATCCTTCCTCCAGTGAGTCATTTTCTGCTAATGGCCCATTGAGTCCCACTGTGGGACTGATAAAATTACTGCATCCCATTGGAAGTTGCTCCAACCAGGGGGAAGAGCCCAACATTTCTTACCAAGATAAAAATAGAGGTTTTGGGACACTAAGGGAGCCCCTTTCTCCACTGGACTCCAGAGGAAAACCGGATTTCTCCACATCATCACTGGACCTTTAGGGGGAAACTGCACCTTCTACAGGAGCACTACTCCAACTGAGCCACATCTGTCACTGCAGGAGGATGCAGCCACCATTTAATGGGACTGCTACCAATACCCTGCCTGACGGGGTGTCAGGTTGTACTCTGACTTTGTCAGGGTTTGGAGTTTGTTTCTTTGTAGTACTGTATTTCTATTTTAATTTCCCTGGTAAAGAACCTAATTCCTAATGGGGATTCCTAATCCCTATATTTTTGCCTGATAGCCCCTTGATTTCCAAATTCTAATAATTTGGAGGGAGGGGGATCACATTCTCCATTTCAGAGAGCAGCTCCTGCCTTTCTCAGCAGACACCTGTCCTCCAAACTAAAACAGCAACTTTTTGTTCTTTGTCCGTATATAAGCCGCACCTGATTATAAGCCGCACTTTGGGTTCAGACCAAAATTTTAGTCAAAATGGTGTGGCTTATAATCGTGAAATTACAGTAATTTCACGAATACAAGCCGCAGCAAGAAGACTAAAATTTTGGTGGAAACCCGGAAATGTGGCCAATATTCCGGTGCAGCTAATCTATGGACAAAAATGTGATATCTGCCCTTACCTAGTATCATGCTGGTCCAGTCCCGAGCCAAAACAGTCTGAAATCCATGGTTTCCCGTTGTTCCGACGATGAACCAATCAGAGAACAGCTTATTGTCTGCCTGTGGATGGCGGCGTTACTGAGGGGCGGGGGTTGTTATCGGGGTGAGTTACCTCGGCAGTTCGATAAAAGTGTGTGATATTTCTCTGTACTTTTTAAAGTGTTTTCAGTCTTGTGCGGCTACGGGGCTGGCTGGGCTCGCAGGGAGAGGGCTGGGGGAGCCTCTCTCCCCTCAGGGAGAGGGGTAGAACGGCCGCTCCCCCCGCGGGCTGCGAGGGCTACAACGGCCGCTCGGCCACGGGGCTGCAAGGGCTACAACGGCCGCTTCCCCCCACGGGCTGCGAGGGCTACAACGGCCCCTCCCCCCGCGGGCTGCGAGGGCTACAACGGCCGCTCCCCCCGCGGGCTGCGAGGGCTACAACGGCCGCTCCCCCCGCGGGCTGCGAGGGCTACAACGGCCGCTCCCCCCGCCCGGCTGCGAGGGCTACAACGGCCGCTCCTGTGCCAGCACGGAGATGTGGCTCCGCTCGGAGCTCAGCTGCCTGCCCGCGTGGCTGAGCGGCTGTTTAAAGGCAACGCGGATCCATTGGGAATGCTCGCAAAATGACCACACTATTGTTCCTGTCTTTTTCGGCTTGTAAATAAAGGGTGTGTCTTTTTTCACTTGGAAACAATGTTTCCGAGGTCGGCAGTAAGCCAGTAAGCCCCGGCGATCCCGCGATTGTGTTACTAAATGACGACTTTGTGAAAGTTCGCTGCGAACTAAAGTGCGGCTAATATTCCGGGTGCGGCTTATCTATTAACAAAGGCAACAATGTTGCCAACACACCAGCAGTGCGGTTTATATTCCGTGCGGCTTGTATTCGTGAATTTACTGTACTGTACCTTTCCTAAAGTCCTTTCTCAGCTGCATCCAAAATGCTACCTAATACTGGCAACCCTTTGTCACTGTTATGAGCTTTCCAAGCTGAGTCAGAGTAGATTTTAAGTAGTGATTTGGAAATTTCATTTATGTTTTTCTTAAGCATTTTCCTTCTGTCACTATCACAGAAAAATAAGATTGTCTACGAATATTTTAAAAGTAAATTGTCTCCCATGGTATAAGTTCAAGCAAGCTTTTGCAGATTTTTCGCTTACTATTATCCATAAATTCAACTTCTCTTTTATGACATCAATGGAGAAAAAACAATTTCTCCAGCAGAGCGATGGATTTTTGTTTAATCTGAACATTTTCATAGGCAAGAAATGATTAAATGTACATGTCCTCTCTCCATAATTATAAGTCTACTCTGCTATCATTTTTTAAACTTTATAACTTCTATCTGTAGTAACATTTTACTTAAATTCAGTAACTTGAAGATTTTTAAATGGTTTATGTAACTTAACCCTTCTCTGTGTAACAGATTTCACCTACCAATGTTCAGTGTAAGCCTCAGATGCCTGCCTCTTAAAATTAAGCATAGATGATTATCCTGAGTTAAAAGAATGCAAAAAGTAAACCATGAAAAAGAGCAAATATCACAGATTTGAAAAAGAATGTCCCTACTTCTATGTATTTAGCTTTGTTATTACTGAATGGGATTTTATTAGTGTTCGGACACCTACAGGTTTATTCTGTTAGAAAAAAAACCCAATATTTGCTGTTAAAAAGTAAAGATAGAACACCCCTCCACTTCCTACAGTCCCCCCACTAAACATTGTCCAAAACAAAGAACTTGAATCTGATGTAAGTTATAAAATTTGGATAAGCAGGACTTGACAATACAAAGTACATTGTTTCACACTGAAATAATTTGTCAGTATTCAGAAGGTATATTTTCCATGCCTCTGTAGGGACGCTTGCTGTTAAGTTTTGTGTCATCAGGAAGACCATCTTGTTAACTTTAACAGGCTGAGAATCTGTGATTAAATTTTATATGGGGTGTTCATGGAACAGGGAGGAGGAAGATCAAGGCTGTGATTACCATCTGCAGTTGTTACACACACACAACCCTAAGCTACAAAGTTGAGTTGCTGTCAGAAATTAAAGGTAGCTGTCCATTCCATATCTATCTCAGACATTTGCAGCCAATTGTGTAGATTTTTATTATTTTATTTGAAGGAGCTCCACTACTGTTAACAACTAGTCAACATAAAAAAAATATATTTTTAAAGGTTTTTTAAGACCTAAACCAATACAACCTTCACAGAAGTCTCCAGTGACTATAACCCACTGCTCAAAAAATACTATTTCAAGTAAATACCTATGGTCCTGACATTTTGAAGGACTGTAAGATGCAACAGTTCAGGTACAAGTGGCATGAAAGGTGGTGAGGTGACTATATTTAGTACAAATTCTTCAAGACATGCAGCATCTCCAAACATAGCAAAATTTATCACTTACCCATTCCCACCCACAAGTGTTTACTTTAAAGCCTGAGAAGGACTTTCCCAGTAGCAAATCACTGCCAGAGTATTACCAAACGGCAACACATAGAGTGCAAGTGAGCATAATGGAATTTGGAGGGTTTTACATATTCATGTATGCATTCAGATTTAACCATAGGTGATCCAACTGTGTATTGCTGGAACATTAACTGTCATGGTTTTCAATGCACAAGGAGGCAAGATTCGACCATTGCTTGATATCTGACATATCAATGCTTTTTAAAAACATTAAGTTCATACTTAGCAATTAAACAGGACAGCTTCAGACTACAGCTTCAGCACATTTTACAGCTATTTGTTCTGTGATACTAGTTATCCATTTCATCACATGTTAAAAATGTTCCATATAATGATTTGAATCTAAGCACAACATGAAAAGTTTAAAAACCTTAGATAAGTCATTAACAATTAGAAAACATTAATTACAGAAACTGGTTACTACTCACTCTAGTTTTATAAACAAACACAGCTACGCAATTAATATCGATCAAAAGACTGGAAAGTTATCCTAAGCCTTCAATCACAAATTTTCTTTTGTGATTAAGTGTATAAATGATTGGCATCTGGATCTAAACACAGTGAGTCAAATTCAGTTTCGATCTCTCTTGACTGAAGTGAGATTTGTGTGCTTATATGAAAGGTGAATTCGATCCATAATACACAAGACACAACTATTTACCCAGACAGGTTTAATATCCTGCAAAATTGATTTTCTTTGCAACCAAGTATACTATGTTCTTCCTGCTGTATTAAGTCTTCCAGGCCTCCAGTATGAATGATTTACACAGCCTTTGTGCAGGGCCTTTCATGTAATCTGCTTGGGAAAAAAAAAAGGTTGTATGCATTTATTCTAACTGCAGTCAGAAATTACAGTAATTTCACGAATACAAGCCGCAGCAATTTGACAAAAATTTTGGTGGAAACCCGGAAGTGCGGCTAATAGTTGGGGGCGGCTAATATGTGAATAATTTTCTGATATTTACAACCCCAGACCTGCCAGTCAGAGTGCCGAGCCAAGCACCGGCCAGTAAAAGCCGGCATTTCGCAATTGTTACAGTGTTACCGTGTTGCCCTGGCTCCCTGCAGGCAGCACGGGGGGCGGGGAGAGAGGCAGGAGAGCTCTCTTCTTCCCTCCTCTGCCGCAGCCCAGGGGAGGAGGGGGGGGGGGGCACCGCCATTGCCGCGGCCTGGGGAGGAGAGGGGGGAGCCGCGCCGTCATTGCCGCGGCCCGGGGAGCCGATGGGAGCCCTGCGCAGCCATTGCTGCGGCCCGGGGAGGAGGGGGGGAAGTGCGCGCCGCCATTGCCGCGGCCTGGGGAGCTGACGGGGGGAGGGGGCACCGCCGTTGCTGCGGCTCCGGGAGCCGACGGGAGCCCTGTGCAGCCATTGCTGCGGCCCGGGGAGGGGGGGGGGAAGTGCGCACCGCCATTGCCGCGTCTCGGGGAGCCGATGGGAGCCCCGCTCAGCCATTGTCGCGGCCCAGGGAGGAGGTGGGGTGCTTTGTCTGCGCCCGCCGCCGGCGCCACGGGCGCGGGAAAGCTCCGTCCCCGCCCGCCGCCACTGCCGTAGGAATGGGGGAAGCTCCGTCCCTGCCTGCCACCGCGGGGCAGCGCCAACCCGGGGTGACCGAGCCCAGTGGCAGCAGCGGCTGGCCCCGAGCGGCAGCACCGGGCTGGGTCACCTGGCCCCATCGGCAGCCCCTAGCGGGTCGAGCCTGCACAGCCTTAGCTCAGCCAGTAAACCCCGCCCTCCCGCGGTTCTGTTACTAATTGCACGCGGGTCCTTGCTGCAAACGACAGAGCGGCTTATATTCGGGTGCGGCTTATCTATGGACAAAAACCGAAATATTTGCCAACACCCAGAGATGCGGTTTATACTCAGTGCGGCTTGTATTCGTGAATTTACTGTAATTATCCTTTTGTGTTTGTGTCAAGGGAGAAAATAGGAAGTTATTTTTAAATCTTTAGTGCTTATTTAATGATGGGGTAAATGTCTTTTTCCCCATGGACTCTGCATGTGTCGGCTGTCTCTGTGTTCCATAATTTCTGAGCTCTCACTTCCAGGATGTGCAGCAAACACATTATCACACTTTCAACACACTGCCAGAAAGATGCAAAGGGAGAAGTGGTAAATCCTGCAAGAGGCCAACTTGAACACCATGTGACTGTAACTATTTTCGGAACAGAAATCAACTCTTTTGGCTCAAGTTTATTAAAAACAAACACAAATCTTTTATCAAACCTGGTTCAATATTTCAAACAGCAACACATTTGGGATGCTTTAGCTCAGAAGTTTTAGTTCAGTTTAGTTATTATACACCTATGTCACTACTACAATAAAAATGTTCCAAAATAGCTATCAAGTTTTCCAGAAATCACAGAAATAGTCTTAACATGATATTTCTTTCCCTTAACATTTTAAAAGCAGCATATAATAAGCGGTCAACACCAACAGAAACAACAACCAACCAAGTCAAAAAATAAGTTGTCCAAAGGTATCCTTCTATAGTGGTTGTCCTTTAGGAAGCCAAAGAACTCACACAGAAAATTTGTGGAAAAGCAGTATGCTGTAGTAGGTATTTTACAGCTGTTATAGCTAACTCCCAACATTGCCAGAGAAGATTTTTTCCAGTTGTATGGGATGGTTTCTCTCCTGTTTCTTCCACTCTATTTCATGTTGTGTACAGCTGCATGACAAACCCTTGTGCTTTTGTGGCTGCTGGTCACAGGAGCCAAGCTGAAAGAGGATGACTCATGCTATAAAGGAAGGTATTTGATGCTTTTGTGAAAATGAAGCAATATAATCAGACCTCATACAGTCTACCTCTACCTAGCAAATTTGGTGAAAGCACAGAGCTTAGTCCCTATCTGATACTTCTGCCCAGCTATGCACATTTAGATAAATGGATTCAATTGTCTTCAACTGTGCATTAAGATTAATACAACAGCATGCAAAAGTTAATGGATACCAAACTCTTCCCACTTCCCTTTATTTTCCTCCACCAGTGTCTGCCAACCTACAATAATCTAACATGCCAAAGGGCACATCAATTTGTTTTGCTGCAAATGAACTGTACTTCAAATAACTTTCTGAAAAAACTGACACTAATGCAATTACAGGGACATAGTCTGCTGCTTTAAGATCTGAAATAATAACAAAGGCATTTCTTACACGAAGATAATATTTCAGTGGTGCCTTTACAGAGTTACATATAGAAAAATTTCAGCAATTTATTGCAATTGGCTCATCTCCAGTTTATAAGTGCCTCATGACCTCACTCCAGCTCATATACCAGTCCTGCCATTTTTTTTCCCCCTCACACTGAAAAAAGTCATGTCCTTCCCTTCAAACAACTCTGCAGATAGAGAAAATTCTCGCCACAAAATGTAAAATCTATTATAGGTCGGAGTGCTGACCTTGAGAAAAGAAACTAAGAAATAATATTAGCAATTTTGTTTCCAATGCACAGTCAGCAGGATGTGTATCTGAACCACACAGTACCAACTTCAGGCTTGTAAAATAAATTTTCACAAGCAAAAGCTCACATTTGACACTTTTATGGCTTCAATGGAGGTCTGAGTTACAGTTTACCACTGACAAAAAAAAACCTAATGTGGTTGCCTAACCTGTTAACAGGAACCTCCACCCTGAACTACATAAGATAGAAAATAGTGGGAATATGATCTAAACACATTTATCTTTCACAGACATCTTCCTCTTCCTATGCCACAAGACTATTTAAAATAAACTCCACTATAAAGGAAGTATGTTATTGTGAGACATGGAAATATGTTAGAACTGAAGAAAAATTAAGAGAAAATGGGAAGAAAAGTAATTCAGAAGCTAAAGAACACCTAAACAAAGATATTAAGGGTTTTGAAACCTTAAAGGTTTTAAAACCTAATTAGGCTTTTAAAAGCTTCAAAATACAATAATTAATGGAGACAATTGAATGCACTTCTAAAAAATCTAATTCCATTACGAAAGATTGATATTGATCAAACAGATGTATAACTAGCCTTGTATATTGCACATGAAGATATAGTGTGCCAGTGGTCTTTTTTTTTTTTCTACTCCAAATAGTGATAGCTAAAATGGAACATGCAAAGTCTGAGCTTGGGTCTGTTTCAAATGCTTAAGCATCTTAGTGAATCAGCAAACACTTCCTTTATTTTTAATTAAAAATGCCAACAAAACTGCAGCTAATCAAAGGATCAGTTCTTAAGCAGCAAAATAGAAATTAACAATAGTTGAAGAAGACCAATTTTAGACATGTAAGTAAAAACCATTAAGTCAAATTCAAATCAAGACCACTGGAAGTCAGTGATTTTATTTTTACCGCTGATTTCTTTTTCAGCAATTTCAGTTCTCTCTTCAACTTGGTGGAAGAGCACGCAGTATGCATGTGAAAATTGCTTCTTTTTGCATGTCTTAAATAAATAGTTTATCCCTCTCACTCATATCTTCACAGGCATTTTCCACATGAAACAGATATTAAAAGGTTCCACATAATATTATATGGCTTTCTGCAAAGCAACTTTAATTGGAGAAGTGATGTCAACAGTTGGGCAATCAGGGGTTGCAAAATATGAATAACTCAATTGGTCTACCAGACCAGAAAGATGAATCCAGTTTTAGTAGTGTCACTTCTAATACATTATGGCAGTAAAGAAAAACTGAGCAGCTTATTTCCCATAGATATTTCTAAGGCCTTAGAAACTTCTGTTTGAACCATTCTTTAATTATTTCTGGCACAGACTTCAGAAAGGTCTGTGCAGTCAAAAGTGAGAGTATTAGCAGAATTTTGCTCTGGTTCAATAACAGTAATCATGATTCTCATACAACGTAAGAGTCAACTTTGTGCAGTATGTACTGTAGATGTGAACACTAAATAATACTGGGGATTAGTTGGAAGGTCACTGCTTTTGTTATCCTAGAGTTCCTGGTCTGGAAAATCCTGACTGATCTCAGTACCCTTTGAAACGCATGGGTGTTGTAGGCCACTCCATGCCCTGGCCACTCCATGGAACTGGTATTTCAGCTCTGACTTCTCCCACTGTGAAACAGCTAAGCCATCACACAAACATTGGGTTGGAACCTCCCTACTGAGACAAGTTTCTGCCTCCAGTGAAAATTCAGAGGACATGTAGAGGGAGGCTGCTATTCTACGCATCAGACATAGAGTTTAATTTCTCATCACATCTTTGACACAACACATGGGCTTGCAGCTTTTCCTTAAGAGCAAAAAAAAAAGTTCTGTTGAGTCAAAACCAATTCTCAAAGATGGTTTATTCAGTTTTTTATTTGACAATGCTTGATGCATACTCAAATTCAATTGCACTGTCTTCATAAATCTAAGCCTCAAAACAGCATGAATTTTCTCCAAATACTTTTCCAAATGTTTTCCTGAAGTCTTCAGTCTGCTAGAGTGATTAAGCAATACTATAAATACAACCTTGGATTTCATAAATTCTTTTCATTTTTAAAACATACTAATCAGTTTTAGCAGGTGACAAATGCATCATTTGGAAGGAGGGAAACAAGTACTTTCCTAGACAGCATGATAATTTATTGCCATGGGCAATTATTTACGCAAATCCATTAAACTGTAATGAAACATATAAGACACATGGGGAAACAACTAAGAACCCTTACTTGGAGTATGTTAAGCTTTGTCAGAACAAACCTGTCAAAAATTGCTACAAAGTCTTAATCTGAACCAACACCAGTTTGCCTCACAAGTTGGAAAAAACTCATTTGAATATAAATAACTTTCATTTGATGGTTTTCCACTGACCACATTCCTGAAGCATAAAGTGGAATGGATACTACTTCGTACACTCTATAACAAAGTAAACTTAAGAAGTTAGACTTCCTTTTGGTGCACTTTTTGCTAGCATTTTCCCCTCATCCTGGTTTTCATTCATCCCCTTCCCTAGAACAGATTATGCCTCATCTTTTTGTAGAACGTTTTCAGTGTCTCTCTTGCTTTCCCCTTACTAGTTTTAGTTAAACTGTTTGCCTCCTATTTTCACTTATCTCACACTGTATTTGTTCTGCTCTTTTCTAACCCCTTCTGTCAGCCTCTGAGCTGGCACCAGGAGCGGTCCACAGTAGGCTGAACACTGCCCCTACTGAGCAGTCCCTGGTCACCCCTTGTATCATTTCCTGGTGGCTTGGCAGGTTCCACTGAATACCTAATAGGTCACAGAACGAAGCTTGTGCCACAGAGAATGGCAGACTGCAATTTGAGCAGAAAGCCACCACTACATTCTCCCTAACACAGAGGGGTGCTTTTTTTGTCTCTGAGTTTCTTTTCAAGATTCTTAACTTTCTTTTCAAGCTCTCTCACATTTCATATTGAAACCATTAGGCCAGAGGTATGTAAATTTGCTGTGATTCTATCATGTGTACAAGGCTATAAAGAATAAATGCTGTCTACCAGAGATGATGCCTCACTGTCAGCAGCTTCCAACATGTTCCATGAAAAACAAACACACACACAAACACAGCTGTGCAGGCCTGGGTTGGTAGCCCATAAAACAGCAAACCAGTGTTGGCAATATGAAGTGACAGGACAAACAAACCAGCAAAAAGAGCATTGCTCCTGCATGATAATGATGGAGTTTTACTCTGGAAAGCTGGGTACCTATCTACAAACACAATTCATTCCTGTATATCTGGAGAGAGGAGAATGTAGCTCCCCCACAGCAGACTGGTGGTTATGGCATGATGTTAATATCTTCTACTTTTGAAGAGTAGATTTTCCTAGGGTAATAAATGTAGACCTTGGTAACTGTGACTTTCAGTTCTGACAGAGGCAAGAATCTCTGTAAGTAGATTCAGAATCTCTGTGTAGTTAAATATGACAGGGTTTGGTGATTGGGCAGCAAATAGAATCAACTACTTAAAGAATATGCAGGAATCACAATGCTACTCCTACAAAACATCAAAGAAAATTTATAACTATGGTGCATTATCAGTGCTTTTTTAAACAGGCCCCCAAATGTCTTTCCTGGCCTCCCTAGGTCATATTAGGTTTTAACTTTTTACACATGAAAATAAAGAGCAAACCAATGACTTGTTTTGCTCTGCAAAAAGCTAACAGACTGAACGCAGCTGGTGCTCTGGTTGTTTCTCTTTTACATTCTGTTGGTAAGAGAGTTGTACGTCAAATAAATTTAAGATCTATGGCTCAAGTAGCTTGGCACATAAGAGCTTGTGCTTAGCATATCACTCAGAAGCCAAGATTTATAAACAATCTTTAAACACTCTTATTATGTCAACATAATTATCCTGCATGAAAGAAAAGTCTCTTAAGATGAGGGCATTTCTAAATCAGATATGTAATTTTCTGAAGATATGTCTGTGCTCTCCATGACTAAAATTTCAATTACTTTTAAAACTACTTTCTAGCTCAACCTTAAGCAGAGAAAGGACATATTTAAAAGCATTGTTAAAGAAAAATTATGTTTAATGCCATTTAGCTGATTTGTTACCTCAGATTTAACATAACATCCTGTGTTTTTCCTCCTCCTGTTTTATAAAAAGACTATCATATAATGTGCTGTCTGTTCCATTAAGGTGTATAGCAAAAATGTTGAGAGTTGCAAATGAGAAATGTGCACTGGATACTTAGACTCAACTTTTTGTATTTCTGATAATTTTCTTTTCAATAAAACTAGATGCTCTGACTATATTCCCTGAAACACTGTTTTAGTGTCCCTGTTAATTTGGTAACCAGAGGAGCTGAAAACTATTTTGTTAGTCAGATTTATTTGAAGAAATCAGGTAATAAGCCTTATATATCCTAGTTTGACTGCTAACTGGTTTACAGTCACACAAACCATAGGTTTGTCCCACTTTTGCTGGCAAGGTTACCCTTTCAATCTGCAGTATTTGACTGTTTCACTGTGCACATAAAATTGAGCAGACTGTTTCCATGGGAAAATTACTGTGATGCAGTTTTTCCATCAGCTTTCACTGGGGGTAGTATTTTAGGTAGAGTTGGAGAGGTTCAGCTAAATTAATCTCCTTTAGAAAAACAATCTAGTGTTGAACCCAACCAGCTGATTAGAATGCAAAATAAAAAATCTCCAAACAAATCTGGGATTTTGAACATTGTTATGGTTAGGTTCCCTGACAAAGATGAAGGTGAGCACAGGGAAGGGATTAATAAAACTTAAATAACTTTTGTATGAATAACAATCACAATGGATTATCATAGCTCTACTGCTCTACTTTGTGGATTGTGACAAACTCTCCCACTAAGTGAGCACAGCCGGCACAGTTACGGTAATACACATTTGATTCTTTGTTTTGTTAGAAGCAAAAATAATGTGTTTTGCTGTGTAGAAGATAGTGGACAATCCACTCCTGCTGATTTTTTCTCCAATCTTTCTGTGATGGTGCAGATGCAACTTGATGTCTGCCAAATCCAGCTGGGCAGGCAGACACTCATAGGCACAGGGCTATGAGTGAGGGTTTCTGTTATGCTACAGGAGAGGAGTACTGTGTCAACAAAGATGATCAGCTGCAAAGAAAAGTCTTCAAATTCCAGAAGCAGCTGTCACTTGCGTTTAAAACAGGATTTTCATGGACTAGTAGCTCTTGGTCTCTCAAGAGATGAAAGAGAGCTGTTTAGTCTCATGAAACGCAGCAGACACACTTCGTCATGATGTATATATACAGAATAAAAAGGAGACAGATTTGAAAAGACATCTTACTTTTGAGAGTGTTTTGTAGAACACATTACCTGAAGAATTAAGATTATAATAAGATAGTGTAACTTAAAAGTTATGTACGATTTATATTTCATTTTTAAATTTTTTTAACTAGAAGTCATCTTAGTAAACAAAAACTATGGCATCACCATCTTTGTATTTTTTTTAATCACTAGCACACTCTATTAGACTGCATCTATCACTCAAAATTTAGAATAGACTCGTTAGTACTAGTCTATTTATAGTCTTGATATAATTAGGCTGCTATCCTGCTGTGCTTGAGGCAAGTTAGTTCTATTTGACAAAAACAGGTGACTAAACCAACTCTCAGGTAGCTCTTGTCCCATTGTTACTGTATTCTAACTGGGCAATGAGATTATTTTGGCTCAGCAGCAACTCCCCATCCTACTTGGACTAGGACCTCAAAGCAGTTGGTTTCTATGTCTGTCTTCTTTCTTCCTCCAGGTAAAACCATCTTGTCTTTAGCTCCTGACCTGGTCAATACTGGTCTGCTAGAACTGCATCCAGAAGTTTCACTGGTATTTTCATCTACAGCCAGGAATCTCAGTAGTAAAGCCTTTGGCCACTCTTTAGACTGACTAAAGGATGCTTTGTATTACATTCTTCTTTGTAGTGAGTTTCTGAACCAAAGAATATAAAAAATTCTGCATGTTCCTTTAACTGCAAAACTAGTTTCTTAGTTACTGGGAACCACTTAAGACACTTTTGCTCATCCTTAGCAAGGACATCTTTGCATTTCCAGCAATCTGAGCTACAGAAACAGCTAAGAGGTTTGAGCCTCCTGGGAGTTAAACAGCTTACTGCCAAATGCTCCAAAATTCTTCACTTGAAACACAAGATTTAATGGCTACAACAACAGAGACACTCTGAATGGGCTTGTTCATTTGTAAGTCCCACTTCACACACATTTCTGTTAACTGAGTGGTTAACTGAGGTTTAGATTTTTTCTCTTTGCCATGACCTACTTTTCATCCTGAGACAATACACACAACAGCAATACAAATGTCACTTTTTACAAATAATAATTATCAATTAAAGCAAACTCTTTCTCCAACTTCAGTTAATATATCAGTTAATATATCCAGTTAATAACTGGAAGATATATTTGATATTATGATAGTGGTTTAGAGGGTTGCTTTCAAACACAAGCTTTGGAAAGAGACACAGGCCCTAGAGCTTACGATATTGAAAGAACACATAAGATTTCTTTATAGGATACATTAAACTCCCCATTAAAAAAAAAAAAAAAATCCAGTAACTTCCTCCAATAATTTTCAGGTAACAATTTCATCATCTGCTTTCAGAACTTTATATTCACAGGATGTTCTCCAAGAGCAGAGAATCACTGAGACATTTTAGCAACCGTGGCAGGTCTGCAAACATTTTCATTCTTACATGTAACCTCCCTTATTTCGTCACCAGCTGAGTGCTCTCCTGCCATCTTCTCTCTGCCAGAAGTATATAAAAATAAAGGAGGAACTGGAAACCACAAAAAGATTTTCCCTACCCAGCCTTTCAGTTTTCTGTGCCATTTTGGTATGGAGACTAGAATCTCAGTCAAGACTAATAATTTTCTGAAAAAAAATACCACATAAGAGTAATTACATGAAATGCAGAGAAATCAAGTTTTAAGTTGTAGTTGTATTTATGAGATTTTCACTATCTGAGGTCAGGGTGTGTAATGTAAACAGATAACACATCATTCTGTGCATCTACTTTGTTTGTGGTATTAAGTCCTCTCTTACAGAAAAACAAGTAAATTGTTCACTTTAAATATCTATTCTTTCTTGAATTTTCTAATTGAAAAAAGTCTGTCATGAGTTGCTATTGAAACAATGTAACTCATATGCTGAGCAAATGCATAATTTCCTGCTTTTTTAGCTGAAAATTATAAGTAATTTCAGTCTCACTAATTAACAGCATTCTAAGACTATGGCCAAAGCACTGGAGAAAAGTAATATCCTGTCTTTCTCATTGTATATAAAACAGTACTTCTTCTGTTGCCTAATCATTATATTACTTAATAAAAATAAAAAAGGCACTGAAAATTGCATATGAAAATAAGAGTACTTTACTATTATTCCTTCTCCCCTGTCAATGTGCTTATTGAGCTGAGAATGATTTGCCTTTCTTTGTTTGCATTTTCCATTTGCAGGTTCCATTTACATATACATCAACTGATGACAGGAAAATATACATGCATTATAGATAATACAGTAATTTCACGAATACAAGCCGCACCAATTTGACCAAAATTTTGGTGGAAACCCGGAAGTGCGGCAAATATTCCGGGGCGGCTAATCTATTAACAAAATTCTAAAAGCTGCCAACACGGAAGTGAGAGCCCGCGGCAGCCCCAAGCCAAGCTGGAGCCCGGCCGGCCCCGGCCGAGGTGGGAAAGCCTGGCAGAGGCGGGGCCAGCAGTGTGGGGGCGGGCGGCAGAGCCTGAGCCAGCAGGGCGGGGCAGGGAGGGCGGCAGAGCCTGAGCCAGCATGGCGGGGGAGCCCTGGAGAACTGGGGCTAGCAGTGCAGGGGAGCATGGCAGAAGCAGGAAGGCCGGCGGGTGGGGCTGCCTGGCAGCGGGGGAAGCCCAGCATAATCGGGGCCAGCAGCGTGGGGGAGCCCGGCGGTGGGGGGGCCTGCAGTGCCGGCCAGGGCGAGGAAACGCGGCGGCGGTGCAGACGGGAGGGGGCGGCCGGCGAGCCTGGCAGCGGCGGCGGCAGCCCTGCCAGCGGGGCGAGCGAAAGCGGCGCTCGCGAAGCGCCGCCGCCGCGAGCGGAAGCGCCGCCGCCGCTCGCGAAGCGCCGCCGCCGCGAGCGGAAGCGCCGCCGCCGCGAGCGGAAGCGCCGCCGCCGCTCGCGAAGCGCCGCCGCTCGCGGAAGTGCCGCCGCCGCGAGCGAAGCGCCGCCGCCGCTCGCGGAAGCGCCGCCGCCGCGAGCGAAGCGCCGGCGCCGCGAGCGAAGCGCCGGCGCCACGGGGCGGGCGCGGCCCTCGCGAGGCGCGGCGCTCGCGAGGCACGGCGCAGGGCGAGCGAAAGCGGCAGCGGGGCGGGCGGCGAGCCCGGCGGCGGCAGCCCCGCCAGCCGGGCGAGCGAACGCGGCAGCGGGGCGGTGCTGACGGGAGAGGGGGGCCAGCGAGCCCGGCGGTGGCGGCAGCACCAGCCGGCCAGCCCCGCCGAGCCGTGGCGCTGAGCTGGGCCACCCGGCCCCGTCGGCAACCATGAGCGGGCCGAGCCTTCCTGGCCCCGCCCCGAGCCAGTAAAGCCCGCTATGCCGCGATCCTGTTACGAATTGGCCAATTTGTGAAAGCTGCGCACGGATTCTCGCGACGAACGAAAGTGCGGCTAATATTCGGGGTGCGGCTTATCTATTGACAAAGACAGCAACATTGTCGAGGCACCGGGGGTGCGGCTTATAATCCGTGTGGCTTGTATTCGTGAAACTACTGTAATTTAAGAAATCGTCAGGCAAACCCTAGTACCTTGAAGCTATTTAGGGCCTTCTTTATTTGGTCTCTCCAATGATAAGCACCAAATAGATACAACAGTTTACAAATAGCATTTGGAATTTGGGGTGATAAAAATATGGTCTTTAATAATAACACCTTGTATCATCTACAGTAATTTCCCTTTCCTCCTGAAAGTGACATCCAAATATGAGAGTTACTGAAAGCAAGAAACTCATGAGAGCTTTTTTATTTTTCTCTGTCTTATAATATGAGTTTTCTCAAGTGATTGAAAACCTCCCACAAGCATTTTTTTATCCAATAACACTTTAAAATACATAATTCTCTAGTCATCATGATCATCTGCAACACTAGTGAAAGTGGAAGATGGTTCAGCGATATTTATTCCAACAAATACTATTTCAGTTACAGTAATTTCACGAATACAAGCCGCACCAATTTGACCAAAATTTTGGTGGAAACCCGTAAGTGCGGCTAATATTCCGGGGCGGCTAATACATTAACAAAATTCTAAAAGCTGCCAACACGGAAGTGAGAGCCCGCGGCAGCCCCAAGCCAAGCTGGAGCCCGGCCGGCCCCGGCAGAGGTGGGAAAGACTGGCAGAGGCGGGGCCAGCAGTGTGGGGGGCGGGTGGCAGAGCCTGAGCCAGCAGGGCGGGGCAGGGGGGCGGCAGAGCCGGGTCAGTAGGGCGGGGGAGCCTGGGAGAACTGGGCCTAGCAGTGCAGGGGAGCATGGCAGAAGCAGGAAGGCCGGCGGGTGGGGCTGCCTGGCAGCGGGGGAAGCCCAGCAGAATCGGGGCCAGCAGCATGGGGGAGCCCGGCGGTGCAGGGGCCTGCAGTGCCGGCCAGGGCGAGGAAACGCGGCAGCGGTGTAGACGGGAGGGGGCGGCCGGCGAGCCCGGCGGCGGCGGCGGCAGCCCGCCGGCAGGGCTAGGGAACGCGGCGCGGCGCGGCCGGTGAGCCGGGCGGCGGCGGGCAGGGCTAGGGAACGCGGCGCAGCGCGGCCGGCGAGCCGGGCGGCGGCAGCCCGCCGGCAGGGCTAGGGAACGCGGCGCGGCGCGGCCGGCGAGCCGGGCAGCGACGGCGGCAGCCCGCCGGCAGGGCTAGGGAACGCGGCGCGGCGCGGCCGGCGAGCCGGGCGGCGGCAGGCAGGGCTAGGGAACGCGGTGTGGCGCAGCCGGCGAGCCGGGCGGCGGCGGCGGCAGCCCGCCGGCAGGGCTAGGGAATGGGGCGCGGCGCGGCCGGCGAGCCGGGCGGCGGTGGGCAGGGCTAGGGAACGCGGCGCAGCGCGGCCGGCGAGCCGGGCGGCGGCAGCCCGCCGGCAGGGCTAGGGAACGCGGTGCGGCGCGGCCGGCGAGCCGTGCAGCGACGGCGGCAGCCCGCCGGCAGGGCTAGGGAACGCGGCGCGGCGCGGCCGGCGAGCCGGGCGGCGGCAGGCAGGGCTAGGGAACGCGGTGTGGCGCAGCCGGCGAGCCGGGTGGCGGGGCGGCAGCCCGCCGGCAGGGCTAGGGAATGGGGCGCGGCACGGCCGGCGAGCCGGGTGGCGGCGGGCAGGGCTAGGGAACGCGGCGCAGCGCGGCCGGCGAGCCGGGCGGCGGCAGCCCGCCGGCAGGGCTAGGGAACGCGGTGCGGCGCGGCCGGCGAGCCGGGCAGCGACGGCGGCAGCCCGCCGGCAGGGCTAGGGAACGCGGCGCGGCGCGGCCGGTGAGCCGGGCGGCGGCAGGCAGGGCTAGGGAACGCAGCGCGGCGCGGCCAGCGAGCCAGGCGGCGGCGGCGGCAGCCCGTCAGCAGGGCTAGGGAACGCGGCGCGGCCGGCGAGCCGGGCGGCGGCGGCGGCAGCCCGCCGGCAGGGCTAGGGAACGCGGCGCGGCGCGGCCGGCGAGCCTGGCGGCGGCGGGCAGGGCTAGGGAACGCGGCGCGGCGCGGCCGGGGAGCCGGGCGGCGGCGGGCAGGGCTAGGGAACGCGGCGCGGCCGGCGAGCCGGGCGGCGGCAGGCAGGGCTAGGGAACGCAGCGCGGCGCGGCCGGCGAGCCGGGCGGCGGCGGCGGCAGCCCGCCAGCAGGGCTAGGGAACGCGGCGCGGCCGGCGAGCCGGGCGGCAGCGGTGGCAGCCCGCCGGCAGGGCTAGGGAACGCGGCGCGGCGCGGCTGGCGAGCCTGGCGGCGGCGGGCAGGGCTAGGGAACGCGGCGCGGCCAGCGAGCCGGGCGGCGGCGGGCAGGGCTAGGGAACGCGGCGCGGCCGGTGAGCCGGGCGGCGGCGGCGGCAGCCCGCCGGCAGGGCTGGGGAACGCGGCAGCGGGGCGGTGCTGACGGGAGAGGGGGGCCAGCGAGCCCGGCGGCGGCGGCAGCACCACCCGACCAGCCCCGCCGAGCCGTGGCGCTGAGCTGGGCTACCCGGCCCCGTCGGCAACCATGAGCGGGCCGAGCCTTCCTGGCCCCGCCCCGAGCCAGTAAAGCCCGCTATGCCGCGATCCTGTTACTAATTGGCCAATTTGTGAAAGCTGCGCACGGATTCTCGCGACGAATGAAAGTGCGGCTAATATTCGGGGTGCGGCTTATCTATTGACAAAGACAGCAACATTGTCGAGGCACCGGAAGTGCGGCTTATAATCCGTGCGGCTTGTATTCGTGAAACTACTGTACTTGAAAAACCGAAGAAAGTAGAAACCCACTAGCTCTTTTTAGACTGGACCAAAATTAAAACAGTCTTGTCTAGGAAGAAACATACCAGAAGCATTGTCTTCTCAAAAGCACATCTATGCCTCTTGCCACTTACAAAATAGTGCTGGGAGCCAGTTTCTCTGGTTGATTTCTCATGCTACACTGAGCAAACCAGCTTGTCTCACATTTGTTCCTCAGTAAGCTGGGCATACTATTTCTTGAAAACCTTATAGACAGGGAGCATTGTGTCTAAAGTGTATGAATTTAGTTACGCAATATTAACTGGATCATTAATAATTCAGATTGCACTAGCTCATAGGACCACTGTCTGAAAACAGAATCTAATTGTTGCAGGCACTTCACAAATACAAGGACTCAGAGTTCAGCCTAGTCTAGACAGTGAACAGAAAGACTAGCAGATGTAGAGAGTAGGAGCACAAGACTGCAGTGACAGTACCAAAACAAATATCTGAACATGATTTTCATCTATTTCCACTGATGCCATATTATCTTGCAATCTGATATCTCGGTATCTTTGTTAAAAGCCACAGCCTGATTTGAGCCACAAATCTGTCTCCCAAAACCTATCTTGGATATATCTGTCTCAGTCAATTATTTTTGATTTCACCTTGCCTTCTTCTTGCCAGTCCCTGTATATATGAGAGTTGTTTGTTGTTATGGACATTCCTTGCCTTAAAAAACACACAGTCACATCCTTCCACACAGTTTACTGCTAATTGGACCACATTTATCGTGTTTTTTTGGCCTTGGATTTCTATTAGCTCAGCTCTTTCCTGCTATAGTAGAATTCCTACTAGCCCAGCTCTCCTACGCTGTAAAAGATCTTAAGTTAGACAAAGGCCTGGTGTTACAGCCGCTTTTCAGGGACTTCTAGTATGATACTTGCATAGTTTTGATGTTTATGCCCTGGGCATGCATTAAAAAATACTAAAATACTCTTTTTTATTTTTATTTTAACAAATCACATCAAAGCAAGAACTTGGTCAACAATAGGAATCCCAGAGGAGGCAGGAAATGTTTCACTCAGACATTTGGGGTCCTGCGTCATGAGAGTCACATCACAAATGTGCACACATTAAATACACCATATAACTAAATAAAAATGCAGTGAAACAAATGGCTTTAAAAACAAGTTTCATCAATACCAGGCAACTTGGTCAGGTAGAACTCTCTTCATCTGCCATGCTAGAAGTGGATATGTCATAAGAAAGAGGCACATATAGTAAGTATTATACATATAGATATAGTACATATGTACTCTGAGAAAGAGATATTAAAACTCATAAAATACTAGACACATCATTAGTTGCACTTGAATAAAGAGATTAAAATACACAATCTTTTGGATCACTCCAGATGAAAGTAACCTAATGGCCTATCCAACTTCTAAGTTTATTGATTGTATTATCCTGAAAAGAACATGGAATCCAGATCAAGACTGGATTTATATACCTTGCACACAGTAGCCCGGGGCAGTCTCTGGGACAGAAGACAGCCTGCTGTGCAAGTATTGCATGGATCCTATTTGTCATTGTAGCAACAAATAGAGTCTAGCATGAGTCCAAGAAGGAGGCACTGTACATGGCTTACTGACTTTTTAAGCATCTAGTTATTTTATGTGCTTCTAGCAAAAAAGAATTACCTCTTTTCACCTCTTATGTGTGTTTCATGATAAATAGAATTGACACTGAATGGTGGAGTCTGAAAAAGTTCTGTTTTCTGGATACTTCAATTCAATGCTGTCTTCCTTCTTACCAAGACAACTGCAGAGTATTTTTTCTCAATGGTCAGAAATTCATCTCCATTCATACACCATTGCCATGTAATACTGAATCAAGACCCTGTCTTAAATCAGAATATGTTTACAAACATTATCTTCATAGCAGAGAACCACCAGGTATTCTGCAGTGTTTATTTTAGGCTAATATGGAGTTTTATATTGCCCCTAGGCATCTCCTTTCCACATTTGGTATATATGGCACAAAGATTCTTTGCTTAAGAAAGCTGAGTTGTATCTCACGTGTAATGAAAAGTAAAATTAATCTCTCCTCATCAATAATGGGGCAGTGTTGCCTGCAGCTGGAGGGAGGTAGTCCAGCCCCTGTCCTCTACTCTGCTGATCCCACACTTGGAGTGAGGAGTGCAGTTCTGGTCTCTCCAGTTTGGGAAAGACATGAACATATTGGAGAGAGTATATTCAAGGGCGAAAAGTTATTAAAGGACAGAAGCATCTCTTCTATAAGAAAAGTGTGAGATGAGACTATTTTCTTCTAGAAGGGAAGATTCACAGTGTCTTATCAATATACATAAACATTCAAAGGGAGGGAGACAAGAAGATGGGGCCAGGCTCTTTTCAGTGGCACTCATAGACAGAATCAGAGGCAGTGAGCCCTCACTGACATATACATCTCTCTTAAACACAGGGAGAAGTGTTGGAGCATTTGAACAATGGAACAGGCAGTTTAGAGAGATTATATAATATCCATCCTTGGAGACACTCAACTCCTCATTAGACCCAGAGCTAAGCAACCTGCTGAAGCTCATCATGCTTAAGCAGGAGAAATTGACTGGATGATCTCCATAGGTCTTTTCCAGTATCTCCTATAAATCAATAAGAATGACAATATCTTCCCTTAAGTTCTGTTCATTGGGTTCTACTTTGCCAAATGTCACCCTTTCATCATCCTGGCTCAGTTGCACAGGGTGTGTGAGGCTTTGGAGTGACTGTCACTGAGTTGCATAGATGTAACTCATGATAAGTGTGTGATATAATTTGCAGGGTGATGGCAGCTCCTCCATGCTATCACAGGGAGTGGTTTGTCTAGTAAATAGAACTTCTCATCTGCTGATATGAAGAAAACTGCGTAGCAATGTAAGAACAGCTATAGTATTTTTTAAACTATTTTTTTTCCTTTGATTTCACAAATGTTTTTGGGGATGTGCTGAGTATGCACAACACTGTATTTTTTCCCAGAGGTCACTGGTTATATGCCATCAACTCTTTGGATAAAGCATGAAATCATCCTGACATGACGGAGAAAGCTTTGCAAGATGAAGTGTTTCAGAATAAAGAGTAGCCTGAGGCTGTGGCACTTGATACAGCCTCGGAAATTTATCCATGGAAGATCTTCACAAGGAAGAAATATTCACTAGAGGATTGTGATGGGAAGAGTAACATAGGACCAAGGCTGTGACTGACAAACAGGCAGCGGTTGTTAGGAGTGTAATGTTATTCCACCATGAATCAGTTTAGGAGTATGTTGGCACAGCCAAAAGCCTGGCAGCAGGTAGAAGTACAAAACACAATTCAAGTTTGCAAACTCAGGTACTGAAAGTCATGTAATCACTGAAATCAAAGTAAAGTATGGGTTGTAATACTGATCCTGACCCAATACTCAGGCAGTGAGCCATGCCAATCGTTGGGCTGGTTTAACCTTAGCACTCATATTAGCTAGCAGAATGCTCACTTGAATGCATCAGTGTGAGGTGAATCAGCCCTTTCGTTAGAGCACACAAATATGTAGAGTCAAGACATCTGAAATACAGGTCAGCAATTTTCATAATCTTTCTCTTCCAATGCTTACCAGGAATAAAGGCCAACAGTAAGTCTGGGGCTTGGAATCATATAAATGCATGTCATTACCTAAGAAAACTTAAAATGGCCTATTTACTGGCTTTAATACCTGCTTTTAGTTTTCCCTTATGGAGTTGCATCTTACTAAACTATTCCTTACAGTGAATTAAAAAAAATAAAAAAAAAAAAAAAGGGCTTGCTGGAGATCCTTTTAGGAAGCCAGATGTAAGCATCAAGCTACATGCAAAAACCTTCATGTTATTACTCTGTTGCATTCTCTATATTGAAACGCCTGACATTTCCAGTCCCTCTGTTAGCACTGGAGTCCTTGTTTCTAGGTCACTGACCCTGGACAATGCACAAGACTTGCATATAGTCTGCAGTGTAGCAGAGCTCTGCACTTGAATCAATTATCAGAGTTTTCTTTGTTGATTAAATGAGATCCTACTCATCACCAGATTTTTAAAACCTCAGCAGATTATTATGGTGGAGAATGTCTGACAAGTTTGGTTGTGGGGATTATAGCGTTACACATAGGCGACAAATCTGGACCACTCAAAAGAAAGAAAAAAAGGAGAGGCTGGAGCAGGATTTTCCAGATCCTAATTGAGAACTCAGTTCTGATGACTCCTCTGTTCACTGATAGTCTCTACAGGATGTCATTTTACTCTTGGGTTTTGAAAATCATGGATCCTGAACTTTCACAATAGGGCCATGAACTTAATTATTGTATTCACTCTTCCAAAGTGAAATTAGAATTTAGAGACTACATCAAGCAAAAAAGAACTTCATCAAATGTTCTGCGAAAAACACAAAGGTGTTCATCTGTAGCCTTTGTTTTATCTCATTGGCAAAAAGATGTACTGGGAATTTGTAAAATTCTGTTTTGAAGAAACTCTGGTCATTAATAAATATGTATGTGTAAGCAAAAAGTAAAAAAATTGTGACAAAGTGTAATTTCAATTCTGAATTTCTGTTTATTTTTTCTCAGCACCTTCTACAACACTGAATGGCTGCATTACTACTTTTATAAAAAATATTTGTGATTGGGCAATGGAGATGCACTGTGCTAAGTACCACACATTTTCCCATAAGTTTACACTGATGCATTTAAGCATGGGTTAATTCCAAGTCATAACAACCTATTGTTCCTTTGTCCATGTACTAAAAAAGCCATAGCTCCCAGGGCAGACAAGAGAAGTGCAATTTTTCCTTCACAATCCTCTCTTCTACCTCCTTGTTGAGATTGCAAAACAGTTTCCTTCTGCAGATGAAAACCAAACCACAAATATTGAATAAGATGCTTTCAGTACATTACTGATAGATGAATAACAATAAGTACTTCAGCAAGAAAACAACTTTTCTGCCATGCTGTTACCAATTTCAACAGAAACAGCCTTTGGGGCCTCATCATACCAATTGAACAGTACCATCTTCAATTCATGTGGAATCCTACCAGTGTCACATTTTATTTTAGCTTTCACTGAGAAACAGCAAGCTTCCATCTTCTTTTAGTGTGGAGAATAGCTCATCCGATTGTTAAACTTAAAAACACATTGTTGATTTTTTCTGGAATTTTGCATTATTCAAGGTTAGCTTTACAAAAAAAAAAACCCCAAAAAAGCATTTTTTTTTCTCAAAAGACACTAACCAAACAAAAAAGATAGAAAATGTTTCCATATTTTGCCACCTATTATGTAACAACATTAACACTTAGGCTTGTAGTTAGTTTCTGAAGTGAAAGCCCATATTACTTCTCTTACTAATGTGGGATATGAACCAGTTTCAGTATGAATTATATTCCTTTTGGAAAACAGTGGAAATGTTTCCAAAGGTGTGCAAGCCCCCAGTGGGACAAAAGTCTGGTGAGTGGATTGTATGAGTGTGAAATCCTCTGGGATACAAAACATAGTGTGTGCTAGCAGACATCTTCAAACTTCCACTGCCACAATAAGCACATACTGCTTAGCACATGTGAAATGAGCCAAACTGCACTGGTTATTTCATGTTTTCATACACTCATCTATACCATACCATGACCCTCATAAGGCCCAAACCACTTGAATACAAATGAAAACTAAATATAAATATATTATATATTAAAAAGTATTATTATATATATGTATATAACATAAATATATTAAATATAAAATACAGCAATTCTCCTGCTTTATGTACCCACTCTGCCTTCTCTTGCCATCATCAATTAACAAGACATTGATTTTGTTGTTCTTTCTTAATATTTTTTCTGATGGTCAATCACATTGGACTCCTTGAAGACACAGCTTGATGCAGTCTGTGGCCCCAAGCAAACAGAAAAGTTCATAAAATAAACTTGAAAGGGGTGATCTTCTCTGATACTGGGTAACATTAGGGGAAAAAAGGTTGATAGATGATCAATTAACCTGAACAATAAGAGGAGAAAAGATCTCACAAAACCCAAGAAAGCATCTAACAAACTTTGAGAAAAGATCTAACAAATGTCAAGGAAAGGAAAATCACATAACTTGTGATCTGGACCAATAGACACACTCTGGAGATGTGCCCCTGCTGTGGCTGTGCTGGACAGACCTCTTGGCAGAAGCACACCACTTATCTTGATGGTGACAGGTACCCACAACTGCAGACTCAGGCATATTACAGTGGAGAGTCTAGAGAAGATCTCATCATCTGAAGTTTGCATTCCTTCATCCTGTATTTTCTCTGTGGTCTGCTCCTAGCCACTGCTTATGCCAACAACTTCCTTCCAACAACTTGCCAGTGATCACAGCCCCAGAATAAGTTTCACACATTTTAAAACTGGAGACAGTTGGGAGGAGGACTTGGGGCTTTCTGATAGCACTTCAGCACCTGGACTACACCAGGGTTTGGGTATTCATTCACTCATAAACCCAGACCACAGGGTATCATGCAGCATTGCCACAATGGGTAAAATGGGTACATTCCCCAGATGATCCTGGTGAGAGGAGGTGTCAGCATCCTCCTTTAAAGCCAGCATGATGAACATAACTACGAGTCCTCCCAGGACAGGTAGCAGACCTGTGCCTAAATTTTGCCTGGTGCTCTCCCAAGGTCTGCATTACAGCCATTTTCATACCTGCAGGCCACCCTGAACTTTTCAGCCACTAATTTGTACACTTCAACAGCGCCAAGGTTTCCTTGCTAGGGAGACAGAAGTGTTCTTGGACACAGATATAGGAAATCTCCCAAAATATCATCAAGGGTAGTGAAGTCAAGGCATTGGTTCTTGGCAACAGTTTTCAGCTGTGCTACTCTAAATCTGAAAGCTTTGAATTAACCATTGATTATTCAGTGTCCTTGGGTCAAAGAGTACTACCTACATGTTAACATTCCCTGCCCCTCACTCTCCTTTTCCTTAACCATTTTACTTTAGCCTCCTCAGAGTCAGGAAGAGATTCAGGCCACAGGTACTCTTGTGTCACTTGGCAACTCACAGGGACAAATAGAAATAATATGAGAAATTATGCAGGAACAAGAATAAATGGCATATAACCATGGTTGCAGTAACATGTACTACCACTTGCAGGAGACAGAAGAAGGGGTACTGTGGTGCTTCTTTCCATTCACAGTCAAGTGAGGAATTTTACGTTTCACAGTTTCAGCCCCACTCATGACAAATATATTGTATGTACAGGACTGGTCAGAAGCTTGACTGAAGTAAAATGTCCAATGTGCACATCACAATAAAACAGCATCAACTGCAGCAGTGGACCACACTTCCTCTTAATGTACACTTAGTTCTAGTAGTGAACCATCTCAGAAAGATCTCTCTGCTTAGTAGCCCCATGATGATGCAATATTTTCTCTACTTATTTTAAACTGCCTATTCAAGCAGGCAGACAAACAGAAGCTAATACAAAATAATTTTAATACTTTTGCCTTTTCCTACTTAGTGACCCAGATATGTACATTTCTTTGATCAAAATGTGCAAAAGAATATATATACACAAATTTGTTTATATATATTTTCTGATCATCTCAAAAATTTAAGTCAATTCTAGTCCTATGATACTTTTGAGTTAAATTATTCATTGAAAATCTGAGGAACAGTAACATTCAGTAAATAAATAACATTTGATAATTAACAACATACTTATTCTCAGTTATAATGTTCACTATCTGTGAAAGGCAGCGATCTCTTTTATGGCCTGAGATCACTCACTGCACAGTCGTGGTGGTTTGAGAGTTCTTACTTTTCAGCCTGGGCACCGAAGGAAGATTCAGAAGCCATTTTCTGAGGTTTCCAAGGTTGTTTATTCTTTCTTATCAAAGGAATTTTCTCTCTGACTTCCAGTGGTTCATCCTGCAGGTCGGTTGAGTCTCTCTGCCTGCCCTCCTGGGCAGGACTTATCTTTTATACTCTAAATTATGCATACAGTGTTTAAAATTACAGTAATTTCACGAATACAAGGCGCACCAATTTGACCAAAAGTTTGGTGGAAACCCGGAAGTGCGGCCAATATTCCGGGGCGGCTAATACATTAACAAAATTCTAAAAGCTGCCAACACGGAAGTGAGAGCCCGCGGCAGCCCCAAGCCAAGCTGGAGCCCGGCCGGCCCCGGCAGAGGTGGGAAAGCCTGGCAGAGGCGGGGCCAGCAGTGTGGGGGGCGGGCGGCAGAGCCTGAGCCAGCAGGGCGGGGCAGGGGGGGCGGCAGAGCCCGGGCCAGCATGGCGGGGGAGCCCGGGAGAACTGGGGCTAGCAGTGCAGGGGAGCATGGCAGAAGCAGGAAGGCCGGCGGGTGGGGCTGCCTGGCAGCGGGGGAAGCCCAGCAGAATCGGGGCCAGCAGCATGGGGGTGCCCGGCGGTGCGGGGGCCTACAGTGCCGGCCAGGGCGAGGAAACGCGGTGGTGGTGCAGACGGGACGAGGCGGCCGGCGAGCCTGGCGGCGGCCGCCCCGCCAGCACAGCCTGGCAGCGGCGGCAGCCCTGCCGGCCGGGCGAGCAAACATGGCGCGGGGCGGCCGGCGTGCCTCGCAGCGGTGGCGGCGGCTGGCCCGCCAGCAGGGCGAGTAAACGCAGCAGCAGGGCGGCCGGCGTGCCTCGCAGCGGCGGCGGGGGCCGGCCTGCCGGCAGGGTGAGTAAACACAGCAGCAGGGCAGCCGGCGTGCCTCGCAGCGGCGGCGGGGCCGGCCCACCGGCAGGGCGAGTAAACGCAGCAGCAGGGCGGCCGGCGTGCCTCGCAGCGGCGGTGGCGGCTGGCCCGCCGGCAGGACGAGCAAACGCGGCAGCGAGGCGGTGCTGACGGGAGAGGGGGGCCAGTGAGCCCGGAGGCGGCTGCAGCACCACCCGGCCCCGTCGGCAACCATGAATGGGCCGAGCCTTCCTGGCCCCGCCCCGAGCCAGTAAATCCCGCTATGCCGCGATCCTGTTACTAATTGGCCAATTTGTGAAAGCTGCGCACGGATTCTCGCTACGAACGAAAGTGCGGCTAATATTCGGGGTGCGGCTTATCTATTGACAAAGACAGCAACATTGTCGAGGCACTGGGGGGGCGGCTTATAGTCCGTGCGGCTTGTATTCGTGAAACTACTGTAATCTCCAATATATGACACTTACATTGCATTGTCCAGTTTTCCGTTAAACCAATCCAGAATTGACATCCTAACCCAAAAGATGGATGACATGAAGAAGAAAGACATACCACACCCTAATTCCTCCATCTTGTGTTCAGACCCCTAATACAAACAATTTTTAAAACTTCACTTTTCTACTTTTTAACACCCTAATTTATACTCTACTTATTTTTTGCGACTTTGTAATTCTTTGTATAAGGATGGTAATTTTTGCCAGAGACTTAAATCAAGCTCACAGGGGTTTTGGGCACCTTGCCAAGGCATCTGAGCCCCCTGCCCAGGTTCCAGGGAAGTCACGGGAATATTCTGGGTTCCCACAACTATCAGTTATACATAATTATATATACTCTATTGTATATTTATGTACATATATATACATTACTCACAGGCTATTTTTATTTTGCTTGTATAGGTAGGTCTCACTTGTGACCACATTTCAGATTTGACATGTACAGTAAATTCACGAATACAAGCCGCACTGAGTATAAGCCACATCTCTGAGTGTTGGCAAATATTTCGTTTTTTGTCCATAAATAAGCCGCACCTGAATATAATCTGCTCTGTCATTCGCAGCGAGGACCCGCGTGCAACAAAGTTGCCAAATAGTAACAGAATGGCGGCAGGGCGGGGTTTACTGGCTCAGCTAAGGCTGTGCAGGCTCGGCCCGCTAGGGGCTGCTGACGGGGCCAGGAAGCCCAGCCCGGCGCTGCCGCTTGGCGGGGCCACTGGGGGCCAGCCACCACTGCCACTGGGCTCAGTCACCATGGCCCGGCGCTGCCCTGTGGTGGCAGGCAGGGATGGAGACCGCCCCGCTCCCGCGGCGGCGGGCGGGGACGGAGCACCCCGCTGCCTCCCAGAGCCGCAGCAGTGGTGGCCCGGGTCCCCCGCTGCCTCCCAGAGCCGCGGCAGGGGCAGCCCGGGTCCCCCCTCTCCTCCCCGAGCCGCAGCAATGGCGGCGCGGGGCCTCCCTGTCTCTCCCCTGGGCTGCGGTAGAGGAGGTAAGGAGGGAGCTCTCCCGCCTCTCTCCCCGCCCCCCGTGCTGCCTGCAGGCAGCCAGGCTCCACCCGTGGTGCAACAGAGTAGCAATTTGTAACAATCCCAAAATGCCGACTTTGCAGCAGCTCGGCTCGGCACTCTGGCTGGCACTTCTGAGGTTGTAAATGTCAGAAAATTATTCACATATTAGCCGCTCCTGATTATTAGCCACGTTTCCGGTTTAGGAGCAAAATCTTAGTCAAATTGGTGCAGCTTGTATTCATGAAATTACTGTACATCACGTAAGTTTTAACTTCTAGCTACTTTTGTGAATCAAACACCTTCCCTTCACAACAGACATCACAATTTTGCAAAATTGCTACAGAGGACTAAATAATTTTCTGGACCACAGGTACGAAAGGTTCCTAGAGGATATCAGTAGTGTGTGTCAATAAGAAATCCCATTTTTGGAAGAAAAACAATCCAAATGTTTCTCCAAAACCATAAATAAACACTAACATCTCAAACATGAAATGAATTTCAGAGCATAATCAAGTATTTTCCTCCTGAATTATAATGGCCAGATGAAAATATTTGAGGCATCTTGTAAGCAAAATCATTAATTACTGAATATATCTTAAATCTTAATTGTTTTATTTCCATAGCTGATAGTAATTATAATAGTAATTTTTATGCTATATATTGTGCTTCAAATATTTGGCAGCAATGTACTTTCCTGAGCACAATAACTGCCTTTATGGACATCAGAAACTGCTGAATAAACGGGGAAGAAAGCAAACTGAAATTGATTAAAATAGTTCACAGCTCATAGGAAACCAAAATTTAAAATCTGAAAGGAAACCAAAAGCTAAAACTGAAATACACCAGTGAAACTGAAGTTAACAACACTTGTTTCCCTTTATTTTGAAGTTATCCACACTCATTTTAGGACCCTTCCTGACCACATAGCACAATTTGGGTTTTAAAGTCAGAAGTATAGTGTGCCATAGAAGTAAAGCCACAAAAAGACAACTGAAAAAATACAGAAGGAGTAACTCTGTAGATGTCTTGCTTCTAAAAAGCAATCATATGATTTATCAGTTATGAACAAGAACTTTTCTCATTAAGAAAATCTGATCATAAAAAATTCTCCAGTAGCTGAAGGCTCAGAAAACAGACCCGGTAAGTTCACTGAGCAAAGTATACATATCTGCACATAAAGTAAACAAGAATTGAAAAGAAGTAGTTATCTAGATAAGTTTCTAAATATATTTTACCAAAACTGATCAAGTGACATCTTTATAAAAATAAGCATTTTGACCCACTAAGTACTACAACTCTCACCTAAGCCTTTCTTCACTGCTATTAAAATGACAGATTTTGAATACTGGAGATTATTTTGTAAACTTAGTTGGCAACTATAGTATTAAGGCCTGAAGTTAAATTAGGCATTGTCTTCTCTGGTGAAACATTTTTCCCTTTAATAATTGGATGGAAAATTAATTAGAATAAATTGTTTACTATATTGACTCCAGCTGTATGGAAAATAGAGCATATCAATTTGGATTGTTGTTCTTTTCTTACTTGTTAATAAAGATGCTTTTAACAAAGATGCTAAGCTGAACTTAGCAATATACCTGAGAAGGCTGAGTTAGAAAAACTTTGGTAGTTTAGACAAGAAGCCCATTGATGTGACCCTCATTTTTCCCTGTGATCCATTTTTATGGATCTCTGAGCAGCAAATTGAAGTATTATTTCAATGCAAACAACTGAACAGCAGGCAAGCCATTTTAACCAGCAACACAAAAATACAAGGCTTTGAAAACTAAATGACAGTGACCATCTGCTGACAGAGACATTATAACTAACCATCTCCTTCTGGCAAAATATTTTAAGATAATGCTATAATGGTTCGTAGATATCTTTTGCTAACTTTTGCTGGCAAAGAGTGAGAAGAAATCTCTGGTCCTGCAGGTAATGGTACAAAAAGGTGACCTGGAATCTGACTGACCTAATGTTAAAGCAAGAAGGGAAGGATTAGGAAGGTCAACAGCTTCCTCTGCCATCACTACCTCCTGTCTCTTGAATAAGATGGAGAACGGGGTGAACATGCATTTCTTACCACAGGAACCAGGACTTTTGTGAGTACGGTTGATGCAAGCATGTACTTATTAACTTTATGGAAAGAAAATATATTTCTTCCAGTCTAAAAAAGATTAAAATTAAAATCTGAAACTTGTAAACTACTATGAAATGAGAACATGAGTCTCTGGTCAGGTTTAGCCATAAAGACATCTTTAACAAAGGGGCTGCTGAGTCTATTTCGTGTGGAATATGCCCTTCCAAAGGTACCAGCATGATCAGAAGCTACCCAAGGGATCAAGTTCCACTATGGATATTGATCCTCCTCTATAAATATTTTCTGTTGTTTTTGACCGTCTGCACCGCTGTGTCTCTAGTTATCATTCAGACCCTTGAAAGACACTGGTATATTTTAACAATGTAGTGCTCTTTGGTCATACACAAAAAGAGAATTTTACATCAGTATTACTACAACAAAACACATGGAACATTATCTTCTGGTCCTAGAATACATATATTTGGCCACAAGACTTCTAATGTCACCTGTTCTTTTGGATGCCTTTTATATTACATTGATTTCCATGCCAATGTTCTCATTATGATTTACCCTCTGCTTTGGTAATATTACAATTAATCAAAAAAGTTTATGGATGCAAAAGTCTTGAAAATTACTGGTTGATTTCTGTTATCAAAGAAGAACAAATATATTTTTTCCAAAAAAGTGAGCCTTACAGTCTTGTGTTTCTGTTTGACAGAGACCTGTAATGTTTTCCTTGCATATTTTCATTTGAATTAATACAGGCAGAAAGAAACCATTATGAATAACTGATGATTAAGATTGTCAGATCATGAACAGCAAAATCACTGTCATTCTTATTTTTAAGACCATCAGTTTCCCTTATGAGCATTTAAACATATCACCCAGCATTTTGTTACAAACAGATACCTCACTCTGTTTCTTTGTAGAAGCTAACAAGTCTAGTCGTCAGTCTAAAGCCCACCATCAGCTCTTTTCTAGCTTCTGATTAAAACGAGGTTATCTTATTGAAAAGAATATTATGGCAAGTGTCATGGCAATTGAGAACAATGCCCAGGAATCCCTTTGCTAAAACAACTTTCGAAGCTCTGAGTAAGAGACCCTGAGCTTCTCCCACAGGGCTTATCATTGTCCTTAGGTTTAAAGAGACATCACTAAAAATCCTGCCTTAGAAACACCTTTAGAGCTGTGCCACCCACCATGGTAATGGTTGTTGTCTCGTTCCTAATAGAGGCTGTCATATGGGGAGGGTGCAGCTCCTGCTGTGTCAGGAGGCCAGTGCCCACATCCAGCCTTGCTCCACCTCTCCTGGCATTGCACTGTGGGGTCCCCTGCCCGGCTGTAGTTATGCTTTTTGGAGGTGAGAAAGCTGTGGCCAGTTGAAAAATAAAACAATGGCAAGAACTGAGTGCAAAGACTACAACAAAAAAGAATGCAGACATTATCCTCGAGGTAGATAGTGCTTTCATAGAGCACAGTCCAAAGAAACCCCCAAAACATAAGCATACCATCTTTGACAGGAAATCCACAGTGGTGGTAACAAACAACAAACCAGGGATGCTGGAAACATAAACTACCTCTTGATTTACATTGGCTGGTTTTTTTTTCTAAATCAGTGTTTGGTACCTCCAAGAACAATAAAGTTATTGAAAAAGTTTTTCTGGCAGATTAATATGAAATATTTTCAGTCTGTGTCCTGTCTTTTCTGAGTTTGCCACTTAAACACCACTGAACACTGCAGCATTGGTTTAATGACTGAGATCCCCAATGAGATTCAGTATTAGAAGAAAAGAAACATGGTAAGTCAGTAAGAGAGGGCTAACTGTTGACAGGCAGAGAAGCATAAGAGAAGAGAGAATTTGCCATCCAAGATAGGAGAGGCTATTTGGAAACTTCTACTCAGGTACCAATGGGTCCGCATGACTTTTCAGCAGATGGCACTACACTCCTAGTGTTGGACTTTATATGTGCCAGTCACTTGGACTCCCAGAACAGGACTGCCTCCCTCTTTATGGACGTGATTACAAAACACTTTGTAATTGTCTGAGAAACAATGACCAAGCAGAATTAATTCCCCCTAAAAATGCAAACGGCTCTTAAATTATGAAAGTCAGCAAATGTTTACACTTATAAACAAATTACCAATTATTTTGCAAATGTAATCTGACTATACTCTATTTTAGAAACACATTGTGAAAATACCAATGTCAGGTAACACTAGTTATTTACTAGAACACTTGTTTGTGAGATGTCAAACAATATAAAAGCACTGGAGAAAGAATAAAATATCTTTTGACATATACACCTATTAACACCAAAAGCAAATGCAAATTGCATAAATTTTATTAGGGCCTTACAAGTCAAAGACACTTTTTAAAAGAAAATAACATAATCTACTGAGCAAAGAGAAAATGCAAAGAAGTTTTTTCCTGCTGAGAACAACAGGCATTACAATGGAAGAAAAAAATCATTCCTACCTTGGGCAAGGACATGCTACATCTTTCAACGGTGATGACAGGAAATTTCAAGCAATTCCTTTTAATTACATGAGGCAGGCTCTCCATGCATATTACAAACACATTTTCATTTTTAAAAAAAAGCTTCCTTCTTGAGATAGATGCAACCATACAAAGAAAATTAGTTCAGGTGACTAAAAACCCAATTTCAAAACCCCCAAACCTCTAGGGAGTTCAGCAGTGATCAAAATAATAGTTTTGAAAGCACCTAACCAAGACAGTTTGATACTACACATAAAATAGGCACTGTGATTCATGGTAGATCATCCTTCTCACTCCTAGTTTAGTTTTTCAGCTGCATGAGATTACACTGGATTCCTACACTGCAATACGTACTATAGGTGCACCAACATTGACTTCTAGAAAATACAAAATCCTTATTTGACTCACCTCTAAGAAAGTAAGAATGTGACAGTCCAAAAACCAACTACTGGTTCAGTTTGTTTTTATTTCACATGAATTCTAAATAAAACTTTTCACCTTCTTTTTCTCCTGAGACTTTCATGGTTTTCATGTTTCTACAGAGACCAGACTACCTAAAATGTTGAAGTAGTACAGTTTTTTATAAAATGCAAATTCCAAATTTTCCCTCAGCTCCAGACATGATTTTAAGCAGAAAAATTTACCCTACATGAGAAAATGAAAATTGCTAGTAAAAAGGGGTTTTTTTAAAATAGAAAGGAAAAAAGAAAATGGTACACTAGGGTAGTTTCCAAAATGCCATAGATGATCAAAGAAAATATATTAAGGCATGTGTATGTCAGAATCAGTCGAAAGTCCTAATAATAGCAGCATGGAATATGTCCTACATCTATACTCTTATAAAAAAAGCCTTAGTATTTTAACATCAGTGAAACTCAGCAGATGCATTTTATAAAGGTCTACTAATCAAGTTAGATTTAGAGCAGAGATGCTTCTGCTTACACAGAAAGCAGGACAGGTAGTTTTTTTCTCCTGCATTAATTTAAATTTTAATCTGTTTTGCAGAATTTACCAAGCAATTAGTATGAGGCCATGGTTGAACCACATGAAATACTTAGCACCAGATCATGTGAAGATGCTTCTTATATTCCAAATCTGTGCTTTACTGCATTTCATGGTCCAGCACCATCTGATATGTTATTTGTTATTAAAACTCTCTTCACAGCAGGATTTCTATGGTTAACTTTCTACAGGGAGAATACTCAGAAGCCAGGCTAAGCGCTGTTGATTTTCTGTATATACCACATCATAATCTGCAGAAAGACCTTGACAAACTAGAGGGCTGTACAATCACCAACAGCATGAAATTTTACAGAGAAAAATGTCAGATTCTGCACTTGAGGTCAGCCCTGGATGCATGGACACACTGGGAAATGAGACGCTGAAGTGCAGTGCCATGGAAAGGGACCTGAAATCCCGGTCAGTGGCAAGTTGAACATAAGTCAGCAGTGCCCTGGCAGCCAGGAGGGCCAAGTGGGTCCTGGAGGGCATCAAGGACAGCATCACCAGCTGGGCAAGGGAGGGATTGTCCTGCAGACTCTGAGCTGGGGCAGCCTCACCTCGAGAGCTGGGGGCAATTTTGGGTGCCACAGGATGCAAGAAGGATATAAAGTTATTAGAGATCGTCCAGAGGGGGGCCATGAGGATGAGCCTTATGATGAGTGGCTGAGGGCATTTGGTTTGTTCAGCCTGAAGAAGAGGAGACAGAAGGGAGACCTCACTGCAGTTACAACTTTCTCATGAGGCCAAGAGAACTCTCTCTGTGGTGGCCAGTGACATGGTGTTGTGGGTTGGCGAGGTTTAGAAATTTTTCCCATTATTATGTTAAGCTAGCCGGGATGGCTCTCCTATTAGCCGTTAAGAGCTGGAGATAAAGGACTAGCTGAAGCAATGATGGCCCATTAGGGAAAGGTGGAGTCCTGCTTTTGGGTTCGGCAAGTAAGAGGACACTGGGGGTAGGAGAACTCTACAGCTCGCCGGCCGAACTCGAGGAGAGAGGTTCTTTTTCTCCTGTTGGGATCAGGCTTCTTGGATTTGGACTGCTAAAGCTTCCTGCTTCCTCTGAACAACTAGGAACTGGGACACCCACGGTGAGCAGAATTTCCTTCCTCACCCTTTTCTTCCACCTGGGGCGGAGAGGCCACCTGGACCCCTCCCCTGCCCCTGCAGCAGCTGCGACTAAGAAGCCGCCCGCCCTGGTCCATCGGAGAGCCATCGGTGACTGAAAAAAGGGACTGGGACTGAATTCCATTCTGTTCTGTCACTGTTTTTTTTCTTTCGTATAGCTGATGCTGTTTTTGTTTGTCTTATAAATATTTCAGTAAAGAACTGTTATTCCCAACCTATACCTTTTTTGTGCCTGCGAGTTCCTGAATTTCCTTTTCCTGGTAATACTGTCCCTTTAAACCGGGACAGATCTTGGCGCCCGAACGTGTGGCACGAGGTTAAGGAATAACAGTTCTTCAGTTGCCTGAGATTGTTTTTTTTTTGTGTGTGCTAGCAACATGTGGTCCAGTTTAATCTGGTTTGGGCTGCACTGGAAAAGGGTGAGGCTCCAGAACACCTGCAATACATAGATGACATCATTGTGTGGGGGAACACGGCAGTGGAGGTATTTGAGAAAGGAGAGAAAATCATCCAGATTCTGCTGAGAGCCGGCTTTGCCATTAAAAAGAGCAAAGTCAAAGGACCTGCCCGAGAGATCCAGTTCCTGGGAGTAAAGTGGCAAGATGGACGGCGCCAGATCCCCACTGAGGTCATCAATAAGATCACCGCAATGTCTCCACCAACCAGCAAGAAGGAAACACAAGCTTTCCTAGGTGCCATAGGTTTTTGGAGAATGCACATTCCTGAGTACAGCCAGATTGTGAGCCCTCTCTACCTGGTCACCCGTAAGAAGAACGATTTCCACTGGGGTGCTGAGCAACAGCAAGCCTTTGCCCAGATCAAGCAGGAGATCGCTCATGCAGTGGCCCTTGGCCCAGTCAGGACGGGACCAGAGGTAAAGAATGTGCTTTATTCTGCAGCCGGGAACCATGGCTTGTCCTGGAGCCTTTGGCAGAAGGTGCCTGGGGAGACTCGAGGGCGACCTCTGGGATTCTGGAGCCGGAGCTACAGAGGGTCTGAAGCCAACTACACTCCCACAGAGAAGGAGATCTTGGCTGCCTATGAAGGAGTCCAAGCTGCCTCAGAGGTGATTGGGACGGAAGCACAACTCCTCCTGGCACCCCGACTACCAGTGCTGGGGTGGATGTTCAAAGGAAAGGTTCCCTCTACCCACCACGCCACCGACGCCACATGGAGCAAGTGGATTGCCCTCATCACGCAACGCGCCCGCATCGGAAACCCAAATCACCCTGGGATTTTGGAGATAATTACGAACTGGCCAGAAGGTGAAAATTTTGGTCTCGCCGATGATGAGGAGCAAGAACAAGTGAGCTGTGCTGAGGAAGCCCCACCGTATAACCAACTGCCAGCAGATGAAACATGCTACGCTCTTTTCACCGATGGCTCCTGCCGCGTCGTGGGGATGAACCGGAAGTGGAAAGCAGCCGTATGGAGCCCCACACGACAGGTTGCACAAGCTACTGAAGGAGAAGGTGGATCAAGTCAATTTGCTGAACTCAAAGCTGTTCAGCTGGCCCTGGACATTGCTGAAAGAGAGAAGTGGCCAAAGCTCTACCTTTATACTGACTCGTGGATGGTAGCCAATGCTCTGTGGGGTTGGCTGGAAAGGTGGAAAAAGGCAAACTGGCAACGTAGGGGAAAACCAATCTGGGCTGCCGACGAGTGGAAAGACATTGCCACCCGGGTAGAGAAGCTACCTGTGAAAGTTCGTCATGTGGATGCCCATGTCCCCAAGAGTCGGGCTAATGAGGAACACCAACACAACGAGCAGGTTGATCAGGCCTCAAAGATAGAGGTGTCACAAATAGACCCTGGACCCCTCCCCTGCCCCTGCAGCAGCTGCGACTAAGAAGCCGCCCGCCCTGGTCCATCGGAGAGCCATCGGTGACTGAAAAAAGGGACTGGGACTGAATTCCATTCTGTTCTGTCACTGTTTTTTTTCTTTCGTATAGCTGATGCTGTTTTTGTTTGTCTTATAAATATTTCAGTAAAGAACTGTTATTCCCAACCTATACCTTTTTTGTGCCTGCGAGTTCCTGAATTTCCTTTTCCTGGTAATACTGTCCCTTTAAACCGGGACACATGGTCCATGGGAATGACCTGAAGTTGTGTCAGGGGAGATTTAGGTTGGACATTAGAAAAAGATTCTTTACCCAGATGGTGGCTGGGCATGGGAACAGGCTCCCCCAGGGAAGTGGTCACAGCACCAAGCCAGTCTGGGTTCAAGAAACATTTGGATAATACTCTCAGACACATGGTGTTACTACTGGGAATGGTGCTCTGCAGGGCCAGGAGTTGGACTTGATCCTTGTGGGTCCTTTCCAACTCAGCTTATTTTGTGACTCTGTGATCTGAACAATAAAAGCAGGAACTAAAGCAATGCAAGACAATGTGATCCTTTTTTGGATTTCAATAGAATTCAACGAAAGAATTAGTCTTTGGGAAATATTTCTGAAAGCATTTCTTTTCCTTTGCTCAGATGAACTCCTTGGAGAACACCAAATATGTGTAGTAGAGGGTATTAAGATTCAGCTTGGGCATTGTTTCTGCTTAGTAAGGAAGTACAGCAGAAGATAAAGCCAGAGAGGAAAAATTATCTTTCATAAAGGGCCACTTTACCTGGGATTAGCTTAAGGCTGTATTTTATTTCCAGGTAATCCAGTTTTCTCTGCATTCCATCACCCAGCTAGATACAGTAATTTCACAACTATAAGGCGTACCCTTTTGACTAAAATTTTCCCTCGAACCCGGAAGTGCGCCTTATAGTCCGGTGCACCTTATATGATGTACAAAGTTGCAAAATTTGCCGAACCGGAAGTGTGAGTTGCGAGCCGTGGGGGGAGCCGGAAGTGCCACAGCAGCCGGCTGGGGGCGGGCCCGGAGGCCCGCGGCACTGCCCCTGCCGGGTGAAGGTGGGCCACAGGGTCTGCGGCACCCCTCTTCCCGGGTCCAGGCAGTCCCGGGGGCCCATGGCTGCTGGGTGAAGGCAGGCCCGGTGGCTCGTGGCACTGCCCCTTCTGGGTGAAGGCAGGCCCAGGGGCCCATGGTTGCCAGGTTGAGGCGGGGCCTCAGCCAGCAACTGCATGGGAGGAGCTGGGGGTGGAGCCTTACTGCAAAAAAAAGTGCGCCTTATAGTCTGGTGCGCCTTATATGAACTACAAAGTTGTGAATTTTGTCGACTCCCGGGGGGTGCGCCTTATAGTCCGGTGCGCCTTATGGTCGTGAAATTACTGTAAATACAATTTTTCTTAACTCAAAACTAGCTAAAAGTAAATCTGAGACTATTTTATGCTATGATTTGCCTAACGAGCTCTCATTCTGAAATATGCAATTCATATTACTTACGTTTCCTTCATGATTATTCTCATACTGCAAAGACTTTCCATTTTGTTTTTTGATTTTTAGTGCTTTTTTGCCTATTACCCTGGAAATAACACTTTCTTGATTTATGTCTGTTTATATCACAGCTCAGGCAAGTATTCTTTTACACGTAGCCTGAGAAAACTTTGGTAGCTTTTTACTAATTTATTTGCTACCTAGATTAGTGGGAAGCAATAAAAGGATCTGGTATGGCACTTACTGCATTGAGCTCTCACTTCAGTCACATATGTGGAGCTGAACCAGGACCAAGCCCAGAAGATGTAACTTTTTGACATTTTGCCACACGTCCAAAAAATGTGCCAGTACATCTTGATGACATTTAGTATATTTTCTGTGGGCACTTTCTGATAAACATATTCCAGTTTTAGGTTGTATCTGACCTGGAAAGGAATTCACCTTTAAAAGAGCACAGTTATTAAAAATCTCACACTCCTAAACACTACTTCAAAAGGCTAAAAAAAGGAAGTGGTGTTGCCACAAAATAATATAAAAAGGGAAATAGTGATTTACAGGTTGGTACGTATTAAATGATTGTGTGAAATTTTGCCAACAGAGGGAAGTCTTTGAGTTACATAAGCTTGGCTGTGTCTGTGTTCTGAGGTACCTGAAGAATTACATAAGTTGATTCTTTTTTTATGAGCTGAATGTCTTCAGCATCATTTCACTCCCAGTACATTCTCCTAAATAATCAAAAGACTGCTAACATTTATGGCAGCACAGATTTCAGCACAAATATTAATCTACCCCAAACCTGAATAACTTGTTGGAGGGTAAGTGATCACTGATCAAGGTATTAATCTCCTAGTACTTACCTCTAAAATATCTGTAGGCCAGTTAGTACAGTTATAGTATAATGCATAGTTACAGTTTTCCTAAAAAAAAAAAAAAATCATATTCGCCTGGCCTATATTTTAAGTTAGAAACACACTACAGGTTCATATAAGATGGAAAAAAAAAAAGAAGGAAAAAAACAAAATAAAGCAGAACACATGTAGAAATTAGTTTGTTCCATACCCACGGTTACTTCTGTACAAAAAAACCTTGACTTTGGCCATGCTACACAGGGCTATGGTAAAACTGCTGACTCTAACCAGTAGGTATTTCTGCATAGTCAGAAGAGGAAGACTTTGAATTTTTAGCTAATCACAGTCCAATCTTTTCAAAAATTTTGAGAAGAAACAATCATCATTTTGCAAGTCCTGCCCCCAAAAAATTATATTCCATCCTGTCACACATGAGAGATACCCAAGAGCAATTACCCAGTGCTTATTTCTTTGCAGTCTCTCCCTTGATGCTTCATTGCAGACAACAAACTGGATTTTTCCCAGAAAGAATTAAAACTGCTATACTCTGTGAGTATAACAGTATGATGGACAAAATTTTATAGCATTGTGGGGTATTGCACAAACCTGCTTATGATGGCTGGAGTAGACTCTTGCTTCCTGAACTCTTAGGAATAGAATAAGCTTGTTTCTAGGACAGTTCTATGGTTCAAGTAAGTGATTTTCAATGATACATCACTCTCAGGCTATGTTCACTGTTGCCTCAGATTTAACATGTAATGTAGCTGGTCTGTTCCTGCAGCAGACTTAGCATTTGAGGAGTGCTAGAGTATGACAGAAATTTTTTTCTGCTTTATTTCAACCTATACAACCCTTCCTCTCATGCAATGCTCTCTCCTTGCAGTGTAACCAACAGAGGGCTGAGCTCATCAGTGACAGTGATGTGATCACATATTTAAAGAAGGAAAAAAATGGTTGCACTACAGCAGCCATGAAAGTGGGAATATGTGGCAGAAAGAACTCTGCAGACACCAAGGCCAGTGGAAAAGGAGGGGCAGGAAGTGCTGGGGCAGAGAATCCTGTGAAGGCCATGGTGAGACAGCTGTGTCCCTGCAGCCCCAGGGGGAACAGAGATCCACCTGCAGCCTGTGGAGGACCCCATGTGAAACTCAGTGGATGCTCAAAGCAGACTGTGATCCTGTGGGAAGCCTGCACTAGAGCAGGATCCTGGCAGGACCTGTGGAGAGTGGGACCATCACAGGAGCAGGTTTGCTGGCAGGACTTGAGACCCTACAAGTTCCCCACACCAGAGCAGCCTGTTCCTAAAGGACTGACCCTATGGGAGGGACCCAAAATGGGGCAGCTTGTGAAGAACTGTAGCCAGTGGGTAGGATCCATGTTGGTGAAGTTCACGGAGGATGTTTCCCGTGGGAAGGACCCCACACTGTGTCAGAGAAACAGGCTGAGGAGTATGCCCTGGGTAGCAAGGAGTGGCAGAGATAAGGTGTGATGAATTGACTTCAGACCCTATTCCCCATCTATCTGTGCTGCTCAGAGGTGGGAGACAGAATTTAGAAATGACATTGACTCCAAAAATAAGGGAGGGGTTAATGCAAACTACTCTCCTTTGACTGGCAAGAAATTAATGTCCACAAGTTGAGCCTCTTTTGCCTGTGACAGTAATTACTGAGTGATCTCTTTGTCCTTATTTCAACTATAATGAGGCATTGGTTAATTTTTTTCTCCTCTATTCAGCTGAGGAGGGGAGCCATAGAACAGCTTGCGAGGGCACCTTACATCAGCCAGGGTCAAACAAGCACAAGTGCACATGTGTAACACTAATACAAATATATAGATATAAAATAATACCTATTTATTCATTTAAATTTTATTTATACTATTTAATGGAAAGGTATTTCATAATTTACTTAGATTCTTACATAATTATGATGATCTATGAAAATGCTAGTATAGGAATAAAAATCTTTTTCTGAAAAGAGGAAAAAAGATTTTGTCTATCAAAGCAGAAACTCTTTTTTGCCCATACGCACTCACAGTGACTGAGAGATAAGGGCCCACAGCACTCACACAACCAACCCATCAAGAATGAAAGATGCTTCTTCTCTCTGGATCCAGATGTGAGGTTTTGGCTTTTAAGAAGCTTAAGCCTAGTTTAAGAGAAGTAACCACCAGTTTTGGTAGAAGTATCACAAAATATGCAAAGGTAGATGAGACGAACAAGGATCATCAAGTCCAATTTCTGGTCCTGTACATGACCATCCCCAAGAGCCACACTAGATGAAAGATGATACCATTAAAAGAGTAACTAAAGCAGCTGCTCCTTTGCACACCTCATGTTACTGTTTCCACTGTACATGGCCCAGAGTTAGACCAAAAAAGCCAAATGCATATGAAATTTCTCAGTCAGAAATGAACATATGTGTGAAAGTTGCACTATGGAATCTTTTCCACCTGAAGGAATAGTGCAGGAGAAATAAGGAGATCAGTATTTCTGGAGAAAAGCATAGGCTGCTGTAGCAGTGATTTGTCAGAAAGTGCGTGGAGACTGTGAAAGCCTTGAATAAACTGAAAGGAAATGTTTGTGGCTTTTTTCCTAGACAAATAAGATTACAGAAAATTATCTAAAAGATGCAGTTTATTAACTACATTTTTCAAATAATTTCAGAACAAGACTAACTTTTCAATAAAACATCTACAAGACAAAGCGAAAATTCTCCTGATGACAGAATTATCCTATAAAGAAATATTTTGTGGAAAAAGAATTGCTAGTGAATTAACATACCAACTGCTCTTCCACTTTGCAGATATATGCAACTCATTGTATCATTGTGATTGTGGCTGGATGGCAGAAATACAGACTTTGGAATCTAAAACACTGCTAAGCTGCTAACAAGCCTCAGGCAAGACTGAAAAATCAATTGAAGTAGACAGGTTTATATATCTCTTTATAATATGCAACAGAAATATTTCTACTTAAAATACAGGATCTGAAGAATAATAAATTCAGTTTTGAGTTTGCCTTGCTTGAATTTTCACTGAAGTGAAGACTGACCAAGCAGTATATTTTGGTGTAAGACATTTAAATCTCCTTACTCTTTTGGTGTGAGGGGTAACCTCACACAGCCTTACTCTGCATGGATCACTAGTTATCTGTGATTTTCAGTGTAAATTATTCCTTAAGCTAATTCTCTGCCTAACTTAGGGCTACTGCAGTAATTAAGAAAATTTTCAATTCACTGTATATATGTCCCTGTGGTGATTTTTGTATATTTCAAGAAAATATATACTAACATAGACTTTAAAACCCTGATAAAATACAAATGGTCCTTAAATAACAATAATCCTTATTGATTGCCACATTCTTAATGGAACAAAGGAATACAATGCTTTTAAAAAAGCCTTCCCAAAACCAAAAAAAAGTAAGAAGTAGTGATAGATACAGGAAAAAAAATGATATACTCTTCTACAGCAAGTGTTTTTTCCAAAACTTTGAGACTGAGTGGAAATGTAGTTTGCAAGTGGGTGTGGTGAATTTAATTTTTCACTTGCTATTGCCATGAGACCACTTTTACCAGCAGTCCAGTAGTCTTCCTTCTACCCTCATTATCCTTTCTTTGTTTAGCTATTGATGTAAAGTGGGCCTAAAATTCTGGGAAAAAAGTTGCCTCACCTCTAGCCCTTAAATTACTTACAAGGAAGAGCATCTCTTTTCTCAGTATAAAATGTGACCTAATGAAACTGATAACAACAACCATCACCATCATAATCATCATCAGAATGACTTACTAAGACTTTGGACAGTTTGCAAGGGCGATAGTAATGGAAAACCAGTATTACACTTCTGATTCTAATAAGCACTAAATAATTTAGATTAATTAAGCAAATATTGACTTTTTTTTCCAATATCGTGAAAAAATTATCTAACCAGCAGGCAGGTAAGAAGAGTGCACTAGCCTTTACTATGATTTGCCTTTCTTTTGCCAGCAATAGCAAGTTTAATGGATTTTTTTAAAAAAATTCTGCTCCAAAAGATATCAAAAAAAGATATATTTTTTTCAGAATATTTTTTATTAAATTGATGATGCTTTCATTTGAGCTAATTAAATCTCATCAACTGAATGCAACACAATATGTACAATGCAATGATTTTAAATATTAGCTTTTTAATACTCACTTATTCTGTACAAGACTTTACACTGTGAAGTGTTTGCCATGAAAAAAAAGATAAACATTACAATATTGAAGATCTGTTAGGCAAGTAATTCTAAATTTTGGATAAAACAGTAATTTTGCAGGGAAATTACTGAGAGAGGACCTCATTAGTGTCTGTAAGTATCTGCAGAAAGGCTGCCAAGAAGCCAGGTTCTTTTTGGTTAAGTATAAGACAAGAGGCAATGGCCAGAAACTGATGCACAATATCTTCCACCTGAATATGGGGAAGAACTTCTTTACCTTGCAGGTGACTGTGCACTGTGCATGTGACTGCCCGGAGAGGGTGTGGAGTCTCCCTCACTGGAGACATTCAAGAAGCATCTGGACAAAATCCTGTGCAATGTGCTGCTTAAGCAGAGGAATCAGACCAGAAGTCTCATTGTGGCCCCATCTTGACCCATTCTGTGATTCTGTGAAACTTCCATTTTTGCTAAAGACCTCCATTGTGTTGATCTTTCTCCTTTGCTTTTATTTATCTATGTAATATTTTTGTTTCCTATTTTCCTTTTATAGAAAGCAATCTGTTTTCTTAGAAGTATGTTTATCACCAGGAAAGATAAATCTCAAATGTTTCTTTTTTATTACTGTTGTACACACTACATTCTTTCCACATTATTTGGGAATGTGACAAATTGTCTTTGATTTCTACACACAAAAGGCTTTATTTACAATATAATATTAAATATACTTCATTACCAGTAGTCATTAATGCTCTAAATTAAAGATCTGTGGATTAAGATTACAGCCCTGCAGTAAAAACAGTGAGAATTCCTTACATTCAGTGAGGTATGGTCTATTTCATTTGTTTCTCAATACATTCCACTTACAGGTGTGCTAACTCAATAAATGTCTGTAATAGCAGTTCTCTTTAAACTCTGTTGCATTGATTTTTCCTGCATATAGGTTTCATAGGTATTGTTAAATATGTTCATGAATAATAAAGATATTCTAAATGACTGTAAGTACTTGTTAATATTGGCTTTTTGTCAGTTGTCTGGAGGTCTGACAATTTTTAAAAATTTACAGTTCACACAGCCTTAGAAAATAATAATTTGAACTATTTTGTATACCACAGATTACAGCTTTCCAAAGCGTTCTTTTGCTGTAACTACCGTGTCAAATTAATCTAGGAGTCCATAATTAGACCCATATCTATCACTTTAGAGTATTTGTGATAGTTCTGTCCCATAAAAAATCAAAACTTCCTTACTTTTGATATCAGCATTGATTAAGATGTAGATAATGCAGATATGTTATTTGCTAAAAAACATAACTAGAAAGAAAAACGCTGTCTAATATGCTAACCTGAGCAGGCTGGGGAGAAGGACACAAACCCCAAGCACAAGAACACACCGTGTAGGAAATGGATTGAGAGCAGCCCTGTGAAAAAGGACTTGGAGGTGCTGCTGTACCAGTAGCCAGACACAACCCTGCACTGGGCAGTACAGAAAGCCAGCCATGCCCTGGGTTGCTCCAAAAACAGCGTGGCCAGCAGGGTGAGGGAGGGGATTATGCCCCTCTGCTCTGCTCTGGTGAGACCCCACTGCAGGGCTGTGTCCAGCTCTGGGGTCCCCAGCACAGGAAAGACATGAAACTGTTGAAACTAGTGCACAGGAGGGCAACAGTGATGATCAGGTTGTTGAAACACCACTCCCGGACATGCTAAGAGACTTGGAGTTCTGTTGAGTCTGCAAAAGAGAAGGCTCCAGGGAGGTCAAGGAGCACCTTCCAGTCTACAAAGGGGCACCAGAAGAGAGGTGAAGAGGGACCTTTTATAAAGGCATGGAGTGATAAGAAAAGGAGAAATAGCTTTAAACTGAAAGATAGCAGGTTTACATTAGATATTAAGACGACATTTTTCACTCTGAAGGTGGTGAGGCTCTGAAGAAGAAGCTGTGGATGTGCCATCCCTGAAAATGTTTAAGGCCTAGCTGGATATGGCTGTGAGCAGCCTGGTCTAGTGGAAGGTGTCCCTGAACATGACAGGGGGGCTGGAACTAGGAGATCTCTAAAGCCCCTTACAAACCAAACTGTTCTGTAATTCTGTGATCCCTTACTGGACCACAAAAAGGAGAGGCCTACTCAAAGTAATGGTGATCTCAATATACCAGGAGCAATTTAAACTCTGCTGAAGAACCAGAACTCTATTTCCTGTTTGCTTCTTTCCTCATAGAGCTTTTGGGTTCAGCTTTGTTAGCTTCTTCTATTTCTTTCTCTGAAACAGCTTTAGGCTTTATGGATTCGCTTTTATGTACACAAGCATCTCAGAGGGATTAAGCTGGACGAATACCATCGACTTAGTCCAAACAGGGATTCCTATTCTTTCACATTCTTTTACCATTTTTTGACTGCCTGCCCTCTTATTTTCCATCTCATGCTCTCTCTCAGTTCACACAGTATGGAAAAGCCACAACACCTTTGTCTGCTTATTAAAACCCCAAAGACTCCAACTAACAGCTAAATTTGACATCTCATCAAAATGTCACGGAAAAATTCATTACCTTGATGCATATTAGAGCTGCCACATTTATCTGGAATTCAAAATGAATAAAGAATACAGGAAAACTGCAAAAAAAAAAACTTTCAACATAACATTTAACAGGAACAGAGAAATTTTATAGAGCACTCAAGAATAGACACCAAATGATACATGACGTCTATATTGCTAATCAAAAAACCTGGAAAGAAAAACCCAAAAACTACAAGCAGGATTCTCTAAGTAAGTGGTGTACAAAGTCTGTAAAATATTCTCCACCACTTTATTCTTTGTATTTAAAGGCTTTATATTGCTTAATGCTGACTAGAAAAACAGCATTTGTAAAATATAGAAATCTGATGATTCTTGACAGAAATACTTCTGGGAGTAATTCACAGCTATATGCTTTATCTTACACATAATCATTCCTCATCTTAAACAAGAAGTGCCGCCCTGAATTTTTGGAACTGCATTCAATGCACCTGCCAGGAGAGGAAGCAGGGACAACTCTCACCCTCTGATACACAGATGCTCTCTAGAACCTCTACATTCAGCTCTTACGGGATCCAAAGACATTCTGGAAACACCTCCTTTTCCCTGTTAACAACATGACCAGCCAGAAGAAAGCAGAAGTTGCTTCCCACTTCTGGGAATCACTCAGAGGTCTGGTGGCACTGCCTGCTCTGTTGGCCTTGCACCAGCTGTCTGCAGGCACAGCAGCCCCCAGACTCACACTCAGGGTGCAGCACCTGTGCAGGATCTGCTTCCTCCTGCAGGAAGGGCCCTCCTGCGAGGGCACGGAGATGCCAGTTTTCAAAATATGCCCTCAAACTTCGCTGCATCCTCAAAAGCCATGCAAAATGCACGTACAGGTCACCAGCTGTGTCTCTGCTTCCAGCAAGCTGGTGCATAGTCAGGACTCCTGCTTCAACAAGGTCAAAATGCCATTCAGGTATCGTAAGCTCACTGAGACCACTGCATCTCACCCTGGCATTAAGCTACAAACAATATGAAGCAGCTGGGTTGAGAAAGATAGGTCTGCTAACAGATACCACATGGATTTAAATAAAACCAAAATGAATTTTTCTTCTTTCCAAATATTTTTCAGCTCTATACATTGCTTTTATTAATAAACTAACAGAACAGAACAGACATGCTGACACAAGAATGTCCAGTTAAAAATGCAAACATTTGAACAAAGAACAATTTATCACAAATAAATCTCTAAAGGCCTTGGTCAAAATTTCCAGTGTGATGAACTCTTCAAACTACATTTAATTGCAATGCTATTAGTTCAGTAATAGCACAATTAAAAAGAAACTGCATAAATCCCTTCATTTCTTGCCTGTCAGACTTTCAACTGTATCTATATAATTGTCAATATTGCATAGAAATACAGTAAATACAGTGTAGAAACAGAGGATGAACCTCTGAGATCTACAGCTAAACTAAAAATTTCTGAATATTGGACCCAAAATTGAGGCTGCAAAATATCGAAGTGCAAAGGTAAGTAGAAAGGGGATCATCTGAAGCCACTTCTCAGGGAACATGGGAAAGTGACTAATATGAAATTTTATGAGGCTAGATAAATTTCAAATGAAAATGTTATGTTTGTTTTAGGAGGAACAAGAGTGTATTCCATGAGGTCAATCAATGATGAATATTTTGCTAAGGTATCTAATTCATCTATTGGGTGCTTGCACATGAATTGTTTTAATAAAAGCCTTGGAAAGTTATTTTAGGAAGTTTGACAGTGAATTTTCTCTGACTACTTTAAATATTTTGCTTAAGGACAGAAGATTTATGGGAATGGAAAGATCTGAAGGTCACTATAAATACAACATAATTCATAGATGCAAACTCAGGTTAAGTCAAGTAAACTGGCACCTACTGGGCTGGCCTTCAAAATGTGAAATTTTGCTTAAGAAATAAAAGAAATCACACATAATGGAGTAAGAATGAGGAACCAGATTATCTGTAGATCCTAACCAGCAGTACCATAAAAAGGTAAAAATACCATAAATAGCCAAAACTTATGTGGTTCTACTCCAGCTGACAAATAAGTACCATGGAGCCACTCACTAACTCCCGTTGTTCTGCCCTGTCTGCAGTGAGATGGGGAAGTGAGCAGGAAAGAGATAAAACACTTGGGTTGAGATAAGAATAGTTTAATAACTGAAATAAAGAAAAATATAATAAATAAATAAATACAATGATCAAAGTGATATTAGCAATAATGAAAAAGAGAGAGAGGAAGAAACCCCCAAACCCCACAAGTGATGCACAGTACACTTGGCCACCATTTGTTGAATGATGCCCAGCCCCCAGCAGTGACCTGCAGCTCCCAGCCAAATCTCCCAGTTTGTATGCTGGGCATGACCTTCTATGGCATGGAGTACCCCTTTGGTCTGTGCAGGTCAGTCGTGCTGGCCTTCTCCCAGTTTTTTGTGCACCTGCTCACTGGCAGATCATGGAAGACTGTAACTCCTTGATTTAGGACACCAGTGTGTGGTCAACATTATTCTCCCAGTAAATCCTAAACACAGCACTAAACCAGCTACTAGGAAGAAAAATAACTCTATCCCAGCCAAAATCAGGACAGTGAGATAGGATATATCCTTTAAAACATCCTGGCTAGGCCTCGTTCAAGATAAATTCAAGCACAGTTTCTTGCCACTCTGTTTTGATCAATTTAGATTAAATTTTAGGATCCATATAAGTGATAATTTCTTTCAATTAATTCAAAGAAGGATCTTTAGAGTATGGTTATGAATTTCTGTAAATAAGCCTTTTAAAGATGTACATTTATTCATTAAAAGCCCTAGACAATTCCTTTAGGGATAATAGGATAATTTTCTCTTTGGTAAATGAGTAAAGCAGAAGTCAGTGAGAAAAAGAAGTTTAAACTGTTCTTTCTGAAATTATTTTTCATATTTAGCACAGTAAATTTTTATTATGGCTAGATTTTGGTACTATGTAAAGTTTCCATTGCATCATTAAAACACAGGAAGCCTTCTGAATAATGAGGATATATAAACTGCACTTTGAGAATACAAATAGCCCATGCATGCACACAAGATGTAGTAGAGGGTAGAAATGCAAAATAACAGGAGGAGGGCTAAACAGGATTGTGTACTGTCCTAGTAATGTCACAGATTATTCAGATCTATGACTAGACTGATGACATTTGCTAGATGAAGAACGATGCAGGAAAAGAGTCAGAAAAGGTGCACCTTAAAGGAAAAGACATTAAAAAAACACCACATAAATGAGTACTCTTTGCTGGTTTGTGAAAGACTTAAAGTATCTCTTATTACAGTATAAATGGAAAACCTGAATTACAAAGAATCAATGAAAAGAGTAATTCTCAAAACCAGAGACCTTTTTTCCAGCCAGAGTATGCATTGATAGATGGGGTGTTTTTTGTGTTCAGGTTCTTTTAAAAAATAATAATAAAAAAAAAGATATATGAGTATAAGATTTTTACAGATATGTATGGAAGACTTACTTACTAGGCTTACTATTTTCAGTCCGAATTTATGCAGTTTGCAATGAGAAATACTTACACCTTAAGGGGAGGCGGCGGCGAAAATAGTGTAATGGACCATAACTGAGAATAATGAAATTTATAGCCAACAGCTGGAACCAAGCCAAGACCCAAACCTTCAAGCCACAAAAAGTTAGTACTTAGTAGGCTTCTACTTGCCTGAAGTAAGTACAGATCTACATCATACCCAGTAACAGGAGACATTTTGTTGATGGGACAAGTACACCTTCATGGCTGAAGATGTCTTAGTTTTAAGAGTGAAATTTGATTAAACAGTCTGTCTTAGTTTGTACAGTTAAAATGGTGACCTAACATAAAAATATACAAATGAAATGAAGAAAAAGAACTACAAAAGAAATGGATTTTGCAAGAGCAAACGGATTTGCAGAAGCTCTTGGAAAAAAACCCAAACCAACAGAAATAAGACGATGCAAATGTGTGGTGGGAAGGAGGAAAAAGAATTAACGTAAAATGAATGCAAAAGCAAGTAATTGAGTAATAAGGACTCCTGACTATAGCATGAAAGGAGTTAGACATTTGGTGTCGCTTTCAGTTCAAATTAACAAATTTTCCAAGAGACTGCAGAGCACTGATCTATAGTAATTCAGACAAAACCATTTAGGAATTCTGAATTCCTGCTATTTCTGTATAAATTCATTGATCACAAAGTAGGAACAAATAAAATCTGTCTGCTTGCCACCTCCCGCGTGGCTACTCCAAGAGCTACCCTTTCCTGACCACCTTGGGAAATAGTGATTTAGAAAACTGATGGCTGGCTGACTTTGCAGACCAGCTGGTGATTGAAGGGAGTCACAGTGTAATTAGTGGATTCCTTTCAAATCTGCACATCCAGCTAGCTCTGATTTTCTCTAGGATTAATGCTAACATGACAGGAAACAGGTGACCACAGCCATCCTAGGCCCTGTGTACCTATTATAGGCATTCTATCCCATAATCCCCTGACTGAATAATAATGAGATGTGTCCTCAGAGAAGCAGAATCTTCTCATCTACAGCTCTCATTGTAAGGCTATTTCATAATATTACTGTTGATACAGAAACAGCAGTTTTTCTATGCTCCTAATATACATAATATTCTACACTTAATAATGATCTGATTTTTTACCATCTGTTTCTCCATTAGTTGCCATAAATATATTTTAAAAACATCCTTTAGGGTCTCACAGATCATCAAACCTCCTTTTCCTAAACGCCTTCCAAGTTTGGCAATACAACCTGCATCAAAAAAAAAAAGGAAACAATCCACCATCAAGTATTCTTGCTGTTCTTTCCTAAAAGTTACACTCCTGTATTTATTATTTTTCAATTCTTGTTGGTGAGATTGAATCATGGTGGGAAAGTCCTCACCCTCTGTTATTAACTAGAAATACATCATTATACCCAGTAAGCACAGGCTGGAGTTTTGTCGCTACCACACCCATCTCTCCCTTAGAGTACTGCACTTTTTATCAAGAAATATTAAGTGTGTATTGATTCAAAGATTCTTCAGATGTTTAAGAAAGAAATCTGGAAGTTTACCTGGAAAAACTCTAAAAATTGCTCATACTTACCTCAGGGATTTAGCACTCTGGGACATTCTGATCTCTCACTTAATTGCTTCTGACTCATAAAAAAGACACAACAGAACCCATTAACTTATTTTAGATATTAGTCACTTTGTTCCAACCTTTCTTTGTTGATTAAGAAGCAGTTCATAAAGATTTGCAACTCAGTAGATTTACCTTGGCATTTACGCACATGTGAGACATGAATTGGGGCACTGGAGAGTAAGGGCCACTGGGAACTTAAACCAGAACAACAGCAAAGCAAGAAGATAGAGAAGGATTATAGATGCTGCAAAACATGCACTGTTTCAATTCTAGAGCTAGTTCTACCGACTCATCCAATGCTGGAAAAGCAAGATAATCCACCATTAGGAGTAAATTCACCAGATACAATGTTTTCTTTCCTTGGCTAGTGTTTCCTGGGACTGGAAATATTCAATATGCTAATAAGACTAACAGCACACTGCCTGTGAGTCTAGCCGGTCACACTCATGTTGAGCATTACAGAAACAAAAGCTTTTTTTCCAAACTCTTCCTATAAAATCACTCCTATAATTTGGTGTAGTTACAGATAATTACAGAAGTAGAATAGAGAAAAGTTATTGCTCAATGTACACAAAGGCTAATGATTTTTCAACAGTTTGTAAAGAAATAAATCAAATAGAACCCAAAACTAGTTGTTGGTTTAGATTCAGTGCATCAGAAAGTTCAGATGGAAAGTTCAAAATGGTCCAAGACTGATTATCTCAACTGCAACAGTGCCAAGAGAGCTATCTCCAGCGAACTGAGTGAAAATGATAAAAGAAAAGTAGGTCTCCAGTCTTTCTGAAGAGGTAGATTACCATAGCTAAGATTTCCAGAAGTTAATTCAGTCCTTTTGATCTACAAATTGGTAGTAGGGTAATGCTGGATTCTCTCTCATCTTCCCCCCAAAAACAGGGGGAGATTCCGCCACAGGTGAAACAGTAACTCAGTGAGAGTTATGTTTGCTACAGGACAACTAAAGAAGCACTAAGCAGAATGATCCAGCATTGAAAATAGCCATGCAGACATCTGACAGCTTGGAATTACCCACTGATTGCCAGCTATATTAGCTCAATAATTTCTGTTAAAAGTCAATAATCAGCTAATTGTTTATAAACGGTTTTTTTTTCTGGTCAGACCTACAGGCAAAAGTACATATGGGCACACTTCATTTCAGAGCATCATAATTCTTTAGTAGCAAGTAGAGCTGTTCCACATATGTTCTTGATCCATTTCCCCGAAAGAGCCTGAAATCTGCAGCCTGAGCCACTGATGATGACAAGATATTTTTCATTTTGGATGTATGCTTTTCTTTTTCCAGATACCAGACTTCCACAGATGAATATTTAACATTAGCATTTCTTCTTCAGAGCCAACAATATACATATTCACATTACTGCTATCTCCATGAAGATGACACTGACTTACCTCAGGCAAGACAGTGGCAAAGAGCAGGCAGCAGCAGGGTGAGCACTAGAATTCCTTCCAGTGCTGAATGAAAGTTTCAATCTTATCGTACCATACCTTTCCTTACATTTCTGATTCTTTACTGAAAACTGAATTAGAAAATGATAAAATATAATCTTAATGAAGGGAACCAGAACAAGAGACAATAGATTCAGTGGTGAAAAGTGAAGTAGCATGGTTCCTAAAACCTAAGGTCTTATTTAACATCTGGCTACAAGGTCAGAAAAGTCTCAGTTATTCTCTTAGACATTGCTGGAAAACATTCCCACTCCTAAATCGCTCAAAATACACATCTCTAACAAAATTTGCTTTCTGCAGCTTCCATCCTAGTGAAGCCTTCCCTTCTGCTTTGAAAAGGCCACCCAGTAAAGAGTCAGTCTGGAAGAATAATGCCTGTTGCAGGCTGCAAGTATTTCTTAATGTGTGTGCAGAAAGAGCTGCAAATGGAGAGAGTCATTAGAGAGGCTGCCTGAAATTTTTGAGTAAATGGGGATCACCTTTCAGGATGAGCAAATCAGACCTCATCTAAACTCCATGCAGACCTCTGCTGTGACTACAACTGAACATAACAGAAACTCCCACAAAGCACTAAATGGCTCTTCAGAACTGTGTCAAAACAGTGATATAAATGCATTTTAGTTTCTGTAGAACCTGGTTTTTAATAGTCTAGAATTACTTCTGGCTTTCTGTAGAAGATTTTTGATGTAATTATGACAAGATATCTGAATTAGGCACATGCTCCAAGTACGGGGGTTTTTTTAATTAAAGGTAAATACCTTCTGCTGCTAGAGCTCTTTGGTTATAAAATTGAGCACAATCACTGGGACAGTTATAAAAATTGCTACAACATACATTAGAACATAATTTGTTATTTAAAGAACATTTCAGGGCTACCATTTTACTGTTTCTAGTTAAAGCCTTCTGTTATCACATTTTTCTATCATAAACTAACCTGAAATAAAGCAATTCCTAAAATAGTTCCAGAACCTTCTGTAGGTTTTGGCCTAGAGTATCAAATAATAAAACAGTCTACATTGCCGCCAGTGACATGGAGAATAAAAGTAGTTAGATTGTATGAAAATTAGAAGGTCAGACACAAGTGAACTATCTGCAATTGCAGAGTAAACACATGCTCTGACAGGTGCCTGATGAGCAGACTGTCACTTAAAATAAGTAGATGAAGACATACAAAAATATTGATGCAGAGCAGCATATACTCCCCCTCAAGAAAGCAACACCAGTTATTTCTGAGACAGAAACAAGAATGTCAGAATTGGGCAGTTCACACGTTGTCCTGATCGCATAAAACTGTGCAATATCTTTCCCCTCTGTGAAAGCTCAGATAAGCTCAAATGTCTGCTAAAATCACTGTCTGTTTCCTTGGATAGCTATACAAAACCTCCAAAATAAGGAAATTAAAAGGAACCAGTTAACCACTTTTTAAATACATACACCTTGAAATACATTTTTTTAGGATTATTGCATTCTGCAAGAATATGTAAATATATTGAACTGTCATCTATGTATTGCCTATAACACAAAATTTACAAGACAAAGAAGAGAGAGTTCTACCCACTCTGAGTCAGTATTCATGGCACAGAGAGACTGTAGTTTTGTAAAGTTTGCATTTGCTCTTGATAGTCTCCATACAGAGAAATAAAGAATAGGCATTTAAAGTGTATGGAGACAGTCTGGGAGGAATGCAGAGACATCATCTGAACATCTGGAGATGAAGTTAGGAAAGCCAAAGCTCACATGTAACTGAATCCACCACGGGATGACAGAGGAAATAAATAAAGTAAGTAGATAGGTGAGTGAGAAAGCTAGGGAGACTGCTGAGCATAGAAAATACTCTTCAGAGGGAATCACTACTTCCTATTTCCTTAAAAAGTGAGTTATACACCTTTACAAAGTTTTGAGGGGGGTGTGTTATCTCAAATAGGTGTCACTTGGGTTTTGTGGTTTTTTGGGTTTTTTGTTTGTTTTGTTCTGTTTGTTTGGGTTTTTTTTTTTGTTTGGTTGGTTGGTTTTGGTTGGGTTTTTTGTTTGTTTATTGGTTTTTTGTTTTTTGGGGGTTTTTTTGGTTGGTTGGTTGCTCCAAATTTGGATAGCCAAGAGTTCAAGACACTAGTGACTTTTGTATGTTCCACTACTACAGATAGGAAAATTTGATCTTTCACGTAGTGTGGTCATGTCATGTCAGTAATTACCAAGTTTCACTGTACATATCTTACAAAGAGCCATTTGATATTTGCCAACTTTAAGAAAATTTTTAAAATACATTTTTACTGCACTATAGATTTTTTTTTTTGGGGGGTGGTGTGGGAATCATGATTTTGGCTTGCACTGCAGCTTTTACTAAAAACATCAAGTCTTGAATTCAACATTTTCTCATTTCCTTTGTATGTGACTATGCAATATAAATCTGACAAGTTTTCCTTCTGCAATCTAAGCCATTAGATAAATGTTATAACAAAAGTGAAATCCAATCTCCAAAGGGAAGCAAAGAAAGTCAGTTTTCAGAATGAATACTAAACACCTGATACCCTTTTCATTGATAAGTTACAGAAAACTTAAGAGTATGCTTCCATACCTTTTTCCAAGATATACTTCCTGAAGAGCATTATAAAGACGTAAGCATATCGACAGATCTTCCTCTCATTCCTACCGAAAGCATCCTTAAATAAAGAGAACCTCTTGTCCTTCTGGCAAGGCAGGGTACTTCTGGCAAAACGTGGCACAGATATGTGACAGCATATGTCACACTGTGTTCCCTTCACTGTAAGAAGCTGCAGTTTTTCTTGTTAGTTTGTAAAAAATACACTGCTAGTAATAAAGTTGCTTCCCACACAGGAAGACGAGCAAAGGACTTTTCCTTCTGTGTTAAAGAACAAATGTCACAATGTTCCTACCACTTGCCAAACTTGCAAAAGGGAATTCATCAGTTGTCTAGCTTTTCATGTAGCTTCTTTGCAAGTGGAAAGAGAGTACAACATGCTGGGGATCTGATTAAGTTTCTGTTGCCACTTTTGTACCCAAAAGTAGAGACCTGGGTACAAGACAATAGCAAATAAAACTCCATGAGTATTGCCTCACAGCACTGTTACAAAAGACGTGAACAAAAAAGTCAGGGATACTATCCAAACCACACATTTCTCCTGATGACTCTCCTACACAGATTCTTAATCATAATGATTCCTTCCTATCACAAATATGTAGCTAAATAGTATGCACTTATTTTATATTTGTTAATATAATATTTGTGAAGTTTTACAGATTTATCTTCAGGAAAATTAAAGTGTCAGGTGCAATCTCTGCTTATGTTTTAAAACTAAGTATTTACTCACATTTGTCTGTCCTCTGCAAATACTTCAAACTTACTATTGCCTCAAGTACCCACCTACAGAGAAATTCTCCAGAAATTAATTTTAAATGGGTTCATAGAAGATGATTTGAAAGAGGTTTTGTGATTGCAGCATTATCTGTGGGGCTTGAAGTGCTGTAGTTAACAGCTGCACAACATGCAGAACACACTGGTTTCAATTTAACTTGCAGTATCTTATGCCATCAATTTTATCATAAGCATTACTTCAGGAAATTAACACAAAATATTACAGAAGTTTCTAGGAAATTATAATCATTTAATAAGTGTATCATGTGAACCAAATACAATATAGCCCTTCATGATGTGTTGTTCCATGAAATTCTTCACTAGATAAGGCTGCAAAGAAGTGAGACTTTTTCTCTTGCAATACAGTTAACCTCAAATGTTGTGCATGTAAGGATTGTAAGTAAAATGTTAATCTAATCCAGCAACAATTAAAGACTCTTTTCATATGTGTGTAAGCAGAACTGACAGATTCAATTTCATTCCTTCTGCAAGATATTATGATGCTGAAGATGTCTGAAGATTCCTCCCAGTGCAATTTCTAGAGCAGTACATACAGTTTCTACTCTCATTAAACTTGATTCAGCACAATGAACATCCAGCTGCTGCTCTGTGTGCAATGACTCTTGGGAGCATCCATGGAGTTAGCAAGGAAACATCTAAATTTTACTCTCTTGCTCTGTTCTATCAAAGTCTGAGTCTTTTATTCTAATTGTAGAGGAGGAGGTGATAGATGTAAAAGTAAGCAGTTGAATCAGTTGGTGATAATGAATCATGGGACAAGATGATTTTTTTTCAGGTCTTCTGAAAATTAAAAAGAAAAATCTGGAACCATACTGTATTTAAAATTAAAAATAAACAAATCAATGAAAGACCAACAAACAATTTCTTTTCCATCTTTTATTTTTCTTTCATTTTTTTCATGATCATTTGTGCACGAACACACAATCCTTTCCTTGAGATATTCCAACTTAAGAAAAGTAGTGAATAGGAGAGTCATGATGACCATTGCTTCGTCACTTCATTATTTCTCTTTTCACTGATATGTCACCCAAATTTTCAAAAAAAGAAAAAGAAAAAGAAAAAGAAAAAGAAAAAGAAAAAGAAAAAGAAAAAGAAAAAGAAAAAGAAAAAGAAAAAGAAAAAGAAAAAGAAAAAGAAAAAGAAAAAGAAAAAGTTGGGAAATCTTTCTTTCTACAGGTTTTCTTTTCTGTGTCTTATAATAATACCTCTCCAGAGAATTGCATTTCATAACACTGTTTTTTTTTTCATCTAGTTTTTTCTTTTGTTATTTTCTTTGCTCAGTTGAATAATTTCTTTCCTGTTTCAACTTCATGCTTTACATTTGCCTTTCTGGACTTAGGATATTTGTAGACAAAAATATGAAGTAGCCAAATTTTACAAGCCTTTGACTATATCTGCACAAATATTCAGCATCTGTCTGTGGAGTTCAGCAGAAACTTTCTTCAATGCTTTGATAATGGTACAAAATACCAAAAAACAGGAAGAAGTTCAACCCTTGAGTAAAAAACATCCTCATTAAGAGATTTTTATTTGCAAATCAAAATTATATATGTGCTTTCAAGGAGGTTAGTCCATTAATCTAGGTAATGGGTAGACTGAAATACATCAGTCATTGACATCCAGTCTTAAAATAGAATAACAATTTAGCTAATTAACGCAAACAAACAAAACCCCACACTAAAGAAACAATGTAACCACCCCCTAGTTATTCAAAAGAGAGTTAGGGTGATTTGGGTCAGATTTCATCAAATGCAATCAGACAAAGAAAATATTCACAAACAACTATGGCAGTAAAGCCACTTCCCATCTCCAAATATTTCAACTTCAAAACTCTCCTCAGCCTTAGGGAGTTTGAATCTAAATTTATTGGTTCTAGGACACCACAGGATCAGGTTCACTAAGTTCTTCTTAACTTTGTATTCTCAGACACACAGGTGTTCACTGCAGTCTGACACTCATCTCCTCACTGGATGCACTGCAAGCACTGAGCTTGGTCTCTCATGCTCACTTTTGGGTCAAATGCATACAAGAACAAGCACAAACAGGATAATTGCTGGCACACTTAATGAAGGATGAAAAGAGCACCCTGAAGGCATTACTGCCTTCTGAACAAGCCCTTCAGACTCAAGATGGTAGGAAACACCATTTCCATGCGTTGCCAAAGAACAGCTGTAATTGAGTTCTGCCATTCACTCTGCAAACTCTAGTATCCATGTTCCAGGAGGATGACAAGTACCTCAGTTGAATACTTTATTTTAAGAGTTAGTATTTCATTTGCTAGAGTGTTGTCTGGGCTTGAACCATTCACCCCAAATATCAGTACTACTGATTTCTCTTCTTCAGGGGCTTAGAAACTGCCTTAATGTTCAATTTTGTTTTTATATTCCCTAAAGACAATAAAGCTGTGGAAGTATTTGTTTGAGACAACAATTTCAGTTGACTGTGTGATGACCTTTTTGATTTAACTCAATTTCACGGAAACTCCTCATCCAAGAATCTGTCATCAGAGTGACTTTCCCTTATGTTTGTCTATTTCTTGTCAAATCCTCAGATCCTGTTGACTCTGGAACCAGTTTCTAAGCTCAGTATGAGGTACAGTATTCACTATCATAAGCTAAGTAAAATTCAGGTTCAGAAAATGTGAAGCAAATAAACATGAATTTAACAATGGTCTTCAATATGAATAAGGACATAAATAAATTTTGCCTAAACCAACTTTGATGGAAGACGTTTTGCATTCCTGTGGGAAATTCACTATTCCTCTATTTCTTCCTTTTCTCCAACACCACAAACACAAAAGAAAAAGATAAAGTTCCTACCGGAAATGTAGTAGGAAGTGTCTGAATAGATCTGGTGCTGGTATGTGACACTGCTGGATAGTCTAGAAAACTCTTAAATCACCCTATTATAAAATTTCCATTTATTTCTGACCCAGGCCTTCCAGAGACAGGAAAGTAAAAAAAGTCAGGTAAGTGTTCTTCCTGTTTTTAGCTTGGCTCCTCAGACTTATGTAGTCAGGTTTTCTGTTCCCTTTATCCAAGACTTCTGACCCACGTGATTGCATTTACCCACACTGGTCCATTTTAAAGAAATCACAGAGAAGTGAGGTCCTAAAATAGCCTGTAGTGGAGAAGGAAGTGACCTCCTAGGTGTTGGCAATGGCAGGAAGAGTGCAGAAGCAGCATATGCACTGCTTGGCACAGTGGGTCCACAGAGAAGGAAAAAAAAAAAAAAGACAGGGAAATACCCTCAAAAGAGTAAAGGTTTGAATTAATTTTTTCTTTACTTTTAAGACTAAAGTCAGCCACCACAGAAAGGCAAATCTGGGAAACTCATTTAAAGGATTGCAGAAACATTTGTTCAAATGAAAATGGAAATGCTAGAAAAATGAAACAAATGTCCACAGTTAGGAAAAAAAATCCCAAAAAATGGGGTTACTATTAAATGCAGATATCCCTATCTCAATTCAATTTTCTCTAACATCAACTGAGCATATCAAAAACACTCATTAGAGGCTTAAGATTGCAAATAAAGTGTAGAATATTTTGAAGGTATCATAATTTTGTGCCAAAATACTTTGTATCTTCATTACAAACAATGTTGGCTCCCCGCCTCTATCAAACTGACGGCTCTTTAAATAGTAGTCCATTTCCTGTCCTCAAGAAATGCACTGCGGTGGGAAGTGTTCCAGAGGGGATCCAGGGATCCCAAAATTCTTCCAAATATTAAAGATTTGAAAATCAATGAGTAGTAAAATGATTCATGTACTGTTTATCATGAAGAGTTATTTTTGCATTGCCATTTTCTTTTCAGTCAGATATCTCAAAGGTCAAAGTTAAATGAGAAATTCTAAAAATAGACTGACACCATATAGAACAACAAAGAGCAGGAAAGGGGAGTCAGACCTTGAGTAAATTTTTGTTTTCCATGGAAAGAAAAGGCATGACAACTTTTAAGAGTGATCTCTAACCCCAGCTGTCAGAAGTCAAGTACAGGCAACAGAAGCATAATCATCTGTACTGCACTACTGGAGACTGGAAGGTGACTTATCTAAGTTCTTGTCAAGATAGCTCTTGATTTCTTCCAGAAGAGGAGCAAAATAAGACGACTGGGAAGGATTCCTGCTGTTGGATATACACTTTCAACTTTGACACTTTACATGGAGGGTTATTACAGAGCATGCCCATATTTTATCATAAAATAAATAAGGACATAAAATTCTGTAATCATTAGAATATCAAAAACTTACTAATTTTATGCTTGCTTGGTCAGAACCTTCAGATTTAATGACTTTCAATTGTAGACAGATGGGCACCATGAATTGTTGTGACAGGGCTGAAAATGTCCCATTCTTCTTTGTAATCTCAATGCATCTAGAAATCTACACTGCTTTTCTGCATGGTCGGAAAGCTGAAAAACTGTATCCTGGAGGAACTTACAGAGACCTACGAATGAGCAAAATCAGAAGGAAGAAGAGGACAGAATCAACTTTTCTTTAAATAACATTTGTAAACAATGGGGTTTTTTTGTCTAAGTTTTATTATTTCCAGTGATACCATGTTTCTGTAAGCAAAGAAACCAAAAGCATCATGGGCAGCAGAGCAAGGGAGGGGATTCTGCCTCTGCTCTGCTCTCATGAGGACCCACCTAGCAGTACTGTCTCCAGCACTGGATTCACCAGCAGAAGGTGTAAGGACTTAAAGAGTACAGCTGCCTGTCTCAAACACTGTTAAGACTTTGCCATAAGCACACAATGGAACAACATGATGTTACTAACTTCAGGCTTCTTGGAGGCAAGATGCGATTAGTGATTAATGCAGCCAGACAAAAATTCCCTCTCTGGCAAACTGTAAAAACAACAAAAAAACCCCAAACCAGCTGCTTGCATGCAATCACTGGTCAAAGACCCCCACAAATTAGGGGACAGACTCCCAAATATGCCTACCCTCAAATATGCCCCCAAGGATACCTAGAATTTGGACTGCAAGTTAGACCACCATTACAGAAACTTCAGATAAGATAAAGGTGGTAGTGTTGTCTGGGTGTTATCTGAGACTTAGGGGAAGACTAACAAAGCTGTGGGAGAAAAATGTGCCACAGATAATGAACACAAAGAATGTAGAATTTGTGGGTCAGAAGGAAAGCAAACCCATTGTGTTGAAGCAGCTCTAACTGAGTTACAGGTAGTGTATTAGGTTAGATACAAGGAAGAAGTTTTGTACAAGGAAGCTGACAAAACACTGGAACAGGCTGCGTATACCGGTGGTGGGTGTCCATCCTCAGAAACATTCAAGGTCAAGTTGGATGGGGTTCTAAGCACCTGGTATAGTTAAAGATATTCCTGATCATTGCAGAGGGGTTGAAGTACAAGACCTTTCAAGGATCTTTCCACCACAAACTATTCTAAGATTCTATGCTTCTATGAACAGCATGTTTCCTCAAAAAGATTCAAGTCTGTTTCTGGAGAGGCATCATTAGGGGTCACAAAGAAAACAGAGGGTTTTTTTTTTTTTAACTTCCTCTTTATTTTTCCTGAAAAATATGAAAGGGGAAAAAAAAAGTTAACTAAAGCTATAAAAAACTTTTAGGAACACTTTCCAGATGTCACCCTCAGAAAGAAGCAATGACAAACATAAAGTGAGGAACAAGTTCCTTAAATCTTGGAGTCATCAGCTAGCAAGTCACTCCTAAGTTATCCCTCTTTTTGATAAAAACCCCTTTTTACTCGGTTAATAAGAATCACTTGATCTCCCAGAATAAGACCTGGAGTCTCACAGTCCCCAGTCTTCAACTTTTTACTTAGTCAAAGAAGAAAATTAAAGTTATTTGAACAACTCCAAAAAGTTGACTTGGTTAATTTCAGAAAGGTGTTTATGAATATCAGAATGGTCATACTTAGTGCTGACTGATGTTCTGTGAGATTGAATGTTGAGTTAAATCTTGCATGTATCTTCTATATTGAAAGCTTCAAAGCATGTTTGGCATGTATACAAATTGAAAATAGTCATTACTAAAGTTACATAACGGTTCTGATCTGTTTTGTGGACGTGACTTCTTTTCATGAGAAGATAGGGCTGGTAGGTTAGATTTCCATTGCTCTCCTCTCATTCTTGTATTGTTTTCACAGTATTTTTGCATTTATAGCTTGATATTATTAATTTTCTTAACATAAAAACATTACATTTCTCTTTTTGTTTACCCATTGTGGCAGTCATTTTGTTTCCAGTCTATCCAAGTGAAATATACTCAATCCAGTCTAGGAAACAAACATGGAAAGTAAAGTACAGTCTAAAATTTTTAAGCAATATTAAAATACATATCCTTTTTTCCTTGTAAAAGTCAAACTGTTCCTATTTTCATAATGAAAAAGCATTTTGACATGACTGGTACCTAAAAACCTCAAGCATGTGATAGTCTGACATCATCACAGTTTGGAGGAAGCCAGAGCACACACAGACATGCCAACATGGCAGGGAAAGCTCAAAACAAATGGCTTTCTTCCACACTGGCCAAAATAAGGTCAGACTTAGCACCAAAAATCAGTATTGTCAGAGAACATCCTAAAAGCTGCACAGGGAAGCATACAAGAGTGCTCACTGCAGACATTGAGCTCTACACTTTGATAAACACTGCCCTGGGCATGATCCCATAAGGAGGGGAGCTTGGTACATGAGTGGCTGGAAAAGAAAGCAGTGGATCTAACTTCTTAAAATATCACAGAATTTGCATGAATTTTAATTATATCTATAATAATGAATATTTTATAAGGCAATCTCTCTTTGTAATAGTCTTGTATCTATAATATTTTTTAATAACCAGAACTTGCAGATATCTTCATATGAGCAGAGAAAAATAGTAATTCTTCATATCTTTGATCTATCTGTCCATAGCGAGGGAGTTGGACTAGATAATCTTTGAAGGTTCTCTCTGATCCAACCATTCAGTGGTACTCTGGACACTATACAAGTAACATATATCATTTTACAAATTCTATTAGCTCAAGATGAACACCTTGTATGCAGTCTTTCTGGAAATAAAGTTCAGTTTGCAAGACAACTAATCTAGCTGAAAATTTGATCTGCAAAGGTCCTTTATTCATGACTGCTGGTAGGCAGGAAAGTCATAAATAATGTAAAGAAGCCAACTTCTTAATTTCTCAGTCCTACTCTGTTCAGATAGAGCACAACCAAAATCTGTCTCCAGAACTACAAGGCCAACAAGCTCTACCTACAACGTGTGAAATTTCTTTGGAGGTGTAAGTTCATATGTCAGACATGACAGTTTTACAGTGGAAATAAGTGAGACTGATGTTGGAATTTATTCCAAGTGAAGAAATAAAGTGAATCTTGAAAGTGAAGATAAAGGACAAACGTAGCTCTAAAGGGCAAACCTTAATCTATGAGTATGCTCAAGGCTGAACTAAAGAGCTGCTGTGCTCTTCCAGGCCAACTTTTAACTATGTAAAATTTAGACACAAAAATTAAAATTCTACTCTACGCTCTGTCCTTAAAAATGAATGCAACAGGTAGATTAAAACTGGAAGAACAGACAGCCAGGATTTTTGGCCATTTTAAGTATCCACAGTAGCTACTCACTCCCTAAGCCTGTCTGTATGTGTCATATAAAATAACATGAATGTCATAATCTCAGTATCTGTCTCTATCTGACTGAGCCTTTTATTTTTTTGATTGATACTTGACATTTATCACATTGTTTGGACAGATTCTAGTGACAATTTGGAAAGATCTTTGCTGGGCTCTTCTGTCAGTATTTCATGTTCACACAGCAGATCCCATTAACACAGAATCAGAAAAACACATCCCTTGAATGCAAAAGACAAACAAAATTAGTTCCTTCCAATTAACTCTGTCAATTTTAAAGAAGATTTTAAACTCAATTCATGCGACATGAAAACCTAACGTAATGGTTAATATGATATTTACCAATGCTGACTTCAGGAGAAATCACGTTATTTTATTCAGCAGCAGAAATGTACCTCCAAGAGCTCTGATCTATAACAGGTATTGCGGTGGTTTGTACACATTTCCTGAAACAGTTCCCTGTCAGGACCTGACAAGGGCTCCTTTGGACCTAACAAGGACCAATGGGTGTCTGATTTTTAATAATGACACTTTGTGACACCAAGGAGAAAGTTTTTGTGCCTTAGTGAAACACACATGTAAAGTAGAAAAACCCAGGTAATCTCTCTTTTTCATTTACGGCCTGTCAGAACATAACTAGCTTGGCTAGGGCCAGGCCTGGGGCCAGGGTCAAGGCCGGGGCTGGGGCAGGCCAATGAAATCCTGGCTGCTTCCCCTATTATGGCAAAAATGCTGCTGCTGCTAACACCTCAGTTGGGCAGGGGCCAGCTGTGCTGCCCTTGCTGCAGCACCCATGTGACCTGGGGGAGAGACAGATGGCCCCGTCCAGGCCGGTCTGGGCTGCTGCTACCCCGGCCCAGCCCCAACTCGCCCTGAAATACTACACCCCGACTGCTCCAGCACTGCCCAGATAAGGTATGATCTCTTTCACTGCCCAGAATGAGACTTGCAGACACTTTGTTCTCTCTCCTGAGTGAAAGAAAAGGACTGAGATGAAGATGCGGACAGAAGGAGCATGAAAACACTGAGGCCAAACAAACGGAAGAAGTCAGATGAAAGGGATTGATGGAGATATATCTCACTCTTGAACTGAAATTTACCTTTTTTAAGCTGTGAAAAGACTCTTGTTTCCCCACAGAACTACATTATGGGGTGGATGAAGTGTTCTAACTGCAGACACAAACAGAGGCATTTGTGCTAAAGTAAGTAGATGTTGAAATGACTGTAATTACATAAGATCGAATAGAGAGAAGACCCCTGCTGCTACTCAGGAAAGGGAAGAACTCTGTTTTCAAAGATGAAGAAAGCCTTTGTCTAAACTGTTATAAGCCTGAAAGTGTACCCCATAAGCTGATACGGCCCTCAATAACATTTGTGGGCTGACTGTTAGTCGAAGAAGGGATTTTTTACATAGTGATCAGATTTCCATTCTCTGTGACATCGAGGTCCTTTTTCTTGTGTAGAAATCTCCATAGACTGAAGAGAGGTCTCCTCTCTCAAGTAAATTGGTGAAAGACTATTTTTAAAGATGGTGAACTGACTGATTTGTTTCTGTATGTTGTCAGTGTGAATGCAAAGAAGTTGTGGGGGGAGAAGTGTTCTGAAAGTTTAATTCTGATTCCTATTATTTTTCCTTATAGTTTCTAGTAATAAAGTTTTTCTTTGTACCATTTGAAGTTGGAACCTTCCTCCTAATCCCATCTCACAGCAGGAAATGAGTAAGTAATTCTAGTGTGTGCACTGGCGATTTGGCCAATGGCAAAACCGTAACATAAATTGCTGCATTGGCCAGGAAATCTCAAATTGGCGAACCAAAACCACTACAAGGTTCCTTTGATTTTCAACTTAATTTGGACAATGCGGAAATCACATAAGTGAATTACAGTTAGGGTAGGACAAATATTGTGTAAATGGTCTTCACACAAGCAGAAACATTTAGTGAGATTGGACAGTAGAATAGAGAGCAAGATCTAAAAAATAATGTTCCAGGCTTTCTTCCACAGTAGACTTCGGTTAAAAAATACTGTGTTCACGTGACTTTATCTAATATCTGAACGTGCCTTGTATCATCAAGAAAATTTAAAATTCCAGTACACCTTAGAACAAAACACCAGATCTGAATTAATTGTAAAGATAATGCCTACCTGACTTCACATGAGTTATTTCAGTTTTAGGTAACAAGAAGACAGAAACTTTAGTATATTTAGTGGATTCAAACAGACACATGGAGAAAGTAAAAAATATGCTTTACAAAATTTTAGATTCTAGCTATTTTAAGAAGGTAAGTTCTTTTTTGGAAGTTGTAAATTTTCATTACTGAGATTAAGTATCAGATTATTGTGATCACGTATGGAAGTCTTCTAGGTAAATGCAGGTGAGATGATCTTAGAAAGTGGTCAAAAGTGATAGTTTAAAATTTCCATCATATCAATACTCTTGGTTTCCAATTTAGAAATATGTGTACATAAGTGCTATTATTTATGCAGTTGTCTCATTTAGTTCAGTGAATATGCAGTCACTTGAAAGATTATATAATTAGGCCTCATATTTTTGTAGAACTTCAGTCACTATACTATCACACTCAAAACATATAGAGTATACTGCTTCATTTTGCTTATTGCACTTTTTGAGAACACTCACATTTCCTTTTTTTTTGACAGATAGGTTGTCACAATACTTGTTCTCACCACTAGATATTATGAAACTTCTGGCATAGGTGAATGTTACAGTGCTAAATTCTGATCTGTATAGCTTTTAGTCCTCAGAAAATGTAAGGAAAAGATTTCCCTGGTCTACCCAGAAAGTATTTCACTCATGACGCACACTGTTTATAATTTCTATAGAATATTCTTTCTACATTTACGTTTGTGCAAATTCTTAAAAGAAACGTAATTTATGTTCTCTACTCTTTCCCCCCAGGGAAGTAATCCAAGTGCATTCAAGGCACGCAAGAACAAATAAAGAAAAATAAAAAATAGCATTTACTGTCTTACAACTCTATAAGGAAAACCTAACAGGATTTTGGCTGTAATTCCTAGTTTTCTTTAAATCCTCCATGGTTTTTAAACTTACTAATTTTCAGAACACTTCATTGTTTCATTTACTGATATATTCTGGTTTTACTTATCACATAAAATTTTAAAAAAAAGAGTATTTCTAGAGTATTCTTTTCTGACAAGGTCATGGGAGACAGTAAAACAAAGAAAAGTCAGATTAAATTCCTGAAGCTAGTAATATACAGCTTGTAAAGTTTTAAGTATTGTAAACTACGACAGTGAGTCTGCATACAATATCAAAGGTCAAAATACAAAGTAATTTCACGATTATAAGCCGCACCATTTTGACTAAAATTTTGGTCCAAACCTAAAGTGTGGCTTATAATCAGGTGCGGCTTATGTATGGACAAAGAATGAAAAGTTGCTGTTTTAGTTTGGAGGACAGGTGTCTGCTGAGAAAGGCAGGAGCTTCTCTTTGAAATGGAGAATGTAAACCCCCTCCCTCCAAATTATTATAATTTTGAAATCAAGGGGCTTTCAGGCAAAGATATGGGAATTAGGAGTAACAATTCTTTTCTAGGGAAATTCAAATAGAAATACAGTACTACAGTACTACAAAGAAACAAACTCCAAACCCTGAAAAAGTCAGAGTACAACCTGACACCCCATCAGTCAGGGTGTTGGTAGCAGTTAGATTAAATGGTGGCTGCAGTCCTCTTGCACTGACAGATGTGATTCAGTTGGAGCAGTACTCCTTCAGAAGGTGCAGTTTCCCTCCGGAGGTCCAGTGGTGATGTGGAGAAATCCGGTTTTCCTCTGGAGTCCAGTGGAGAAAGGGGCTACCTTAGTGTCCCAAACCCTCTGTTTTTATCTTGGTAAGAAATGTTGGGCTCTTCTCCCTGGTTGGAGCAACTTCCAATGGGATGAAGTAATTTTATGAGTCCCACAGTGGGACTCAATGGGCCATTAGCAGAAAATGACTTGCTGGAGGAAGGATGGGTTGTGAAAAGATAAAGAACAATGCCCTGCCTGGTTTCAATGGATTGCCCATTAGCAGAATATCTCCTGCAGAGATAAGGATCACTGCCCCCACCCTGAACAGATGGTGATAGAATAGATACCTTTTATCACATTCTGTATTGTAACATGCAGCTTATAATCAGGTGCGGCTTATATATGGACAAAGAACGAAAAGTTGCTGACACCTGGACATGCGGCTTATAATTGGTGTGGCTCATAATCGTGAAATTACTGTAATTTATTTACAGTTCAAAACATGGTGTTTGGCAGCACAGTCATGAGATCAGCCTAACTATTTGCCCTAGCAGGGCTCCAGGGAATATCTTCCTATTTTCTTTCAAATCATTAGTTGATAAGAGTTTCACTGTCTCTGACAGTAAAATGTATATTTTCTGTTCATTTATCATCAGCAAGAGCAGTTTATTACCAGTACTTTTGTAAATAAACAAAATAAAAATAAAAGAGGACTACTAATGACAAGGAAATGTTTACATATCAATTGTATTTAGGGAATGTCTGTCACAGTGCTAGATCAGACAATAAAAACTCATGAACTTTCATGATAGTGCAAATATCTCTATCCAGAGAAAAAAAAGTAAAATTAACACTTATATAAGGTGTTCATGCCAAACAGTAAAGACAGAAAGAATGAAATGTGGCTATGTTAGATTCTGTACCAAACATGAATTTCAAAATTTTCTTCCTACGTCTGGAGAAAATTTGAACAAAATAATAAATGCAAGAATAATTTAGATGAAGTTAAGCAAGAAGTAAAAAGTTCAGCAGGTAAGACAGCTTCCAAAAAATTAATGTTTGGCACAGCTCTGCATTTTAATTAGCTCTTTTAAAAACAGAGGTATATGAGGTATGCTGTTCCAAATGTAGCTGCTTTTTGTTTCTTTTTTTATTTTTTTTAGTAACAGCACGGATTATACCCCTGATTATTTCAATCCTTATCCACATATGTATATTAAAGGAAACATAAAACCATTAGAACTCTATCTCTACATGCATAACATTAGTCAGTACATGAATTTTGACATGATCACCTGAAAAAAATGGTAGAAAGATTTGGTTTTACCTCTGAAGCCTCTGCCTAAATAGATGGAGTTACTGGTTTCACATTTTGCTAAATTTATCATAAATCTTTTAACACATACTATGTGAATTTATTTGGACAGAAATATGAAATTCCTTTGTCTTCTTTAAAAGAGCTCATTGTTCACATAAGTGAGAAAAAAGTAAATTATTTCTGAAATGGAGTACAAGTGGGTGCCATGTAAGTTTAAGGAAGGTTGCCAGTTCACATGTATTGCAATTTTTGGTACCAATCCCAAGATTTTCTTTCAGGAAAATTTAGAACTCAGATTTATTTACTGTTCTCTGTTGGTTTTGTGACATAAGTAGGTATTGAAAGGGCACAGTCATTCTTCATTGCACCCTCAGTCCTTCTAAGAAGTGAGAAAATGATTTAAATAACTAAGCCTGCCCTGAGCACCTGCCTTGAATCACTTCTTGAGACACCATTAAAATACTATCAAACACTCAAACCTTGAAACTAACTTGAAATAATAGAAATACTCCCTAAATTAATGTTGTTCAACAGTCTGGATTAGAAATTAATCTCAGATGAAATACGGAAACACTAAGACTAACACTCTGTAACTATATGCTGTGCTTCTACTAAAAACTGATCTGGGTAATAACCCATTATGACTGCCACCCAGAAAAATATCATTGTTCAGCCAAATGTCTTTTGCTGGTAAGTATTATACATGAATTTTGCAGAGTGGATGTTAATAAGTAATTGTGAAATGCCTAAGTGAATTTCCTGTCTATAATGAGTCATTTGTACACTTCAAGGGAAAGTCATGTGTCTCAATTGGCTGGAAGATCTGAGGACTCCTCAGCTGAGCTGCAAGTGTATTGGTTGATGAGAGGAAAAAAGATCAAATGGGAACTGCTCCACTGCTCTAAAGACCTGCCCCATATACTTCAAGAGGAAGACTCAAATGAAGGAGCTGTATTTGAATGTGTGGTCAGGGTCAAGGAGACAGATTACTTTGTTTGCAAAGGAAAGAGGTGAATTTATACACTCAATGAACAGAGATACAGTGAGTAAAATGTATGATGCAGTGGTAATAGGGGTGGGGGTAGGAACAGAAAAAATAAAAAGGGAAATAGAATCCAAAATTCAAATAACTACATCTTTTGCCTTTTTTTTTTGGTGAGTTTTGCAATTCTGAGAGGGTAAAGTGTTCATGTTCAGGCATTAATACTGAATTAGCATGTTATTTTCTGAAGACCAAACTTAAAAATCAGTTTTTGAAAAACATCTTTGCAAAGTTAGTCAGTATGTGTTACAAACATGTATTGCCACAGAAAATTAAATATGGGACTCTGGATCATTATTTTAAAGAAATCCTGAAAATTTAATGATGTTGTTCTGCTATGTCCCCCCAGCTGCTCCCCCACAAAAGAGCACAGAAAACCCTCAAAAAAGCACCTCCACCACCAATAAATAAACAAACCAAACCAAATAAATAAACAAAAACACCAGCCCAAAACACACCAAACAAAACAAAACAAACACACCAAAAACAAACACACAGAAAAAAGGTGCCATTATAGACATATGCTTCATTTCCCAGCTGTGTCTGATCAAACACATTTTAGATTCTTTACCTTGACCACGCCCAAACCAACCACCCTTCAGGCCAGACCACAAAATCCCTCTTCCCCATCCATGAAGTGTCTGCCCATAGATGATCTGGCCTGACTGATCTTGTAGACATTGCTGAGTTAGCCTTGTAAGGGCTTCAGCTAAGAACAGGATTAAATTATATCAATTAGTCATCAGACTTAACTGAGCCACCTCAAATAACTCTTGCACCAGTAAGGGAGAAAGTATAACTTTTGCTCAACTGCTTTCACCATTTTTGTACCTGAAGTGCTCTGGGAAGCACTGTAAGTTCAGACATCTCAGAAGCACTGGTCTTCTTTTTTTGTAAAATAGAAGTGGAAATTGCTCAATCTCTATACTGACTGAAAATGCACTGGCATCCCATGCAGAGAGAGGTTGTTTTTTAGGACTCAAGATTTGAAAACAGTTAGGGGTTTTTACATTTAAGTATTATCATTAAAGCATTTAGAAGCCAGCACAGAAACAGAAACACCACCACAGCCCAGTGGCTGCATAAGCTATAACAATGCTACACACTTTAATTTTGGATTAATGGATGAACACTGTTCATGTAAACTATGCTACAGTAGGTGATTCTTGAGTGGAAAAGTACAAAGAAACAAAGGAGTACTATATCTTAAATGGGCAGAGATGTAAAAACAAGGCTGTTTCAAGATCATTGCAAAAATGTAAAATAAGATACTACAAAAGAAATTTAAAATGAGAAAGTTTAGCAAGTATCTGTTACACTAAAAGTAACAAGATAATAATTGGCTTCTATATTTATAGTTTTTGTGGATCTTTGTAAAACTCTTATTTTCTATATAGAAACTTATGCAAATTATGCAAGATGTTTTAACAGGAGTTAAATCCAAAGATCAGGGCAAACACTTAATAGTCCTCTCCTATGACATGGAAATTCCTTCTCTTCAAGTCCTCTTACCATTAATAGAAAAAGATTGTCTAGAATTAATTGTCAAATATCATGGAGGCAATTCAAATTCCCCTGTCAACTAATCAGATTAAGGGGGCCACAGTGTAATTCACAAGTACTGACTGCGGAAAGTTTTTTTTCTGAGAAAAACCTGAGTCTTGATACTGAGAAGACTATAGTCTTTTGACAAGTATTCTTCAGAGTCTTGTCATCACAACTACAAGGAATAAAACTTTCAAGTTTTATATAAAATCAGAGATGCTGCCTTGCAATTTCAGAACCTGGCTTTACTCCTGCTAAAATTAGCTAAAACGGATGCAGCCACTTACTTTGTATATTAGCTATGAGTATGTGCCAAATACACAAATGAAGAAAAAAAAAAATCCATGAAAATAAAATATCAGAGTTTCGAAGAAATGTACTTGACAGCTTTTCTAACTGCAATTAAAATCTGCAGTATCTACAGCTGAAAACATGGTTGTGCATTTACAGTAAGCATTTGAAATGCTGTAGGTGTTATCAAATACCTAGAGTTACAAAGTTATTTAAGAAAGATTAACTGAATCCCTGCAAAGCCTTCGAACTTTATTATGGCGATATTGAAAGACAATCCCACGTTAACTGCTGCTTTCTTCATGAAAAAGTTGCATCCCAGCCTTCTGGAAATGCTCTTATTTTTATATTACCTCCTGTCTGTTCATAAGGCAAAGGTTTTGATGCAAAACACTGCTGATACTAAATAAACCGAGAAAACTCTAATTTTCATTTATGATTCTTACAGTTTCTTAATATCAAACATCCATCCATCATATTGAGAGGGAGGTGTAGACTGCGAGTTAGCTATGGTGGCATTTGATGTAACAATAATTCATGAAACAACATTGACAACTAAGATAGCCAAAGGAAATAAATAATCAAATATTACTCTAGTAAAACAAACACCTTGAATATATCATATCTGATTGTATTTCCTATATATTATGAACCCTCAGCCTCTCTAACAGAATGATCAGAGAGGAAAATCCTGGCCCAGTGCTGACAACAGAAGATTACAAAATCACGCCTGGCATTTATATGAAAAGTCAAGACTCGTATGTTTGTGATGTGTACCAAGGCAACTAGTGGAAAGTATAATGATGAAATACAGAAACGGATGAAAACACTCTATTGCTGAGCAATCAGTCCTGCAGATAAAATGTCTCAAAAATACAGTAGAGTTCTGTGACAAATTCAATGAGCAGGTGGGTAGGCAGATAGTGTCTAGGAATATTGCGGAAAGTCTGTGAAGTTATCACATAACGGAAAAGAGTCTCCACATCCACCAGTGTCAAGGTATTAAACAGACTCTACAGCATGGGAAAGGTTACAGGAATGGTGAAATGTCCTGTGAAATGACCTGGAAATTGGATGCTGCACCACACAGAATTATTTTGAACACATGGTTCCTAAAGGCATCTAGGGAATACAGACTTCCTGCAACATTGAATAAATTGGTAGTAAGATGGAAGACTCAGTCTTTCCAGAAACCAAGTATCATCAGCAAGTCAAACAGAATCTTATAAGTTGTTGGGAAAGAATTTGAGTGCAAAACATGAAAAGTTATATAGCTCTAATTAGTAAATTTTAAGAAATATATAGTATAGTAATAAAAAGTAGAGAAATACAACAAAGATGACTACAGGTATGAAATACATTTATAGTACTACCTAATAGAGGAGACAAGACAGTTTCCCCAAATAAAGTGGAGTGAGAGACAAAAGATAAACCCCCCAAAAATTACTGTGACCATTATTGAGAGGGCCTTGGGATGATAATTTGCTATTTCTCATAAAACCCATTAAGAATTAATAATGTCACTGCATGTGTTAAAACAAAAAACCTCCTTCAGCTAGTATTATTTAAACTGTAAACCACTTTGATACAGTATGTTAAAAGAAATAATTAAAGATGCATGAGTTAAAGCATTAATAAAATTATAATTTAATGAAAGAGACCATGAATATCTCTAAGAAAAGTCATCTAAACCACACGGCTTTGGAAGATGCTCTTGACTGACCCTTTAAACTACTGCGTATTGCAAGACTGAGGAACCTATAAAGAAAAATAATTTTATAGAACTACTTTTAATATATTTTCCTCTTGTAACTGCTGCTGCTTATCATTCTCACACAGAATATTCTTCTTGCAGACATTCAAAGGTTTTATACCTCAGCCAGTTAGCACAGTGCTGTAGAAATCAAGAGATCTTGATGCTGGTTCTGACTCTGCCCAAGGGGGTCTCTGTACAAAGATCTCATTTTCTCCTTCAACTTACTGTGATTGCTGATCTGTGATCTGTTTTTTAGCTCTAACTCAGTTTTTCATTTAATCTTATTGCTTAGAGGCTTTTTTGCCTATTTCACTGGAGTAGTTGCTACAACAGCCTGTAAACTGTGGGACTGACCACAGTGAGTGGTCCCCTTAATTGGGATTTATTCATACCAAAAGCCTTAATGGAAGTGTTAGAGAATTTCGGACTTGTATTACTCCTATAAGTCTTACCATCTGGCAAAAATTAATTCTGAGCATTAAAATAGCTAAGAATAAGCTAAAAAATAGTAAAGAGATTTTTTGAAGGAGGATCACTCACTTCTAACAGTGTAGTGTGTCTTTTGATTAACAAAGAAGAATTCAGAAGATAATAAGGGGCAAACCACAGAGACTGAATTGCTGGTTAGGTGAGTGAATAGCCTTATTTCCATTTTTATTTTTTTCTTCAAGTGTTGCCTTCCTGTCTAGCACTGTACCTTTTTGAGAGCCACCTGCATGTGCCAACATGTGTACCGGATGAAGATACCCCCTGAATGCATCACATCTTTTTTTAAAAGGATTGTTTCCTTCATAAAGTAATAAAAGTAATAAAAGTCATAATGCATGGATTTGTAAAGAGCCATCAGTACACACATTCAAAATACCTCTGCAACCCAGAAATACACAGGAGAGGAAGGAAGGAAGGAAGGAAGGATTCCAGGAAGGAAGGATTCCAGGAAGGAAGGAAGGAAGGACTGCAGGAAGGAAGGACTGCAGGAAGGAAGGAAGGAAGGAAGGACTGCAGGAAGGAAGGACTGTAGGAAGGAAGGAAGGAAGGACTGCAGGAAGGAAGGACTGCAGGAAGGAAGGACTGCAGGAAGGACTGCAGGAAGGAAGGAAGGACTGCAGGAAGAAAGGAAGGAAGGAAGGAAGGAAGGAAGGAAGGAAGGAAGGAAGGAAGGAAGGAAGGAAGGAAGGAAGGAAGGAAGGAAGGAAGGAAGGAAGGAAGGAAGGAAGGAAGGAAGGAAGGAAGGAAGGAAGGAAGGAAGGAAGGAAGGAAGGAAGGAAGGAAGGAAGGAAGGAAGGAAGGAAGGAAGGAACTTCAAAGCTTTTAACAACCCTGCTACAAGAATTAATGCATAAAATAGTCTGAATTTTAAGAAAACTAAATGAAAAAAATGTTAAATAATTCCCCCATTAAAATGTGATCACCATCTGCAAGCCTGAGTGAAAATATTTTTTTCAATGAAACATGCAAAATCCCAACGTAGTTTACTCAAAATTACTCTACAGATACCTTAATAACTATTTAAATAGACAGAGAAAAACTCTGGCTTTGATATGCAATGTGTACTTCTCCACGACCGAACGGATCTATTTAACTTTATTGTGCATTCTCTACTTTTGTTTCCAGTATGGCATTTTTGCTTCTGCTTCAACAAACATCTCAGTACTCATTTGCATCTAGCTTCAGTAGATGCACATTTGTGCACTGATGGGTAACAAATATGGAAGAGATACATCAAAGAGGTCTTGTGCTTGCGTAAAGAGATGAGGTGAGCCTGACCACAAAGGGGTAAAGCAGTAGCCAGCAGTGGTGTAATCACTTCAGGGTGTGTTCTTGCTCTAACACTGTCACACAGTGACACAGGCCTCGGGAGATGGCCTACTCATGGTGATAAAGAAGGGCAAACTGAAAAGACTAAAGCAGGATCAGAACTGCCTCAAAGGACTCACACCTGCATTAACTGATGAGATATCTGTGTCCAGAGAAAGCATTTTCTATGCCAATGTCCATTACTTCCTCCAGAGCCAAGATAAAACTGATAAATAACAGCAGCCCCAACGAGATCAGTGTAATAACACCAAAACAAATAACATGTTGTTATCTCAGATGAATCTAAAATGATTAAACCAGAAGGGAGGTAATTTATTTATCTGTATATGCAATGCAACATTTCAAACATCTGCAATATCACCACACTAATCTTCTTTTCAGTACAAATGATTTATCTTAATTTTCATTTTTACTAAGCACTGCTTACCCTCTTGATGTTACTCAGAGATTTCCAGTAGAAACACTATGATGAAAAGAAATAATTCTACAGTAGAAGTGCTGGAAGCTTTTTGACAATTGTGGTAAGACCCTTGAAATTTGATCATTTTTTAAAAGGCTTCTGCACACTCCCCACATTGAATAACCCATTTTAGATGTAAGACACTATTGCAGTGATTTCTTTTTTAATTTGTAGTAAATGATTACATCAAATTAATGAGTAGAAAAAAAGCTATGCACACTCTCTCATCCATTTTCTAGGTCACAAGAACTACAGCCTTTGATTATGCCTCTTCTCTGCCTTCATTGTTAATCTGACATAAAATTACTAGAATAAAATGTAAGATTTTTTGCGGCAAGCATACGTATATTCGAGGGATAGGGTAATTGAGAAGACTCCAGACCACACTTCTGATTTTTTGAAAGCTAATATTAACCCTGATTAACCCTGATTAAACATTTCAGAATGGAACTATCTCTGTTTGTTTAACAACCAATTTAACTCTTAATATTTCATTCTTCTTTATTTGAATGGAGGAACTAGTTAGCAAATGCAGTGATTTGCTTCCTTTTCTTCAGCTGTCTAACATAAGCTCAGACATAAACAACTTCTCCTTGGGAGAAGAGTAGGCATCTATCCAGGGCCTTCAGCAATATTATACAAAGAATGTGTCAGAAACAGATGCTCTGTTTTCCTGTTTTGCTAATATGATGGTTTGGCCCCGGTTGGAAGCCAAGTGCCCACCCAAGCTGCTCTATCATTCCCCTCCTCAGCTGGACAGGAGAGAAAAAATGTAATAAATGGCTCATGGGGAAAGACAAGGACCAGGAGAGATCATCACAAATTATCATTGGGGCTAAATGGACTCAGCCTGGGGAAATTAATCGAATATATTTACTCAAACCGCAGTAGGATAATGAGAATCAAAAATAAAACTTAAAAAACCATCTCCTCACCGTTCCTTTCATTACAGGTTAAATTTCACTCCCAGTTTTTTCCACCTTGTGTCCCCAGTAGTACAAAAAACCACAGAAAGGTCACACTGCTCCAGCACGGGACTCCTCCCCACAGGAGACAGTCCTCCATGAATTCTCAAATGGGAGCCCTTCCCACAGGCTGCAGTTTTTCCCAGCCTGCCCAAAACGTGGGTCCCCTCCCTAGAGGTCAGTTCTTCAGGCACAGCCTGATCCAGCATGGGTCCCCCATGGGGTCAGGGTCACAAATCCTACAAGGAACCTGCTCCAGCATGGGCTCCTATCTCTGCAGGACCACGGGTCCTGACAGGAGCCTGCTCCAGCATGGGCCTCTCACGGGATCACAGCCTTCTTGAGGCACCCTGTTGCTCCATGTGAGGTCCTCCATGGCTGCAGCTGGCACAGCTGTCTCACCACAGTCTGCATCACAGGCTGCAGGGGAACCTCTGTCTGTCCTTCTCCCCTGACCTGGGTGTCTGCAGAGTTCTTTCCCTCCTGTATTCTCATTCCTCTCCTCTGGATGCTGTTGCACGGCCGTATTTTTCTTTGTAAATACATTATCCCAGAGGTGCTACCACTGTTGCTGATGGGCTCTGCCTTGGCCAGTGTGGCATTTGGACCCATTTGGCACTCACTCTAGGGCACACGGGGAAAGCTTCTAGCAACTCTCACAGCAGCTACCCCACTGTCTGCCCTGCTACAAAAATCTTGCCATGCGAACCTAATACAACCAGATGGTAACAGTATTTCATTATGGTCCAAATAAATTAGTAATTATTTTATCTCTCCATCTTAAATCCCTACTGCACCATGCCATGCATGTAGGTATGAATGTATAGAGCAGACTCCCAGTTACCACAGAGTCCACTGAAGGATCCCATCCCAACAGTTCCTATATATTATGCAGGAGGCTACTGGTTGTACAATTTAAGCTTACCCAATGCACAATTGTCCCTTTACTCCTCCCGCACTTTTATATAAGCTCATGACTTAAGTGATTTGAGCATAAGGAAGCCAGCATCTCCACACTCTACGCTCACACAAACACAACCCAAACCACTTCAGATGAATAATGAAGAAAAGCAAACAGTATCACAGCTATCTCTCTGAAGTGAGATTAGAAAGTCACTGGAGAAGTAAAATCAACTATAAAGTTAACCATACTAGAAATGTTCTGAAGGAGACTGTTACATGAGGACTTCAGGCAGGCAAAGACAGACCTAGTGAGGGAATGAATAAGCTAAAAGGGAGGGGGATGTTTCATCCTTTTGAGCCTTAAAGGAAAACCAGGCACATTGAACCTGAGGAGTTTCAGCTCCACAGAGGGAAACTTACATGTCTATGCAGCTACACTTTGCTTTCTGTGCTTGACTTTGCACATACCAAGTGAAGTAAGGAATATCTTTAAATTCAAGCTTTGCCTGGGTTGCTGTTTTTGGCATTGGCAACAATAATAACTTGCTCACCAAGGAGTGCAATTATTTACCTCTGTTTCAATTGGAATTTTTAAGCCTCTTTAACTGATGATGAAAGACAATGTCAGTTCTAGAAATATATCCCACTGATTTTCCATGCATAATATTCATCCCAAAGAATGTTGAGTTCACATTGTGCATAACTGACATTTTCACTTACATTAATCATGGAATAATTATTTTCACCATGAAATCATATGTCTACTCATACTAAACATTAAAAATGTCTATCATATTTTTATTTATTTATTCACATTTTATTTACTTAGCACTCCCAAGTCAAACATCACTTCCTTGGCTATGCAACATGCCATATAATGTAATTTTGTGTCGTCACCCTCAGTGTTAAGATCCTATGTGTTTTGCATAGCTGTAGTGAGTTGACTTTTGATTTGTGCTAGTAATGACAGATGATGGGTATTTTCCCCTTCCAGTGATAAATATAGCCTTAGTACATACTTAGTTTGGAAAACGCACTGACATTTTTCAGGATAAAAGGTTCTCTACAAACACAGAATATTGCATGCAACACTACATTTCTGTCATGGCAATTATTAGGCTTACATTATTACTGCTTTAAATGAAACATGATTATTTTGCCACAAAATGCAATGAGAAAAAATTTTAGTCTGGAAGATTAGATTGGGCTTGCAGTCAGAAATAATAATCAGTGCTTACCATGTGATGTTTTTCAATTTTCTGTATGACAAAAACAGCAGAATAAAATTGTTTTTTGTACTTTCCTGAGGGCATCAGATCCCTCCAAAAATAAGGGTGCTGATTTTTCTAGGTATAAATGTAAGAAGAAATAACTAGTAAAGTATGCCCAGAAATTTGGATCTACTATTTTAGTGCACCATACACAATGCAATAGTTTTTGCTACAGCTATTGTGGACCATTTTACCAGTCCAAAAGATAATAAACAAACAGACACACAAATTTAATATTCAAAATTGATTTGTAATAGCCATTGCTTGCCTTGCCAAAAAGGCAGCTTACCCAAAACTGGAAAAGAAAATTGACCTTTCAGTGTTCTGAGGATAATCAAAAATAAATTCCTTTAAATTGAGTTGGGGAAAAAAAGAAAGTGACAATCTCCATAGAACTATAAGAAACAAAAAAAAATTAAATAAATACCTTAACTGCACACCCTGAATACGAATTTAGATACATTAGTAACATGGGTGTCTGAGTTTAGAATTCTGTTTATAGGAAGTTTGATTTCACCACGACAGTAAAAATTAAGTTTATTACATTTATCTGCTAGTCTTGTCTAGAAGACTGCTTTTCTATATACCTAATTAAAACAGTAGTTTTAAGGAAAGTAATGTTTTAAACAGATATACCCCTTATTTTTTCAACTCATATGTCACCTCTCTAAAACGTAATTTCATTTCAGACCAATTGCTAAAATAAAGTAGCTTATTTAAATAATTTCACTTAGTTATCTTTTAGTCCAGACTTAGTTAATTGAATGACCCCATATTGATCAGATACAAAGTGAATTATAAACTTGACAAATAGTTTCTTTAACAGGAATACATATCAAGTGAATTTGTAGGGTCAGCCTGGTAATAGGCAATAATTTACACATTAATTAGCAGCTGTGGGACAAAGAAGAAAAGGCATTAAATGTAACTGTCATATTGAGAATACACAGGTTGGTGATGATTCTTTGAGAGAGATGATATCAGCTTTTCTCTTATTCTAAACACACCAGAGTTCCTATTTTTCACTTCTATAAAAGTTTTCTCACTTACCACGTACATTTTCAGTCATTGATTTACTCCCAAGAGATACAAGATAATTATCCATGTGTAACACAGCATTTATTGTAAGTCCTGGGTTCCCTGTTTTCCCCTGTTGTCACCACTTTGCCTGATTTTAATATTAATTGACAAGCAGGTTTTGCTATCTATGCGATCTGTGGAGATTTGCTCGTTTTGTTAAGGGTAAAACCACTGCGATGTTAGGAGATACACATGGTAATGATTAGACCTGATTAAAAGAAAGTAGTATTTAATGACAGTTAAATGAACAAATAGCCTATTTGACGACCTGTATTTCTACTCTATGGATGGCCATTCCATGAGACACTCCTCGAAGAGTTTAGACACTGTGCTCACAGCAGGATGGATTTATTGTGGACAGATGTGGTCACGTGTTTCAGTAACCCTTAGGGGAATTTTTCTCCTAAACTGTGTAATAAAATGGAAAGAGCAAAGCATCAAAGACCACTACTAGAATATGCACATAAAGATGTGCACAGACACATTCTCATTCTGCAAGCTTTCAGCAGGTGTGAGTCAACCAGTAAAAGGATCTTAGCCCTGTGAGGCTTTCATCATCAATCCAAACATACAATCTATAAATTATACTCAGCAGAGACATAAAGCAATAATTGCAACCAAGGAATTTCCAAGCAGTCCTGATGCCAAAATGGTTTCATTGACACTGAACAGTTTTTTGAGCAACACACATTTTCCAAGATCTGTTTTTCTAAAGAAGATGCTGATGGGGAAAAAAAAAAAAAAAAAAAAAAAAAGGCTAAATTAGTCTAGTCCATATTTGGATTAATGCTGCTTGCCCAGAGAATTAAAAAGCCAGAAATAAAATGGGTCTGACCACTGGATGTCACTCTCGACTTAAACCTTGTTACAATAATTGTGTTTGTGGCAGAAGGAAATTCTGGATGTTTCTCTCATTGTGTCTAAATTGCAGCATGGTTGAACCTTCAGAGGGGTAGCTGAAGTTTGAAACTGCTGCTCTGCCAGCAAATTCCTGAATAATCTTACATAGATCTTCCCAGACTTTGCCTCAGTTTCCCAATCTGCAAATCATTAGTAAAATTAAACCCCTCTTTTTTCGTCCCTAGGAGACAAGGGATTAAGAACTAATAAAAGAGAAGACTTGTGGCTAAGAAGCACCGTGAAAATACTGTCACCAATACATACATTATCTAGGAAATGCAATTTTTACAGTACTATGTTAGCATATTCTGTGATAGTGTAGAATTACAAAAGGGTATGTGTGTTAAGGAACCTTGGAAATTGTCTAGCTCCAACCTCCCTGTTGAAGTGCAGGCACACCTTCCTCTAAGACCAGGCTTCTCAAAGCCTCATCTAACCTGGCCTTGGACACTTCTCCAGGGATGGAACAATCATACTTTCTCTGAGAAGATTTCTCAGAGTGATTTCCCATTAGATTGAGGGCCTCTCTTTCAGGAGGGTCTTGGATGGCAAATCAGCTGCAGGTGGTCCCTAAGCAGAAGTCAGACCTTGCAGTATCAAAAATCACATCCCACTCTGCCTCAAACCCTAGCTCTCACATATTTTTAGAGCCCATTGCATGCTACCAGTCAATTATTTACCTGTGTTTTTAATAATATGAATTCTTTTCTTAAGAATCCAGGTTTTGTTTCTGTCGCTGTTCTCCACAGACACAAGGAAGACATGGGGAAATGAGGAGGGGATCCATGGTGACCCTTCCTGATTGGGCTCCTCAGGTGAGAGCAGAATAGCAGTCTGCCCCACCAGCAGTCCTGAGATCCATTGTTCTGCATCCTCACAGAGGCTGTGGGGCTGTGGCCAACAGAACCATGGGATTTAATGTGGGGAAGAATGCTTTGGGCTTGTAAAGTATTTATTATGGGATGTTCAGCAGAAGAACTAGGAGGGACCTGGTTGGATGCAGGGGGGAACAAGCATGGAGGAGAGTGAAAAGAGCATGCAGTACTGCTCAAAAAAAAAGGGGGTGAAAGGGACCATTCAAGTGCAAACAAGCCTGATCAGAACACTTATCTGACATGGACTGTGCCTGATCAGTGAGGTATGATTCGTCTTCTCATTAAACCCCATTTCTAACTAGTCTCTTGGGCAAGGGACCCTATTCTGCATATGTCTGGGCATGGCAAATCTACATGCAAGCAGCTGACATGAAAAATACTGATCATGCGGCCTGATCTGTCTTTGAAAATATACATAAATGTACATTTTCTTCTTGCTTTCCCCCAGTGTTGTGAAATGGAAAAAGCTTTTGGGAGTACTGAAGCCATTTAGAGGAAAACTGACTTTAACAGTATTAGTCTGTTCAAATCACAGGTATTCCCATTTACTGCTTCTT